>NW_006781722.1:88720-210708 GCF_000442215.2 Lipotes vexillifer
CTGCATCGGCAGGCGGACTCTCAACCATTGCGCCACCAGGGAAGCCCTAAAATTTTTATCATTTTAAACATTTTGTCCCACTGAAGTGTGAGATTAATATTCTCTTACTTCAATTCTTAAGACTGTGCCCTCCCTATTCATTTTCTAATTTAATGCTTATATTTGATGTAAAGCACTTTTGTGTCTGCTGACTCCTATATGAAAAAGCCTTTCCTTATGTGTTTGATATCTTTGATATGTGAGCTCTTCTTAATTGAAGTTTGCTTTTCCTGTGAGACTCCCACATAATCTGGGTTGTTGAAGGTGTCCTGGTAGAGAGTGTTTGTTTTTTTTTTTCTTTTTCTAGGTAGTCCAGGCATATTACTTGGTTGCCGTTCTCTGTGGTTGTCATTATTGTAAACCTGATTTTTGTCCCTGAGGCTTCCTGATTATTACTGAGTTGGATAATACCTCTGGTGTGTTGTATAACATCATAATAATGCCCTGTCTTTCACATCCCTTTTCTTCCTATCTTTTTGGAATTGTAATTTATTGTACGATCAGACATTTTAAAAGTTTTGTTTGTGTATGCGTTTGTGTATTTTCTGTTTTAAATGTGGTACCTCTATGTTTTAACAGGAACATTCCTGTGTGAATCTAACCTAACATTTTATAGAAGAGCCTACTTCTTCCAGAGGATCTTTTTACCATTCCTTTGGCTTGAATGCTTTTTCTCCGAGGTTATCTTCCTGATTCATTTTTGTATTTATTTCAGGTCTTTACCTAAATGTGATCATTCAATGATATCATCACTGGTCATACTATCTGAAATTTCAACCACAACTCCCCCCCATCCTAGAATTTATTTCTCCCTTCCTCACTTTATTTTAATTCCTTAACATGGACCATTATCTATCATTCTATGTATTCAACTTATTTTTCTTGCTTATTGTCAGTTGCCCACACAAAAACATAATCTCCGTGAGATCAGAAATTTTCATCTATTTTGTTCATTCCTATATTTTCACCACCTAGAATAATGACTGGCTCATAGTAAATACTCAATAAATATTTGTTTAATAATGGATGAAATATTCATTGTCTGTGTATTTTATGCCTGTCCCTGAACTAGGTGGTGATGATACAAAGGAAAGAAAAATAGACAAGATTCCAGCCCTCATGAAGATGGTAGCCTTACAGAGAGCATAGATAGACTTAAAAATCACTGTATCAGCACAAGTGGAATTCAAATGAACTCTTTTAATGAACTTATTGGTACCAGGTGGGCATTCCTTGAGGTTGCCCACCATGAGGTTGCATGGTGCTTACTTCTGGTATGCAACGTATCTAAGACCTCTTATTCTTTTTCTTTATCTAAGAATAGACCAAAGAATACACACACACACACACACACACACACACACACACAGAGACTAGAAAGATAATGATTTAGCCAGGAAACAATCTTTTTTTTTTTTTTTTTTTGCGGTACGCGGGCCTCTCACTGTTGTGGCCTCTCACATTGCGGAGCACAGGCTCCAGACGCGCAGGCTCAGCGGCCATGGCTCACGGTACCAGCCACTCCGCGGCATGTGGGATCTTCCTGGACGAGGGCACGAACCCATGTCCCCTGCATCGGCAGGCGGACTCTCAACCACTGCGCCACCAGGGAAGCCCAGAAGTCAATCTTCAGGAGGGAGCTGAAGTAGTTTGACTATAGTAGTAAGAAAATGAAAGTAACTAAGCACGAAAAAAGAATTTCCAATAAAGTTTTCATGATAGCCAGTTTCTCTTCCAGTGTTGGTAGCCCCTGTATGATGATCACAACATGCAAAGAAAGGGCCTAACTCTACATTCTGATGCCTTGTGATTGTACCTAAAGAGCTAGTACACATTTGGCTTTTATAACTCTGCAAGTAGTACACAGAGGAGGGTATGCTATTACCTTACCACAGTAAATAATAAAGTTCATGGCTATATTTACACAGGCTGAGTTTCCAGTATGTGAATTCAAGTGAAAAATCTCTAATATGTGTTTAATGTACATTTCAGTTGATTTTTCTCCTAACTATAATGGTAGCAATTATTTTATATGTGGGGAAGGCTGTGTCACCTAAGAAAAAGCTAATAGATTTTTTTGGCAATTTTTCTATCATGTTAAAATGTCTTTCCATTTCTAAGTGCTGTTATGTTCTTACTGCTCTGTCTTTTGGGTTTTTTACTTATATTGTCCCTCACATCTACTTACTTTTTTTTTGCCTTTGAATCCTTTTTCTTTCATTTTTCTCTACCCAAAATGTCTGCTCCTGGGCTTTTAGTCAAATCATCTCTCTATTTTGCTGCAGACACTGGCTGGCCAACACAAAAGAACTAATTTGTAGTAAGCCCCTTCTCCTAAATACCATGAATTATACTAGTAGTTGCTTTCATATATACAATCTCATTCAGTCACCATTAAAAACTCTGCATGCTAGATAAAAGGCCCCCATTTTAAATAAGATGAAACTGAGTATTTAGGGAGATTATGTAAGTTCCCCTAGGATACACACTGAGTAAGCTGGAATTCAAACCCTAAACTTCTAGTTGGAAGTGGTTCCATTGCTTCGTCTAGACATTGTGCCTACAGCCTACCTAGTATTGCTTTTGAAGTTTTCCAGACTTGCCACTGATTGAACAGAATTTATAATAAAAGAGTACGTACAGCATCAAGTCTTCCATGTGACAGATAGACTTGGAATGTAGAGCAAATAACAGTAGGAGTAGCTGTTACCTATCTAATTTTACAGTCTCTTTTGATTGAAAACTGCTGCTCTGAACCTCATATTTACACATCTGACCAATACTTATTGAGTGTTTATTGTGTGTCAGGCACTAAACCAGACCCTGGATATAGAATGCTGAACAAAATAATGTGGCCTCTATGGAATGTACAGCCTAGTGAGGGAGAGAGAGAATAAACAAATAAACCAATAACCACACGGATAATTCAAACTGTAATGAATTCCACAAAAGAATAAAATAATGGTTGAATCTGTCTCAGGAACAGTAGTCATATCCAGCCTCTCAGAGACTTAGAAGAACCACACAATTGGTTAGGAACTGCAGAACTCTTTGAGGGAACTCTGTGTCTCAACTTCTACCATACCAGGTATCTGCTAAAGAGTGAGATTTGGGTGACTCCTATCCACCCTGGGGCCAAACCAGCCAGGCTTTCTAATCTGTTGTTAACATTTGAGACTCAGATTCTGATCATCTAGTTTTGTACTGATTAAGAGGACAAGTAAGAGGGAAAAGTAAAAGAAAAGAGGTTGGAAGATTAGTCCTTTAAAGATTGAAAAATAATTTGTTTAGGAATGCAAGTCTTTAATTTTTCAATGTGAATTTTCTTAATCATCAGGAATAGGTGATAACACAACTCATTCAACATTCCTTTACCCAATATTTAGCCCATACCTACTATTTATCCATTAGGTACTGTACTAGGGACTAATGACATAATGGTGAATAAGACAAAAACCTCTGTTCCTGTGTTTACAGTCTTATGTGAAAGACAAATACAATGCAGTGTGATGATTATTATGACAAGATTAAGCACAGGACATCAGATTCTGGAGGAGGTAATATTTAAATTAAGACCTCAGGAATGTGTACAAGCTAGTCAGTAGAATTTTCACATTAATAAGAATAAATCCTTTCCATAGCCGTAGCTTCAGATTGTGAATATTTTGAAAATATTATTCTTGACATTTATCTAAATTCCAGTTTTGTTAATTTTCTTTACTAGATCCTAAACTTTAAGGTAAGAAGTTAAGTTTTTAAAAATCATCTCTTGGGGCTTCCCTAGCGGCGCAGTGGTTAAGAATCCACCTACCAATGCAGGGGACACGGGTTCAAGCCCTGGGCCGGGAAGATCCCACATGCCGCGGAGCAACTAGGCCCGTGAGCCACAACTACTGAGCTTGTGCGTCTGGAGCCTGTGCTCCCCAGCAAGAGAGGCTGCGATATTGAGAGGCCTGCGCACTGCGATGAAGAGTGGCCCCCGCTCACCGCAACTAGAGAAAGCCCTCGCACAGAAATAAAGACCCAGCACAGCCATAAATAAATAAATAAATAAAAATAAAAATAAAAATCATCTATTAAAAAACTATTTTCTCTTTAATACACTCTGAAGTGTGACTTATAAGATAGAGTTATTAACACTTAGTGTATTGTGGATCAGGTTTCTACTGGAGAGTTCAAATTCATCATGTTTATACATAAAATTTGATATTAAATTGTTTCATTTTAAATGGTAGCCAATACTCATAGAAAATTTAAATATAGAATTATTTTATAAGCTTAGCTTTTCATACATTCTGTAGCTTTATTAGAGCTGGTCTAACCTCAGGTCTAGACAGACCAACTGTGCCCTTGGGTTAACGGGTGTTTATCATATGATTTCCTTTTCCTTCCTTATTGCCCTTTATCTGTTTCCAGTTCACAGGGTTGATAAATAGATAACTGTTGCCTCTCTTTCTTCCTGCTTCTGATAGGGCTAACTCTAACTCTGTAACTTACAAAAATAAGCATAACTAACAAGTTTTTCAAGCCTACTTTTAAAATTATAATTTCTCTTAATCTTCATAGACTTTCTGTTCAGATAAACTCCAGAAGTTAGGGCACCTCAATTTAAAAAAAAGTAAATTGTCTTTATTGATCATTAAAATCTATATTTTATAATAATATAATAATGATAGAGCACCCAGATTAGTTGTGGGTCTGGAAGAAGTAAACACATAGTAAATAAAAGTATTTTGGATTACATAGTGTCTTTTCTCAAAATAGGTCAAATTTAAAATATAAAGCACTAAATATTCCTAAGAATGCTTACTCAGTCGTCGGGCAAATGTTTTTTAGTCTAAATTTAGGTTCAGAGCTCTTTTATGGAGCCATTGCTCCTGCAGACCCAGCCGAGGCTCTTTTCAGTGTCCTAAGTGAATTAGGTATTAGATTTATTAATGCCTCAGGCCCATCCAGTATGACGGGAAGATAAACGTTTTTGCACTTCACAACATAGAGTTGGACCTATTCATTTTCCACTGGGGAACACAGCTGTGCCAACCTAGAAGTGAAAAGAACTTAAAAAAAAAATCCTCTATAGTATATCTCCATCTGGAATGGTACTGATAGTACCTTCACCCTCATATGACCCAAACAATTCTAGGGATTATATAAACTGCAATGGATTCTAAAGATACCATGTAACAATTCTGAATTTGTGCTGTCCTCCAAATCAAAACAGGAATAAGGTCTAGAACAACATCATTCATTTGTATGCATTCATTTGTGTATTTCAAGCCCTGAGAGAAAAACCCACTGTGATATTTTTTACTTATATTTGCAAACCTTGTGTTATATGTGAGCTCAGGTCATTTGCAGGGTCTCTTTAGAATACATAAAAAAGTGATACTGCTCACGTGTGATCGTTAAGGAGTCTGCAACACCTGGTCCTGATTCCAGTTGCATAATTATGTTCACTTTTGTCTTTATATTTCCATTTCCTGATTGTTTCTGTTAGGTATAGACAATGATCTTTCATTTTTCATTCAGGAAAAGGGGCAGTATTGCTGCACGTATTACTTAGATCCTACTGCCTTCCCCTTCAGTAATAGAAATGGTGCTTTAAAATGCAGGTTAGGGTTGCTTATCCTGGCTATTAATATTGTTATAGTGTTTCCTGATTCAGAGATGCTCTGTGAACATCCAGCACCTGACTGGCTCTTGGATGAGCTGTGGAATATAGAGTGATATCTTGAGCAAGTTGTCTTTCTATCTCCTCACTCCTTCTTTAGCTTAGCTCTTTAGCTTAAAAGTACAGACATCCCCTCTTTTTCTCATACAACTACGATAGTACTAATAGCTTCTGTTCAGCAAAGTTTACTTTATAGCAGGTACTGTGCTAGTTCCTTTACATGCCTATAACATGTAATAGGCACAAACAATCCTATAGGGTAGGTAACATGATTATCATTTTACAGACAGGGAAAATGTAACTCACTCAAGATCACACAATTGAAAAGAGAAATCTAGAACTTGATTCCAGGTTTCTTTGATAGCAAAAGCTAATCACTTAACCACCACCCTACCTCATATAAGTCTGCTGCTGTCTCCAACCCACAGATCATTGATCACTTGAATAGCTTCTCTTACCGCTTGGCACTGCCTCAAACAGGCTGACCCCATTGACTGAACCTCAGAGCCATCATGTGACACTAGCTTCAGAGAGGCAAATGCTGATTATGGTTACAGGCCACAAGGAAACTGAACTGTCATGGAGAGAAACTCTGTGCTGCATTATTTTATCTGCACAACAAAAGTGGTTCACATCCACCATCACCATCACCACCACCCCCACTTTGGTTGTTAGAGATCCCCTCAGCACTCGTCTGTCCACCCTTACCTTCTTTTCTTTCCCTGGAGGCGGTGTTATAGTAGCGTGTTTGGCAAGGTTAGCAAGTAATTCATTTATTTACTTTGGTTGACAATAAATAACTATAACCTGTTAATAATTGTGCATATGTTTATATGGCTTTAGATAATCTGAGACAATCGTATACATCTGGTATCTGAGATTGACTCAGTATTCTTTCATACCTGGTTTCCTATTATATAACTCTATTAATAAACAGTAGACTACATATGGATAAAAAAATACATACTTATAGTAATTTATTAGGGCATTTTATAAGTGATTCACGTACTTAAGAATTTTGTTGAGTGTTAAATATCCGTTTTTGCTCAATAATACAAAAAAAACACCTGATATGTGTTTTCTTAAAGTGCACTAGATCTGTCACAAATGCCTTAAACTGTATGTATTGTGTTTACATCTTTATGTGAGCTGTATGTACATATTTTTTGTTTAGTTTTTTGTTGTTTAAGACTATTTTCTTAGGTCGGTTTTGGATTCACAGCAAAATTAATAGGAAGGTGTTATGTACATACTTTTCAGCACTTTTTAAATCTTTTTTTTTTAATTAAAAAAAATTTTTTTTTTTTGGCTGCGTTGGGTCTTCGTTGCTGCACGTAGGCTTTCTCTACTCACGGCAAGCGGGGGCTACTCTTCGTTGCTGTGCACGGGCTTCTCATTGCTGTGGCTTCCCTTGTTGTGGAGCATGGGCTCTAGGCACGCTGGCTTCAGTAGTTGCAGCATACGGGCTCGTAGTTGTGGCATGCGGGCCCTATAGTGCATAGGCTTCAGTAGTTGCAGCGTGCGGGCTCAGTAGTTGTGGCGCATGGGCTTATTTGCTCTACAGCATGTGGGATCTTCCCAGATCGAACCCATGTCCCCTGCATTGGCAGACAGATTCTTAATCACTGTGCCACCAGGGAAGTCCAGCACTTTTAAATTGTTAGTTCTATGAAGGTAAGATGTTTTCTAATTTGTCTTTTAGAATATAATGCTGAACAACTTTGAATGCAATAGATGCTCACTATATATACTGTTGACTTATTGAACAAATTAGTTTGTAATAGGTTGAACATATTTGTAGTCCTAAATTGTTCTTGCCATCATTTCACTCTGCATAATTAAGGAAGTTTTACTAAGATGATTAAAAATTTGTTATTGAATTACTGGTTTAGATTCTAAAGCAGTGGGATAAAAGAGACCCTGGCTATACCCCTATGAGGAACCAGTAAGGATGAGTTTCTCACAGTAGGTATACTTAGTGGATTTTATGTGTGATTGAATTAATTTATTTTACTGACGAAGGTTAGATTTATCACTTACATATGGCACTCTAAAACTTTTTTCCCTTACCCCCCTGACAACTAATATTTTTCTTATTATAAAAGTAATGTTTATCATAGAGATTAACTATACATGAAATTAAAAAGAAAAAATTAAAAACATGCATAATCTTATTATCCAGATATAATCACTCTTAATATTTTTGTGTGTTCTTTGTTTTTTTTTCTCTCAGCTGCACAATTTCATTATGTCCATGCAGTTGGTACTCTATATATTTATAAAACATTATAGTACCACAAGCTACCTTGTGAATTGTTTAAAAATATTTCTTTATATGGATGTGCTATGCTTTATTTACTTTTCTACTGTTGGACATTTAGGTTAGTTTCAGTTTTTCGCTATCATACAAATTACCTTTTTAACATAAATCTCTGTTGGTTTTCAGTTACATAAGATATATTCCTAGAATTAAAATTACTGAGTAAAGATTCTGAACTTTAAGTTCTTGATCATATTACTCAATAGTTTTCCCGAAAATTTTTAGCAATTCACACTCCTATCAGAAGTGTATGACGAAGTGTTTCATTGAGTCATCATCAAAATTGATTATTTCTTCTACACACTTTTAAGCAAGTATTATCAACTAGATATAATGACTTTAATATGTTGCTACCATCAACTGTGTTCAGAAGTATATAAAATAAGTATTTTAGTTTGCTTTCAGAGAGAATTATGAAATATGTTTAAGGGTCACAGTAGTTCAGAGGCTACATTTTGCAATACAGTTTCCACTTACATGCAAATATTTTTCGGGTCTAATTGTGAACTGTGCATATTTTGTTTAAGCTGGACTTCTTTATCAATACCTACTCTGTTGGCAGTTATCTCAAAGTGTGTTGCGTTGAGGCATCACATCTAGTGTGGCTTTAGCATTCCCTCTTGTAGTGATCAATATCATTTCTATTTGCTGTTGTAATTTGAAGTTAATGAACATCGAGTTTACTTTTATTTAATTATGCATTTTTGTGGAGCTCTACAAAAGCACCTTTCTTCCACACAAATCCAAACTGAGTGGAGATGAATCTGAGTGGTTTCATTTTATAGAGTAGCAGTCATATTTGTATTAGGAAAGCAATAGTCTTGGAAGAATACCAAAGAAAAAAACATTTTTAAGTGTTTGTCTCATCCTCTAGTGAAAGCATTTTCCTTTCAGAGGCCATGGTACTTGTTTTTGATCACACTGCTCTGGGATGCTCTGTGTGTATATAGTTCACACATGAATTTAGGGTGAACTGAGATATCCTATGGGGAAAATATAGACATAAAATAACCCAACTATTTAAGAACTGCAGTCTTTTCTACTTCTCTGCAGAAATTGTCTCAGCATAAATAGTGGCTGCACTTAGAAAATCATTTTTACTTAAAAAGTATATTTGTTTTACATTTCAGAGTACCTGATAAATTGCAAGTCTGTTTGTGTCCCATAGCTGCACAGGTACGTATATGAATTACCTATAGTTATATTAATCTGTATATTAACTGGCAAGTTATTAAAATTTGGGGTATTAAAATTGCTTACAGATTTCATAATGTGAAAATGTTAATTTTTGAGTACTTACAAATATTGACAGCGTCAAAGGATAGTACATTTTACACATACCTTGCATTTCACTCTATTGTAAGAATCAGATAAACATTTCTAAGATTTGTTGAAGCAGAATAATTTTAATTACAAAGCATTCATCTGGTAGAGAGATTAGAGAGTGTTACTATTAAAGCAACTACTGACGTGCAGTCAGAGACTATTGCAAAACCACTGTTTTTGACACTGTTGTTTTATTTTCAAACTTTTTGTGCTGCTTTTTATTTTCTGTGGTGGTTGCTTTAGGTGAAGAATAGTTGCAGATGTCTGCTTCACTGTCTCAAGCACTAGAGTAACAGGAAAAAAATGTTTGCACCTGTTTAAAAATCTCAACTGTGTGGTGTTGTGGTTCCTGGGCAACAGGCAGGAATTCTCAAAAGCTTGGTTGCACCTGCTCAATTGTTGCTTGCAGCTGTGTCATAAGATTTAGAGCACAGAGAAGCTTGTTAGCAGTTTGCTTGTGCTGTTACGTATTTTGTGTACTTCGAGTTTGAAAGATTCTTACTTGATGTAGACCTTGAACTATTACATTGGTTTATTATAAACCTGATTTTAGCTCCCAAATATTTTATCCAAATTCTTTGTTCTCAGTCTCAAATATTTTTTTTAGCAGCTGATGACTGCCCTAGATAATGTTTATGTTAACTTCTTTAAAGGATACCTGGGGAGAGTAGATCTCTCAAGATAACTGGTTTGATAATAATTTTTGTCCTCATAGAGACACTTTCTCTTTGGCTCAACTTCACTATGTTGGCAGCCCCACTATGTGAGGCTGGATGTAGTTACTGATCCATTTAGCTGAACAGATTTGAAAGCATTTGGCTATTAGTGGACACATGGGGCATATTCAGAAAATTTAAGTGTGTATTTTAAGATGATTTCTTGATTTGTGCATGTGCCTCTGTTGCAGTAGGGTGGAAATGAGAGAGAAAAAAAGCAACAATTAAATAATAATCTTAGAAAAGGGGCTAAAATCCAGATGTAAATTTTAAGGCTGGAATATCATCCTTTATTTCTATCAAATCCTAGTCACCTGATATTTTTCCCTAAGTGTTGCTGTTAGTGATGTTAAGTTTCTTTTGGGTAATAGCTCTCTATATTTTCTGACAAATATCTATATTTTTAATATAGACAAGCTACTACAGAGTATATCTTATACTAGTTAAGTAAAGTTCTATAAATATAATATAAAAAGTGAGAACTCAGGTCTTCCCTGGTGGTCCAGTGGGTAAGACTAGGCATTCCCAATGCAGGGGACCCGGGTTCCATCCCTGGTCTGGGAACTAGATCCCGCATGTGTGCCACAACTAAAAGATCCCGTGTGCTGCAACTACGACCTGGCACAGACAAAATAAATAAATAAATAAATTTTTAAAAAGTCGCAACTCAGTAAACAAAGTATTTAATTGAATAATTTATTTGGTAGTACCCAATTCCCAGTATTGAAAACTTACTCAAATAACCTGCATTATTCTTTCTAAAAATGCTTCAGTAAAAAAATGCTAGAGTTTCCATCAGTATTTAGTAACATAAAATCTTAGAGCTTGTGTATCTTCTCCTTTTATTGACCCATTTAAATCTTTTCTTTTAAACTACCATAATATGAATTTAACTGACCTCTTTGGGAGTAGGAAACATCAGTACTGAGCTAAATATACGTTGTCCACAGACTCTTAATACAATGCCTTGTACATAGTAGGTGGTCAGTAAATATTGAATGAATGCATGTATGAATAAAACATGTCTGGAGGGATAAAGAGTCCTAGAAACTTGTTACTTGTTGTATATTGTGGATGGTCCTGATGGACTTCCTTCAGTTCTCATACTGCTGATGAGACGGAGATGAGAATACTGATAAATTCTGTCCTTAAAATGCAAATGAATATGTAAGAATTAATCCTCATCACAACCAAGAATTGCCATAACACTATTTGCAATGTGCTTTGTATTCATTTTGCTGACTATGAGAAAAGTCTTTTTTTTTTTTTTTTTTCCGATAAGAAAGGGAGTGGGTCTTAGAATTTCTTGAGCCCTGGGGACCTGGCCAGTCCCCCAGAGTCTGGAAAATCTTGTGACCCACATGGTGAAACCAACAGCATTGTTACAGTTATTTTTTTTTTTTTTTTTTACGATAAGAAAGGGAGTGGGTCTTAGAATTTCTTGAGCCCTGGGGACCTGGCCAGTACCCCCGGGTCTAGAAAATCTTTTTTTTTTCCCCCACTCTCATTTATTTATTTATTTATTATATTTTTTTAACATCTTTATTGGAGTATAATTACTTTACAATGGTGTGTTAGTTTCTGCTTGGTGCTTTGTGACCACCTAGAGGGGTGGGATAGGGAGGGTGGGAGGGAGATGCAAGAGGGAGGAGATATGGGGATATATATGTATGTATATGTATATATATATATATATATATATATATATATATATGTATAGCTGATTCACTTTGTTATAAAAAAGAGAAAAGTCTTTATATTATCCCTATTTTATGCACAATGCTGAGGCATTCAATGACTAAGTCACTTGTCACCTTGGAAATATTTTCAGTATAGGAATAAATAAATCTCTGTGTTATGTGAGCAGTGCCATGAGTTTCTGAGCAGTCACTTTCTCCCCCAAACCCCCTACCCCCACCCTAATTCTATCTCACTGAAAACACAAAAATAAACTGTATGTTGACTTATGGCCTGGTAAGATTAGATCATATTAAAAAATTTGTGTTTTGCTAAACAGAAGTAATGGGCCCTGTGTTTGCTGTATACATGTTTATAATTATGGTTTCTATTATTCACTGAATTCTAACTGTAAATAAGTAGATATGAAGCCAAGCAAAGGTAGAGTCAAAATAGTGTGAGTTATGACCTGCTTTAGATAGGCCCCTCTCAAGTTCCATTTTGTATGGCATGAGGCAGTCACATAACAACGGCAGAGGTAGCAAAGTGAGCCAGTATCTATTGCATCAAAACATCTTGTTTAGACTTCTCAAATTTTAGTACCACTGCTTGATGATATTCATGGGTACTATTAAGCTTGGAAGTATCTTTCCTCTGGGAACAGTTTTTCTTTCACCTTAGTTTACACCGGTGGGTGAGAGGCCAATATCAGGGACATTATTTTTTTTTCCAGAAACTTAGTTTGGTAGAATTAACTATATCCTCTGTTAGACTAACATTAGAAATTAAGAGATGAACCAAGAACATGTATTAGCTAGAATACTAAACCAGATGATAGCAAATGCTTCAGTGACTTGTACTAGAAATTACAGTATGGAATACCCAGGAGGGAGAAATCACCTAGGATTCCTGAGCATAAATGCAGATTTCCCTGTGATTTCAGGGTTAAAGAAATAAAGGAAGAAAATCAATATTTATTGAGAACATAGCATGTCTAGATATAATTTCTTTCTTTCTCCCCTTCTTTTCCTCCCTCCCTTCCTCATTTCCTTCCTTACTTTTATTCCACACAATAATGAATACCTACTATTTGCTAGACCCTGAGGTAGGCTAAATAGATAAAGTCTTTGCCCTCAAAGAGCATACAGGCTAGTAGGAAACAAAGATATGTCAGCAGAACTCCTTTTGTCTTCACCACTTATTAGTATGGACCCAGACAAGTTACCTAATTTTTCTGTTCCTTTGTTACTTCTTTGAAAAATTGGAAAAATAATAGTATCTACCTTGTGTATTGCTGTGTTAAATATAACATAATACACATAAAATTCTTAGTCCAGGGCTTCCCTGGTGGCGCAGTGCTTGGGAGTCCGCCTGCCGATGCAGGAGACGCGGGTTCGTGCCCCGTTTCGGGAGGATCCCACATGCCGCGGAGCGGCTGGGCCCGTGAGCCATGGCCGCTGGGCCTGCGCGTCCGGAGCCTGTGCTCCGCAAATGGGAGAGGCCACGACAGTGAGAGGCCCGCATAACGCAAGAAAAAAAAAAAAAAATTCTTAGTCCAGTGTTTAGCATGTAGCAAGTGCTCAATAAATCTTACTATACTACTATTATTTCTAACACCACCACCACTACTACTACAATTTAGATGCTGAAGAAAGACCCTCTACTTGCCCGAGAGCAGGTACCCTGGTCTGGACATTGTCACATTGATTGTCGTAAAGGTTCTCTCTAGTTACCTCTGCTTCTAGGGATTTAGAAGAAGTCCTAAAAATCACATAGTGTTAGAACTTGAAGGGACCTTAATGGTCAACTATTTGTTATCTTTGTTTTATCCATGGTGAGAAAATAAGCTCAGAAAAGTTGATGTACTTGTCAGGGTTATACAGTATAGTAGGTGAGAGATGTAACAATTTGAAACCAAAACTTTGGATTCTTGGTCTAGTGTGAGATACCTCATGTAGAAAAATATTAGTGTTAATTTTTTTTCTACTAGTGATTGGAGAGTTGATTCCTTATCTCCAGGAAGTAAATGGAGTTGTTGGAATCAAGTTGTTGGAATACTAACCACAAGACAAGCTATCACTGCACTGAATCTAAAAGACCTTCAGGCTTTCTCATAAAGGGCTTAATTTCATCTAAATTGATTGAAGCCTTTTAGTTTGTGTTTGTGAATAACTGGTTTCTTCTTAAGGAGAATAAACTGAGTCACGTTTAGCAAGACATCTACTACCTAAGTGACTTCAGATTATTTAAAGGAGACTGCGGATACCTTAAATAACTCAGCATCTTAAAAGTCAATGATATGTTAGGGTATCTGGATTCTAAATCTCTTGCCTGACTTTGAACTTAGGAGCTTTGGAGTTCACATGACCTTCACTGAATTCCAGTCCCACAGTTCAGTAGCTGTGTGACCTGATCAAGGTTGTCTAACCTTGCTAACACTCGAGTTTTCTTATCTAAAATTTGTTGGTAACAGTGTCTACCTTTTCAACGATAGAGGTGAAGATTAAAGTCGATTAGGTATACAAAATACTTCATTTAGTGCATAATACACACGAGTATTTCATAAATATTCTTTTCTCTCCCCTTGTTAAAATATAAAAGTTGTTATGATAGGCAGTATAGGAATTTGGAGGAAGTATAAGATTCACCCATTAAGAAAGTTAATTTTGGCAAAGTTATGCCTTTGATGATTGCAGTTGAGTATCTCAGTTCATCTTGGTTAGAGTCACCATTTCTTTTTTTTTTAAATAAATTTATGTATGTATGTATGTATGTTTGGCTGCGTTGGGTCTTCATCACTGCATGAGGGCTTTCTCTAGTTGTGACGAGCGGGGGCTACTTTTCGTTGCGGTGTGCGGGCTTCTCATTGTGGTGGCTTCTCTTTGTTGTGGAGCATGGGCTCTAGGCGTGCAGGCTTCAGTAGTTGTGGCTTGAGGGCTCTAGAGTGCAGGCTCAGTAGTTGTGGTGCATGGGCTTAGTTGCTCCGTGGCATGTGGGATCTTCCCAGACCAGGGATAAAACCCGTGTCCCCTGCATTGGCAGGCAGATTCTTAACCACTGCACCACCAGGCACAGACTCACCACTTCTAACTGAACATGCTACATGTCTGTAGAAGCTGGGGCTGTTTAAAGAAAAGCTCAAGATGAAGATAATCACATCCACTTAAATGTCTGTTGATTATGGAAGTGTACCTTGCAGTGAAAGGGCTGCTGATACAACTCCCGGGCAACTTCAGATACCCTTAAAAGTCAGATACCCTTAAAACTAATCTTGTAAACAATGAAGAACCCATACTTGCTAATTAAACCATGTACTCTTACGTGCATCCTAGTGAACTGAAGGCGGTTCTGTTGACAAGATTTTCACAATCTAAGCAGCCACAGGTTTAGTGAGCAGAATTGGCAATGAGTAAATGGCTTTATAAGGCTTTCTTTTTCTCTCAAAAAGGAAATTTGTGTAGTAAAATGTCTCGATAAGAAAAGTGGATTTGTGAATTTGTATGTATGATTTTCCCTTATCTCTAATAAAACTAGATAATCTTAATTGTAATAAAAAGTTTTTTTTTTCCCCTGCCAGGCTTTTTATATTGCAGCAGTATCTTCCTAAACGGCAATCAGAAAAGAAATAAGGGAAAAAGCACTAGATAATATATGAAATAGACCATTATTCAGTAGAGTTAATAAAGTTGACTTGCCTAATGTCAAGTGTACAGTTTTGACTATGATGAGTCAAGGTAAACATTAATGCTTAAGGAAATTTTTATTTAGTTGGGTATTAGTTTGCTAGGGCTGCTGTAACAAAGTATCACAAACTGGGCAGCTTAAGCAATAGAAGTTTTCTCACTCTGGAAGCCTGAGATCAAAGTTTTGGCAGAGTTGGTTCTTTCTGAGGGCTGTGAGGGAAAGATCTGTGCTAGGCCTCTCTCCTTGACTTGTAGATGTCCATCTTCTCCCAGTGTCTCTTCACGTTGTCTTCTCTCTATGCATATCTGTCTCTGTATCTAAATTTCCCTTTTTTATAAGGATATCAGTCATCTTGGATTAGAGCCTTTAATTATTATCTCATTTTAACTTGGTTACTTCCTAAAGACCCTATCTGCAAGTAAGGTTACATTTTGAGGTACTGGAGTTAGGACTCTAACATATTGTTTTTGCGGGGGGCATGATTCAACTCATAACAGTTGGGTTAAAATAATTGACATTTACTGAGTGACTTATATTCCAGAGGGATGTTTATATATATATTATTGTTGATCATCCTTACAACAATCTATTAGGTAGATGTTATTTTCCCCATTTTACAGGTGAAAAAGAACTTACACTCAGGAAGAATAAGCAATTTGTCCAAGATCATACAGCCAGTAAATGTTAAACGCTAGTATTTGAACCCAGAATTCAGTTCTGCCTTTTTAATGGGTAAGTTTCATAACAACTCAGTCAAAAGCCCCCAAAATACATTGAGCGTTTAAGGTTTTTTTATCATTAGGGCTTGTGCCAAAGGACATTTTGTCCATAAAAAATGGTGCATTATTCTATCGTATAAATGCCCAACATTGCCTACGTCTTCACTCCTGAATTTTTTGCTGACACTTGTCTTTGAAGGCTTAGTGCTTTATCTCTTCTGCACCTGATGAAGCTTTCGGGCAGGATGGATTCTGAACATGAACTGCATGGCTTGATTCTGGCCCCAGTTTGTGTGGATGGCATTGAGAGCAAAGTCATGCTCAGAGTCTGCTTCTCAATACGTGTGTTCTCTGCTCTCCTTCTCTTTCTCTCGTTCCTCTCCTTCATCTTTGTTTTCAGTCTTAACAGGTAGTTTGTGATTTTTTTTTTCTTTTTTACAATCCCTGCCATGAGTTATTCCTTGAAAGGGAGTAAGTGTAAAGAATAAAAAAATAAGAAATATCTCTGCTTACGTGAAAGCCAGTGCTGCCATAGGTATTTACTATAAACTGGCCACAGCCTTGTTGTTACTCATTCACACTAAGGAGCAAGGGGCATTGTGCACCTTATTTTAAGTTTTCTATCTTACCATTGGAACAGTTTGTTCTCACTTTGAAGTTTTAAAGCAGACTTGCTCATGACCCAGTTTCACTAATAATTCTCTTAAGTAACCCTTGTACTCATTTATAAGACTTTTTTCCATCCACTGTCTGTCTAGCCTGGTTTAAAATTTTTATATATGTACTTTTAAAAAATTGATTAGCTGGAGAGCTGCCCATTCCTCTGTGCTGTATTATAAGGATTTAAAAACTGCACACTGGATTCTGTATAGTGTAATTAAAACTGACCCACATTTGGACCTGAGTACACCAGGACTTAGCCAAACTTGCCATGAGCTGAGTTCTGGTGGCAGATGGAAACTAATGAGGACACACTCCACTCCAGAATTTCCCAGCTGCTTGGCCCCTTTTTGTACAAACAAGGTTTGGAGCGAAGTCCGGATCCCAAGAGCATGTTCTGTAAATGTGCTTGCTGTACCCAATGATTTGGGAAATGTTATCACAAAATCAGACTGTTTCTAAGTATCCTTAAGACCTCAGCTACTCTCAGATTTTAGACATGAAAATTCAAAGAGACCTTTTATGCTCTCTCTAACCAATTTTTAATTTTAAAGTGAATTAAAATCACATTTCCCCTCCCTCCCACTCCGGTCTTTTTTCCTGTGCCTGGCGATAGAATGATCACTTTTATCCAAATGTGGAGCTTTGCAGGTGGTTGTCTCAGGATAGACTAGGTCTCCTTGCAACCTACAGATCTCTTCAACTGGTTTGATGTCCTGGGACTATTCAGGCAGATGTAATTGAATCAGTTTGAAGCAGCTGTAGCTGGCATGTGGTCTCTCAGATTGCTAGCACCTGCTTGTTTTTTTGCAACTCACTAGAGTGAAAGAAGTGCCAAAACCAGCATTGGTCTTGGAGCAGATAAAGCACTTCAAATCCTATATTCCATTCTCCTTCCAGTCTAGCCATATCACCATTGGTGCCTGAATTAATAAAGCCCCTTTTCATGATTATGTCTGAGGTAAACTTTTCCTTCTCATTCTTCTCAGTGTTGAGATCCTGACAGTATTGACCATGCTAGTCCAAAAATATAAGGGAGTATAATGGTGATCAGGTGGCTTTGGGGCTCTCTTATCATTAGACAACTGGGTAGCCTGTGGTTTGCAGAATCATTTAAATGAACGTACCAAATTCATTTGCTGTTCCAGCACAGTCTTATTGGCACAGAGAATGAGCAGTTAATGTATAACAAACTGTGAGCTGTTATGGAATATGATAAATAACATTTGCTTAGCAGGAGGGAATGTAAAATGGAACTATTTCTCTAATGTAACTCTAAACTAATTGACATGGATTTCTTCAACACTTACTAGGTGCAAAAAGATGCAGGCTATTAAAAAAGGGATAAAAATTCTAGGACCTACCAAATACGTAAAACATATTTTAAATATATATATATTTAGAATTTTTTTTTTTAAAGGCTTAAATCCATTTTTTTTTTTTTTTTTGCTGTACGCGGGCCTCTCACTGTTGTGGCCTCTCCCCTTGCGGGGCACAGGCTCCGGGCGTAAAACATATTTTAAATATATATATATTTAGAATTTTTTTTTTTAAAGGCTTAAATCCATTTTTTTTTTTTTTTTTGCTGTACGCGGGCCTCTCACTGTTGTGGCCTCTCCCGTTGCGGAGCACAGGCTCCGGACGCGCAGGCTCAGTGGCCATGGCTCACGGGCCCAGCCGCTCTGCGGCATGTGGGATCTTCCCGGACCGGGACACGAACCCGTGTCCCCTGCATCGGCAGGCGGACTCTCAACCACTGCACCACCAGGGAAGCCCCTTAAATCCATTTTTAAAATGCTTATTTTCTTTATCTTCTGTTTGTTCCATTATTGGAACAACATATTATTTGGCAGGCATATATTTCATTCTTAAATATTACCAATCTACTGATGTTTAATTTGAACCAGGAGATGATAAAGACAACACATTTGCCTAAAATTCACAGTTTATATAGTAAAGTTTCTTTAAAAGTGGTTTAATGTTGATAATCTTTTGAGATTATTGAGTTTATGAATAATAGTAATAAGAGTGAATTCTAAAAAAAGTCATTTTGTTATCAGCAGATTTTGCAAGGCATGACTGGATGCTATGGACATAAAAAAAACTATGGTCTTTGACTATAAGAATCTTATAGTATACTTGAAGGGACATGGTATAAATTAAAGTAAGACACTCTCAGTATTAAATGCATGCTCTAGACCTGGATTTGGTGAAAAATAAATCCTATAAAAGTAAAAATATCAGCACTCTTGCTGTCAAATGAAGGCTGTAGACCCAATGTCCCCCTACTCCCCTTCATTGCCCATGAAGGACCTCACTAATCCATCACGGTTCTCTCTGCCACTAAACCAGAACTTCATCTAAGAATTCTCCTAAAGATGACACTTTAGCTAACCATTACAAATTGATGGCAGTTGATTTAAGATGAAACCCATTTGTCATCGCTGAACAAGTCATTAAGTAAATACTAAAGATATTCAGTGGAAATAAGAGCTCAGTGAGCTGCAAGTAAAACACAGGACTTGAGCTAGGCCTTGAAATAACATGAAACATAGGACTTATTCACAGATTTATTGTGCACTTTGCGGTACTTGGGCCACTCACAGTTGTGGCCTCTCCCGTTGCAGAGCACAGGCTCTGGATGCGCAGGCTCAGCAGCCATGGCTCACAGGCCTAGCTGCTCTGCGGCATGTGGGATCCTCCCGGACCGGGACACGAACCCACGTCCCCTGCATCGGCAGGTGGACTCTCAACCACTGCGCCACCAGGGAAGCCCTGTTGTGCACTTTGAATAGAACATTACACTTATCTAAAAAGAAACAAGAATTTTAAAAATACTCTATAACCTAGTCATTACTAATACTGTGGAATCATTTGCTTCTCAATAACAATTTTCTTTCATCTGTAACAATGATTTAATATTAATAATTTATAAAGTAACTGTTTTATACTGATTCATTTTAAACATCACATTTTGTTTTATTCATTCATTTATTCAATGCAAAGCATTCTAGCTATTGACATAACTATATTCATTCTCCACTTGATTATGTGAAAACCATAATCATCTACATCTTACTGAACTTATAAAGTCTTGGGAGACCAAAGCCTCCTAAAACAATTCAAATATAAATAGGCTCATCTCTGAGTTGTAAGAACCATTTATTTCTACCTTTAGAATATTTGGTGACTAAAAGGTTGATCAGAAGATTGGCTAACTAATATATATTAACTGCAGAAACAATTTAGTTTACTAATAGTTAGTGATTAGTACACATCTCTTAGGTTAAAAAAAAGAAAAAAAAAATAATGGATGTTTGCCATTTCCTAGAAAGGTAATCCCTTCAACAGTTCCTTCTTTGAACATGTAATGTTTAATGATGAATGCTTGTATCATCCTTATGATTTTGAGGGTCTTGAAGGGAATTTATCAAAATAATTTCTAATTTTCTAAGTATGTGCATTCCTGTATTTTTAGGGTAAAAATGTGTGAATAAAGCTTTCACCTCTCAAAATATATTTTCTTTAAAGTATTTTAACTTTTCACATTATTTACTATTCTCATTTTTTGTTAAGAACATCAAAACAGGATTGTACTAAACATCATGTCTTTTTAAGATAAAAACATGTGAGTTACAGTCTTCTGAGTTTTGAGATTTAAGTAAGTATAGATGTATAATGATATGTACAGAAAAAAGTAGGTAAGCTGAAAATTAACTAAAAATGTTGCTTTTATAATGTGTGAGTTTTATGTAGCAAATGGGGTAACTGAGTCCAATATTACTTTAAGAAATGGTTAATTTTGGATATTATGAGATATTTCAAACATATTTCAAACACGGTCATGCTGGTCTGATACCTCAAGCAAAGCAATGTATACTTATTAGAGTCTTTGCCAGTGTCAGAATAGAGTATACCCTCAGCTATAAGAAAATTGATTTTCCCCCTGTAAGTTTGTCATTCGATACTATATTTAACTTCCCATTGATCAAAAATAGGTATATTTACTTTCTGCATCCAGTTCTTCAAAAACATAAATAACTTTTCATTTGATGACTGATTTAAATCATGTCCAATTAAGTGATTTCAAGGATACCTTTGCTATTGATCACATATTATCATAAAATATTTATTAATTATTTATGTCAATATGGTACTTGAGATTTTTAAAAATATAAATCTCATAATTTAAAAAAATGACTAACATCTGTTTAAGACCAGTTTCTGGCTTTCTTGAAAGTAAGGGATTAGAAGACGTTATATCACTTTTAGATGGCATCTATTTATGGGATTTAAGAGGGAACAACTCCAAGTAGAAAGCAGTTTATCACTTTTAAAGGTTGACTTACTACTACCAGCAAGCATCATTATAACCTCCCACTAAGTTTTCTCATTGGTCTCTCTTTGTCCTTGGATGCTCCTGTCAACTAGGGGCTTCAAGGTTACCATTTACACTTATGAAACTGCTGACCCCTCTTTTACGGTTTTAGACCTGGAAAGCACAGAGAAAGTGTATTAGCTTCCTAGGGCTGATGTAACAAATTGCTACAAAATGAGTGGCTTTAAACAACAGAAATTTGTCCTCTCACAGTTATGAAGGCCAGAAGTCCAAAATCAAGGTACAGCAGGGCCACAATTCCTCTGAAGACCCTAGGTGAGAATTTTTCTTGCCTCTTCCAGTGTTTGGTGGCCCCCAGTGTCCCTTGGCTTTTGTCAGCATAACTTCAAACTCTGCCTCCATCTTCACATGGCCTTCCCTTCTGTGTCTCTGTTCTCTCCTCTTCATATAAGGACACCTTATAAATGTCCTTATAAGGTGTGCTTATAAGGATTTGGGGCTCACCTTAAATCTAAGATGATTTCATCTCAAGATCTTTAACTAGTTATATCTGCAAAGACCCCATTTCCCAATAATATCAGATTCTGAGGTCCCAGGTAGGTAGGCATGAAAATTTGGAGGACATATTCAACATACTGTAGAGTGTAACTTAAAGTTTCTGTAGTAAATAACTATGGAAGGCTTATTTACACACTCACACATTAATCCTTTCTCTCCTGTGTAGTTGACAAAGTTTATCTGTTCAGCATTTGTAGAATACTTGCTGCCTTAAAACCTTGGCATTTTTTATGGATGTAGTTGAATTATGAGTCATTTTCTTTCATATTCTTAAACTACTGAAACTTCCTTTTCATTATAGATGCTGAACTTAAGGCATAGAACAAGTAATCAGCAGGATTACAGTCACTCCACAGATGCAGTGCAAAATTAAAAACTGACTTTGATATCATACAACTTTTCTGTGAATCCATGTGTGTTGAGATACAAAATGTACTTTTATAGTCCATGGTATTTTCAAATAACTTTACTCATGACCTAAATTATGAGTTACATAATTTTTTCATAATGATCTCCAGATATTATAAGCCAAGTATGCACCTGAAATTTAGTGTCATAGAGTGACAAAAGCATTGTGCTAAATAATAGTTTGTTGAAACCATGTGATAATCTTTATATTTAGCATAGGCAAGGTCTTTATTAGACAGTTATGAATCTGGCTGTATATAAAAATACACCTCCATTAAGTGGTAACTGGAAGTCATGAGTATCCAGGACCAGACTGAGAAAGCAAGGCTCAGCTCAGAGAAGTTAACTTCTAACTTTATAGCACCAGTAAGTGGCTGAGACAGAATTTAAGCTCAGCCCTATTCAAGTAAAATACCTGCATTCTTTCTACTTCTCCCAAGTTGATTCCGAAAGTGTTGAAATGTTTTTATGTTGAAAATGTAAGTAAGGAGTATTATTAGGGTGACAGTAAACAGAGGCAGTGGAGAGTAAAGACAGTCCAAAAAGAATTGGAATAGAATTAGAAACATTTGTTGGTACTTTCCACCTCATGATTGTGGGATATTACAAGTGTGTTTTCTTTACGAATACTCAGTAAGCCAACAATTTGAATTTTAAAAATAGATAATTAGTAATTATATGAATTATGACCTGTCATATCTACCGAACAATTCCTATAAGTTGGAGCTTGTCTGGTGCACTTCTGTTCTGGATAATATAATCGTATGCTCATAGGACAGAAGAAATTAGAAGTAGGTATTAGATATCCCTGCCAAAAAAAAATAAAGATTAAATAGAAATGAAAATTAAATAATCTCTGAAATAGTAATACAGTTAAATGTGAAAATGATTTTGATTTACAAAATTATGATTTGCAACCAAAATATATTAATTGAATTAACCTATTCTGATTTGTCTTGTTCCTGTTGCTATAAGAACGAAAGAGAAGAAACTATCCTTTTGCTAAATTGCAGATTACTCTCTGGTATGGATCACTCTTACACTGTGGTGAAAGTCAGACCTAGTTCCAGACACTGGAGATACAGCGAGTATCTTGCTGTCTCTGAACAGCAAGACTAAGATACTGTAACTCATGGAGTTAACATGGCAGTAGGGTAGTAGTGTGTGTGTATGGGAGGAGACAATAAACAAATTAACAAATACATAAATAAGATATGTTTAGAAAGTGGTGTAGGCTATTCAGAAAGTGCAGCAGAAAAAATAGGAATGGCTCAGGGGGGTGGAGAGTGGTCATTGGTGGACTATCTGTGGAAATAATGCTTGAACTAAGAGTGGAAATATATGAAGGAGCCAGTCAAGGAAAGATCTGGGGTACAAGAAATTTTATCTCTATAGTCTTACAGGTTGTGCCCCCAAGGTGTGTGTGTATTAGAGTAGGGAAGTAAGGGGATGCATGTCCTGTCTGTTAGCTATTAACAATGTACAATTAGGAGGTCTGCTTCAAGGGCATCCAGTTGACCCTCCTCTTCATCCTGATAGTAAACACAGCAAAAATAAGCATTCAGGGATGGATTAAAGAAGCTTAATTATATCTTCCTAAAATTTTACAGACTTCTTATTTGTGAAAGCCAAAGTTAGTTAGGCCACAAAGAGAGGGACTGGATTTATTGTTACTCTTAGCTGCCCTTATCAATTCCATTGCCCACTTTGATGCCAAGGAGTGGTAGAGGAGCCACAGGAATTCTTGAACAATCATTTCTCCCTTTGGAAAATCATCTTTTTTAGGAGTAATATCATTCCTTTCCTTCTTTTTCTGTATATCAAGGCTTCAAATGAAAATGGAAGGTCAAATAGAATTTCCTTAGATTTAATTTTTTTTAATAGTCTCATACGAGGTCAAGATTTAACATAGAACTTTTTAGGAATATGTAGTTATCTTTCCATTTGAATTGAACACAAGAAATCTGTTCTTATCATCTCTACTTTCATTCTCAAGCAGAAGTTTCTCCAAATACTTCATTCAAAATTAAATTGTTTTCCTTAACTAGACAAGGACTGTGTGGTGGTAAATTACTGAAACCGATGAGATTTGATTGAATTTTCCCGAGTTTAAATGTCTAATCAACATTGTACTCGCGGCATTATTATTTTCCCATTGCTTGCTGCTATAACAGATGACAGTATTACCAGGACTCAGGATGATGCCATATGAAAAAAATGCACAAGGAAGTACACATTCTATTGTGAACATTTGAAAAATAGAGCCAAATAACATTTTCAGAAATGGTTTTTAGAAGAAAGGGTTTAAATTTTTTTTCTGAGTAGAGAAACTAAAAATCTCTCAATATAATTTTTGCTAGGCTTTACCTGCATTCTTATTTATAAACCAAACTGTGGTATGATTGATAACACAACACTGTTAACAGTTATACCATTGAGTATTACCACAGAAATTCCCATAATTCTGTTCTTATCACAATAACGGAAACCAAAAATGAAGGCAAGAACTACTTTCTTTCTCAGAAATACTACAGTGCACAGTTTTCACTATGTAACTTAGATAACCATACAATTTGTCATCCAATCATGACTGAGATATTTGGCTTTTAAAAACAACTATCCAAGTGTCAAGAATATTAAGCCAAAATGGAAGAAGGCCATTATCATACTGAAGCTTCAAATACCACAAATTAAAAAGATACAGAGTACTTTTTATAACTTGTAAGCATGTACTATAATGTTATAGAATATCACAAAGTGTTAAAGAGTGTTTGTGATAAAATATATCTGAATTATAAACCAATTTTGACCTTTTGTTCTACTCAAGTTGTATATTTGAGAGCATATATCAAGAATAGGTTCAAGAAAACTCCAGGGCCAATACTAAAAGTTGGCAATGAATTAATTATATAAGAAATATATTTCTGATCAGTCTTGTTTGGCATGTTTCAACACCTGTGCAGAACTAAACTGTGAAGACCTAGAAGCACTACTTTACCATGAGTGTAGTATTTAAGATAATGTTTAGTTTTTTCAGCTTATCAAGATTTTCATCATAATACATTGTTTTCTATTGTCATAAAGACATGACTACAGTCTGGCTACAAAGTACCAAATAGAGCTTTGTTCACTGTAGTAACTACAGATGCTCAAAATAGATATTTAAATCTCAAACATATTTTTCCACTGTTCTGTATTGGATTATTAAGATCTAAAAGTATAAACTGTTAGAACTATAAGAAAATTTGCGTTATCTTTTTAGTATAATTCAATTATTTTACATATGCAGAAATGGAAACATAGTGAAGTTGAATAGGACTAGACAAGTGCAGAGTGAAGAACTCAGCAATGCAGTACACTTTACTTCCATTTTCACCATTTTTACTTCACTTTTCACCATCTACCACAATTTTTTTTGCTATTTTTATTTTTAAAGTACATGCACATAGTGAAAATTTTTAAAAATAAAATGGTACACAAAGATGTAAAATGAAAAGTATGTTTTTACCAACTTATAGTACTATTACTACAGAAAGGCAGTTTCAAGTGTACATGTACAAAAACATACCTATATACCTACATTTTAAAAATGAGCAGGAATCACACCATTCAAGTTTTCTTTGTATTTCGTTTTCTTTTTAATACTATGTCTTAGAGATTTTATAGAATTTATACTGTAATATATTATGCTATATCATCTTCTTTTTCATAGCTTCCTAATATTTCTATTTTATGAGTGTAACAAAATGTATTTAACCATGGTCTAATTTATGGACACTTGGTTATTTTAAATTTCTTCCCTCTTCAAAAACTATTACAATAAACAACCTTCTAAGTATATCTTGTATTTATTCTAATGTATACATAGTATAATTTCCTACGTATACTTGTATAATTAAAATTTTGATAGCTTTTAAAAATCTTCCTTTAAAAACATTGTACTAATATATACTTCTAACAACTGTGTATGAGAATACCTACTTTCTTAAGCCTTACCAATACTTGGCTTTAACAAATTTTTTGTTCTAGTTTGAAAAGTGAAAATGATATTTAATCACTGCATTGATTTGCATTTATTTATTTATGAGTTGGACTAAACACCATTTTAAAATTTTACTATTTGTATTTCTTTTTCCGTGAGTGGCTGTTAAATACTTTCCATTTTTGCTCTAGGTTTTTTTTTTTCTTTTTTGTCTTCTATTGATTGATTGATTTGTATAACCTCTTTGTATATGGAAAATAACACATTTTTGTAATAGGTTTTAAAATATTTCTCAGTTTTTAATTTGCTTTTTGACTTTTGTTACGGTTTTTTTTATGTAGCTGCATTTATCAATCATTTCCTTTATAATGCAGACTATTCAATACAAATTACCCATATTTTCTTCTAGTACATTTGTGATTTAGTCTTTTTGAATATTTATAGGTTTAATTCAATGAAAATTTATTTTTGTACACTATATATATTTTTTAAATTATTAACACATTTTGGGGAAATTTATTAAACAATTTTTATTTTATCACTTGAAAAAACAGACTTTTTTTTTGTCCCTTGAGTTCCTTAGGAAGGCAGAGATCAGCACTAACGTAAAAAAAAACTGGTAGAATGAGAACTGAAATGTCAAAATTGACATATTTTTCTTTATTTATCAGTCACTGATGTCTATTGTTTATGACATAGGAAAATCCCAAGAAACTTTTTTACTTATGAGAATAAATTATTATATTTTGATAATCTAAGCAATGATTAAATCAGTGAAAGCATCATAGAATAAATCAAATCCCTAGCGAGATACCTTTAACAGCAAGTTCAGTTCATATGGCAACGTTAATTTTACTTACTTAAGAAAAACACTTACTTATCAGTAAGACCTATAACTGTACAAATAAAATAAAAATGTGAACGTTCTAATTTAAGCAGGACGCAGTAGCCAGGTGATGAAAAGTTTCTTGAAAAGTTCACTTCAAGTCATCATCATTACTAAAAGGCAATTACTTTGTATGGTTTTTCTAAGCTTGAAAAGCAGCCTGGAGACTCTAAGAGTTCTGTTAGCTGACATCTTTGTAAGATTTGTAAATAAGTAAAGTAGCCATTTAGTTAGCAAGTTGAATATTTACCAATAAAAGAACATTATTCAGTTTAACATCTATTATATTTATGGCTGGAATTGACTTGGAGAGAAGTAAGGACAGATGAAATGTGAATCTGAGGGAGAGGAATTGAGAAATGCGATTTAGCTTTTTCCTATCCTTCACTTGATTTTTAATAGAATATTCATTTCTGCTATTATAAAAGTAACACACCATCATAGTAAAACTATTTGGAAAACACATAAAGGTAGAAAGAAGACAATAAAACCACCCCTGATGTTATTATTACCACTTAGAAAAAATCATTATTAACATTTTGATGTGTGTATGTTATGTATGCATGCAAAATACATAAGATTATACTCTCTGCATGATTGTGGATTCTGATTTTTCAACTAGCTATATGTTATGAACATTTGTTTCTGTTAATAAATAATTTTTCTCTGGCATGATTTTTTTTAATTGATTATATAGTATCCCATACAATGGATGTGTTAAAATAATTTAGCCAATCTCTTGTTCTTGGACATGTAAGTTGCTTCCAGTTTTTTTCTATTACAAATAACCTGTTGATGAATATCATTGTGCGCACATTCTTATGAACATCTCTGATTATGTCCTTAGGACAAGTTATTACAAGTAGAATAGCTGAGTCAAAGATATACACATTTTTCAAGCTTTTCATGCATCTAGCTATACCACTTACACATTGCTGTGACTTTACCAGCAGTCTCATGGAGTGTCTGTCTGTTCATATCCTATCAGTTCTTGGTATATAACTTTATATGGCTCAAAGGAAAGCTATTCAGTGGTCTGGGAAGGATGAGTACAAAGACGTGGGAGGAGGTAAATCAGGGGTAAGAGCCTTTTTTGTCGAGGAGGTGTTGCAGGCTGCTGCAGGCTATGGAGAGCAGCTTTCTCCAAAGCAAACCTGCACTTTTAGAGGTGGCTCAGACTCTGCATGTTAACTTGCCACAGTTCTGATGTCCCTATTTGCTTTGAGGCAGTGGCCCAACCCTCAGGCACAGTGATTGAGACCACTTACTCATACTAATGATTGCACACAGAAAATACATAAAAGATTTCTAATCATTACTCAATATATTTTGCTCCTCAAGTGTCATGAAACATTCAGGGTATATTAACTGGCAAATGCACACCTGGAGTACCTTACTGAGCTTTAGAAACTGCTAATTTAAAAAAATCAAATGTTTAATTTTGAGGAAAAAATCAGTTTTGAAATCAGTTTTGGATTTTGAGCATATACATCATCTTTCATTTTGGCCCAATTAACCCAGCAGGTGTGTGCAAATTAGGTCACTACTTTGTCACCGTGGTAACATGCTTTGGGGAGGTGGATCTTAACCACCTCCAGCACAGGTGACATTGGCTGAGTTAGTATTAAGAGGTGCTTTACAAACAAACAAGGCAGAATTTAATACGTTAGAGTGTAGAAAATAGGTCTGATGCTGGGTACCAGCAGATAATACTCCATGACATGAAAATAAGTACTACCTCAAATTTATATTAACTAGAGAGACCCAATGAGCCTCAGAAATAGAACTTTCAAGTGAAACTTATAATCTCTGAAAGGACAGTAAAACTTACTGATGATCACTCGTGAGGTGACTGTCTCATTCCCTCGTGGAGTAAGGAGTTTAGAAGACGGAGCCAGATTCCCCGGAGTATAAGGACGTTTTTAGAAGTAAGCCGTGGTTTTCAGGGTGTCAACATCTTCCTGCCTATTTGTTCTAGTGACTGAAATCTAGTCAATACCTAAGGTTTTTAAAAGGACAGTGTCTAAGCGTTTCTTTTAAGTGCTATATTTTATCATTTTTCATAATTGCTTATGGATTAAGAAGTTGGCAGACGTGGTCTATGCCAGCACTCCAGCATTAATACAAGTCTCTAACTCAGGCTTCTTCTCACCAGGTGGAAAATCAGACATGCTTCAAGATTGTTGGTAGAGATTGTGCAATCTGTTGGACTGCTGAAGGTTCCAAATCATGTAGGCATTCTGCAACCCCACAGAGTGGTAGAATTTCTTCACTTATCACTGACAAGTTCACACCTCTTTTGGTCATTAAAACTGTAAATCTGCATTATCAGTTGCAGAAAACAGGCCAAATTAATGATATTAAATGTTATTTCCAAAGAAGTGCCATCTCTCATGACCACTTTCAGCACCCAGTCACAAATGATATTTCCATCAAGCCTATGGGGCCAGTTCATATGTGGCTTTATGATTTTCAGTTTGCCCTATATCGTGCTTTATATTTGTATCACTTGTTACAATTTTGAAGTATTTTTGTATATCATATTTTATTTTTGTGATATTTTACACATGGGATTTCAAAGACTTGAATCCCTCTAGTGTTTAAATTCAGCTGACTGTGACCAGTTTTATTACTTATTTCTTGTGTTTTCAATAGTTAATATTTACAGAACACCTGACCAGACTCTTCAAGATTGCTTCCCCTAATCTCCCTCTCTATGCATCAAGGATGGGAGGCTCATAGTAGAGCCAAGATGACTTGTGACTTAGCCTGTGTCACAGAGTATCTGAATTCACTTTCAAATGAGAAGTTTGGAGATTTACAAAGGGAAAGCATTGCTAAGTGGAGAAACAGTTAACTCAAGTACTCTTTTACCTCTAATTTCTCTTTCACCAGCATATACTCCCTCCCTGTGTTCAAGACCTCCTTTCTCATCTACTCCTCAGTGGACACTGAAAAAAAAAAAAACCTCTTTTAAAAAGCTGGTTCATAACATAAAAGCCTGAAGTCTCAGTTAAATCTGTTAACTTGCTAAGGGTAAGGGTATGTATTGTTCACTGGAGAACAGTATGCCATATTCTCCCCTGTTTGCTGGGGAACAAGGAGGGTGGCAGCACAAATTAGCATCAGAACAGAGCTTTATCACAGTGGAATCCCAGGTTGTTTTAGGTATAAGACTCAGAAACAAAAATATGTGAAGGGATTGAATCCATCAAATCTAATAAAGGAAATTATAGTATATTCAGGGAACTTGGACCCCTGAATTGTAGTAACCAAGCTGGGGAGGAAATGGGCAGTTAAACAAAGTAGTGCTGTATCTTTCTTTCATTGTTTGATGAAATAATTTTTGCCCCTTTTAACTGGTATGTTTTTTTTAAAAAAAAAATAAAAGAGCCTGATATATCTGAAACAAAGAGCTTACACAGTCTCCGAGCTGGTTGGTTTTTATACCTTCCTTTACTGATTATTGTCCTTCAGTACAATACAGAGCCATTTCTTTGTTCTCACAAGCTGGCAGTTAAATTGTATGTAAATGTATGCAAATTAGATGCTGTCTAATAAAGAGAGTCATTAGGTGGAAGAAATATTTAGTTTAGAAAAAAAAAAAAAGCAGGTGTATTGTGTAAAAGAAAATGTAAGGCTACAAAAAGCCCAAACTTTTGTGGACAGTTATAGAAAAAAAAACATTAAAATAGATTTTAAAAGACGTCTTCCTGACCTTTCCTTTGTGCTTATATATATGTGTGTGTTTTTAAAATATTTACATATAAAACTAGAGGATTGGCTTCTTTCCCAGAATTACTGGAAGCACCTTCACCGGGAACATTTGGACTTGAATAATCTCCACAGCAGCATTTTCTTTCTTGAATTAAATGAATTGTAAATTGGGTGATTGGCCCAGAAATACTATTTATTTGGGTTCCTTTCCTTTAGGTCGATAGAAGCTTAGTGGCTCCATGGTGGGTACCTTGCAATTGATCATCTTGGATACTTTAAGGTTCCCCTTCCATACTTCTCCAACCCAGCCTCTTAAAGACTGCCACAGGCTCCTTAAAAGTTATGTATACTATAAACTCCTTGAGAGGAACCCACAGTTCCTTTTGAACTTCATCAATGTTACATTAAATGTTTAGCATAATGCCTAGCACTTGGTAAGCACTCACATTTATTTTTGAATGACTAAGTGAATGATTGAGTTGATAAATAAATGAAACATAATATCACATACATTAAATATTTTAATGGTCAGTAAAGTGGTTATGGGTATGTCAATACCTTTGTAGTCTCCAGAAAACAGTTAGTGAAGCAATTCCTCAGGTTCGCATATAGCAGTTGTATGATAAGTGTGTAGTGAAAAAAAAATAATTTGCTGTCCAGTTTTCTCAAGTAACAAATGTGTTGAGTGCTTACCACGTGTATCACTTCTTGTGGCAGCTATTTTGGGAGCAAAGATAAGTAAGCAGAGCAGTTTCTTTCTAGGAGCTCCTAGTTTCTAGAGGAATCAACCGTACACATACTTAATACATAGCAAATTGTACAAAGTAGAGTTACAGATAAAATATTACGAGAGCATGAGAGAGAGAGAAATTCTGATTAAAGAGGGTCTGAGTTGGTTTCTTGGAGGAAGGTGGAACTGAAGTAATAAGGCTTGAAAGTCATGAGAAGCAGATGATTGTCTATGGTGGGGTGGAGAAAAGCAGAGTTGCAGGATTCTCTAAGTTGCAGTCCCAAGCTTATAGAAATATACTAGATTTTCTTCTATTCTCTTATGAATTTGCAGCAACAGCTTGATTTTAACCTCTGTGGAAACACAAATGAGGCCTGTGATGGATACAATAATGACTAAAGTTAAATTATAACTCCAAGTCAAACTTTAATCACATTTAACCATTAAATAGGAAATAAGATAAAGTATGCAAAAGACTTTATAACTTTTTAATTCTAAGGTATTAGAAATATAAAATTTTATTATTATTCATAACGTGTAAGGTTTCCATGGTATGAAATAAAATTTAGGGAATAAGAAGTTTAGGGACAGAATGGAACACCTCATGTATGTCTTATACCTTATAGTTTTCAAAGTATCTTTCTGAATTAGTCTTATTTTATTTTCATAACAACCCTTAAGGTTGTAGATCTGGCATTATTATTTACCTTTTACAAGTGAAGAAACGGAAGTTCTGAGAAGTTAAATGACTTAGCCAAGGTCACACAGTAAGTGTCAGAGCCAGATTTTCCTGACAGATTGTCCAGTTCTTTTTGTATACCTCATTATTACTGAGAAACAGTGTATGGAAGAATTATATAGCTAGAGAATCAGCATACATCTTGGTTCCAATTTTGTTCCAAATATTTTTCATTGATTTGGTTTTATATCCACATTTTCTCCATTTTGGCATGGGTAAAATATGCAAGACTAAAACTGAGGGGGGCATGCATGGACAAGAACTGATTACTTTGGTAACTGATAGGGATAGGAAAAATAATAATGGGTCTATGGATTGAAAGCATTTTGATTTATTTTCTTGACTTTTGAGTTAAAGAAAAGATTTCAACATGAAGGTGCAAAATATGCTGCACTGAACTCATCTTGGAGGTAACCAAAGGGCTGTGGGACTAACAGCTTTTGATATTACTTAGTGCTTATTATTGTTATTATTATTATTTCTTTTTAATTATGCAAAGTGCTAATCAGTTTGATTATGCACAGTGCTAATCAGGTTAATTATGCAAAGTGCTAATCAGTTCTTCTTGAAGCACACGAGGAGAGCAGAGGTGCTGGCGGTGAATGGCGTAAGCTAGATGGGGGTAGTCACGGCAGTCATTCCTTATTAAGACAGGAGTAGACAAGATAGCAATGGGAATTTATCCACAAAAATAAAGAGAAAAAGAAAGATAACTATGAGCACAGGAAAGATTGTGGTTTTGGCAGGATGGTGCTTACTCATAGAAAGCTGTTTTTCCCCCCTGTTGCATAGTTTGGTTAGATAGTCTCTGCTATATTTTGAAGGCACTCATTTGAGGCCAAAAAAGACTGCAGAGGGAAAGAAACAGAGTATTGTATAGCTAGACAAGTTGTCAAAACAACTTATTGTAGTTGGCAAGCACCAATTCCTAGGAAGACAGTAGAGGAAGTAGAATCTAATAGACCTATACATGAAAGAGGACATCAATAAAGAGAATTGAAAAATTAAGGGAGTGCCATTCTGATAAAATAAGCAGGGCCATCTCACCGCTGTATCGTTATTGGGATGGCTGTCTGTGTAGCATATTTCCTGAGGTGAACTGAGGGTTTCTTGGTGCTGGCAGTGGTCTCTATTGAGAGTGGTGATGACGAATATGACAATAAGGGTTTTATGTAATAGCTCCTAGTTGGATCAGCTTTGTTGCTGCTGAAATCAAAGTGAATTTTAATATTAACTTGTAGGTCTGTGCTTATTAAGCTGGTGACTTCCTGTGAAGATGAGTTTATAGTAATATGTTCATATGTTTTTATAGAACAATGACCCTGGAGCTCCCTTAGGAAAGCCCTTTTATTCAGTCTTCCTGTTCTATTCTGTGGTTTGATAAGCTATCAGTGAAATGCTCTGATACCTACTTGTTTGAATATATTCAAAGAGAAGAAAGCATTTCAGGATTACTAAGTGAATAGTAATTTTTTTAAAAAAAATGGTTTTAGTCCATGTAACTTTTCCTTTAGTCTGGAATTTGAGCAGGACATTTATGTCACTTATATGAGGGTCCGCTTCCCCTTTATAACCTGACAAACAGAGTGTTTATTTACCTTTTAGTCCTCTGTCTAAGCACAACTCATCTTCACAAATGCCTGTAGTGAGCTTAATTTCTAGAAATGTCCAAATAATGGTAAGAATGCTGCAGAGGCAAAGTCATTGGTGATGTCTTCAGAATAGATGTATTAATGAGGTGTTTGTCCAGGCAGCATTGGTACCTGCAATAGAGACAAGCTTTCAGTTTTCATTTTTTCTTTAACCAAGATCAATTTCATTTTAAAATATGAAGAGAATGACATAAATCTTTGGTTTCCAAGGAGTGTCTGGAAAGGAATAGATTGTTAGAGGACAGCACCCACAAACTGAGAAAGCCTGTTGGGGGCCCTTTGAGACCTTGGCTGGAAAATTCCATTACAAGCCATCCTTCTGCTTAGCTTCATTGGAACAGGGTATTATAAATGAAACATTGCTTCTGTATTTCCCACCCCCTAAATCGAAGATAAGATTGAAATGTTCAGATTATCACTTTATCAAAATCTATTGTGTCATTTATTGATGTTTTTTAAAAATTCTTAATGGTTCTACCCAAAGGAAACCTTTCAAATTCAATTTATTGGTGGTACACTAAACTCTTGATTCCTGATAAAGGCATTCAAACAGTACCATTTATGTCCTAGATAATGGAGGTACAATTAGCCAAAAAAGAGACAAAATGCCTGGCATTCTAGAGCTCACCTACACAAGATGAGATGGTATTTTTCTCATGATCTTCAGCCTTAGGAGCAAAGAGTTTGTACTTTATTTCTTCTTAGAACTTCTCTCCTTAGTAATCTATATAATTCAACTAGTTGGTCTTATTATCTTCAATATTTACAAAATAAGAAGTTGGACTACAAGATTTCCAAGGTATCTCCATCTCAAACATGCTATGCTAAAGCGTATTAGATGATTATACTATAAATGTATTAGCTGATTATACTATTACCATACTAAGAGCCTTAGGATAATAGAAAGTCTTTCTTAGGCTTTGGTCTTTGAGGAAATAAAGTAATTTTTGGCTAATTCTGTGGACACAGCCTCCTTGGATTTAGGCCAATACTGAATGTATAAAGGGTGGACTTTGGAATCGGTCCTGAGTTTGAATGCTGGCTCTTCCAGTTTTTATCTCAGCAAATCATAACTGCTTTGAGCATCTGTTTCTTCATAGTTCCTACCTCACAGGATGACTATGAGTATTAGTTCAAATAAACTCTAAATCACTGAACTCAATGCTCAGTGGCACACTGGAGCATAGCTTTGCTCCATAGTCAGTCCCGTTTACATTTCTGGCAACTGTAGTCCTTCTGGCTCTTGCTACCAAAAATATCTTGAACTAATTCAACTTCCTTTCCCCAAGCTGCTTTTTCCTGCATTAAGCCTTTACTTCAGGACTTTGGCAACTTAGGACTTGGGAATGGGAAACAACTTGAAAAGTGATTATGTCTGGGGAAGGGTGGAGAGCTCTTCATAAAGTGCCAGAATTTCACTAGAGTAAGAGGAAAAAAATAGAGATGAAAAGGAAAATAAACAGGGAAGAAGGGGAAATGCTTGTTGGGAATAGATGGGATGGAGAGAGGTCTGGGCTGGTAGGTGAAAGGAAGAATAGAGAGAGATTCTGAGGCCCAGGTGCTGTCCATTACCAATGTGGCCAAGACAGAGAAAAGGGATTCTTCTCTTCCTCTTTTTGGTATTTTCTTGAGAAACTGAACAAAAATTAAAATTGTTTTTAGTATGCTTTTTCTGCTTGGCTACTATTTCTTTGGATCAAAACTAGGTATAATCTGGACCACAGCTTTGTTCCTACCTTCCCACCTCCATCACCAACACAACACAGTGAAGAAGTGAGGCTCAGAATTGTTCCAGTGTTTCATAAATCGTCTTTAGACTTCTTTTGTGATTTCTGCTCTCTTCATCAGTTGTTCTTGATGTTAAGTTTAACCCCATAAATGTATAGGAGTGATGGCCAACCAGTATGTGATTCATATCAGACAGCAGTCCCCTCATATGGCCTAATTACTAATGCATGTCACTTACATGCTGACTTTAATTCATGTGTTTATACTTGTTAGGGGTCAGATTTGCAAAACACTTTTATATTAGTCACAACAAATTTGTGCTTAGTTTCAGAGGAAGGAACTCTACATTTTAGGCATTATTATGTTTTAGAATAATCTTTGGAGGATTAGATAGCCAATTAATCAAGATGCCTGTAAGAAATGTTAGCAAATAAACAATATCCAATAAAATACTATTAGTCATTGTTGTTATTTAGGAATTAAGTGTAGTTCAACCAGGGTAATTGTTGAGTCATGAAATTGTTCTCTGTAAGATTAACCACTGACCTACGTAGATGTGCTTCAATTGGTGTGTCTGGGAACTTGTTGCCACCCCAGGGCTGGGATTTCACGGGCTACGTGAAGACTTCCTGATGTAAATAACACACTTTTTATAAGGTGGATTTTATACATTATCTAATGTCCATTTTAGAAACTTTCTCTTGTTTTTATTTTTGGCATAAAAAAGGAATTCATAAATTTACATTTTATTTTTTGTTTTTAAAAAAGGAATTCCCACTGGATTATGTAACATTAAGCACTTGGCTACACAAAAATTAGAAAAGCTGTGGCCATCAGGAATAAATATTGGTAGTGGCACTGATGGAATTTCACACATGTAGTTAATGTGAGAAAAGTAGAAATACTTACATAGAACTTAGATAAGGAAATAGGCTTTTTAATAAAAATATAAATGGAGGCATTTGTTATGAAAATGGTAGCCTTTGAAATTGGCTTCCTCCTTTCACATAAGAGCAAACACCTTAAGTCAGATGATTATTTTTTCTTTGATAAGAGTGAAAAATAATCAAGTCAATCTATACACATTTTATTATGAAAAATACTTGGGAGAATTCTATTGGTATAAGCTAATGCAAGATGACAATTAGTTTATTAAAAAGTGTTTTGAATGTCCTCTTCCATTGATCATGTGCCACTGGTATAAACAAGGATCCTGTGTATGGTAGAGGGCCTATATTTGCATCCCTTTGCATACTTAGACATTCTTTAGCAGGACTAGTTTATTGATAGTATTTCTCAGTCCTTTGTACAATTATAATGTGTACATCAACAGCAGCAACATTTGAAGGTAGGTTCTTCTGTTAATGTAGCCAGAAGAATATTAAAAAGTCACTGTATTGGTTTTGATTCATTGGGTGAAATAGGTTTGCTCCATGAGCTTTCCATTGCACAGGACAAAAATGCTATGGTCAGGAGACGTGAAGGCAGCTGAAGAATCAAGAAAACCTACGTTGGTTTTGTTTGGGGAGCGCCTGGCTTCTCATCTGCTTGGGAAAGGAGCAGGCTTTATTGCAGTTGCCAAGTGCTCTAATGCTGAGAAGTATGTCAGCTGTGGTTACTCTGGGGATTTTGGCGGTGATAAGCACTTTTTCTTGAGAAAAATCAGCATAGATGCCACACACTGGAATTGGAAGAATTGCTTTTATTTTCTATTTTCTTTAAAAAATCAAATTTGCTTTTCCTTCCTTTCCCAGCTGTTGCAGCTTCCTTGATTTTTAGCTCAGATGATGGGAGTAACACATGTTCACTGAAACCTAAAGGAAAGCTCATTTCTTTTCTTCCTATGTGAACCCCATAAAGTCACAATACTGGCTAACCCTAACTGAATAATATATTCAGAAGGAAATTTGTCAGGGAGGAGTGTTCATGGGTGAAAACCACAGTGGGTGGAGGTAATTGAATCAGTAGTTCAAGGATATCAGTGTAAATGACATACATTAGGAAACTTGAAATTGCCATCTCCAGGATGTTTTTAGCTGAAAACCTTGGAGACCTAACCTATTCCATGGAGAAGTCTTTGTTTTCGTTTTTGTTTTTGTTTCTTGAGGTACTCGGACCTCTCACCGCCGCGGCCTCTCCCATTGCGGAGCACAGGCTCCGGACGCGCAGGCTCAGCGGCCATGGCTCACGGGCCCAGCCGCTCCGCGGCACGTGGGATCTTCCCGGACCGGGGCACGAACCCGTGTCCCCTGCATCGGCAGGCGGACTCCCAACCACTGCACCACCAGAGAAGCCCGAGAAGTCTTTTTATTCCTCATAATTTATAGCAGGGAAATTATGCATATGTAGAAGTTGGATTGGCTGAATTAGTACACAGTAAGTCAGGCATTACATAAACCTGACCTTTTCTGTTGATTCTTAAGGTCATATCTGTTCCCACTGAGTTCGCCCTCATGGTAAAGAACCAAAATTCCCTTCCAGGTCACCATAGGGGAGGATGAGAGTAGCTTTTATTCTTGATGTCCAGATCAAACTCGTTTCTCTACCATCTCTTATTTTACATAAAGAAACTAATCAGCTGACTTAGCTGCAGATTGTGTTTTAAAATTTGCCCCCTCCTTTCTTAAGAGCCTAGTACCTACAGACTATTTATCCTCCTCCTCTGGACCTATCTTTACTCTCATTATTAAAGGAGGCTTTGCCTTCCTGTAATTTCTTTTCTGTTGGCTTTTCTTGGGAAATCAATTTAAGAAACAATTACTGACTATTTCTGTATGACTGTTTCAGGCACTTTACATACTGTATTGGTCAGGATTCTCCAGAGAAAAAGAACCAATAGGATGTATAGATAGGTAGACAGGCAGACAGACAGATTTTTGTCTATCTATATCTATCCATCTAGCTGTATATCTATATACACACATATACACATTTATTATAAGGAATTGGCTCACACAGTTATGACAGCTGACAAGTCCCAAGATCTGAAGACAAGCTGGAGACCCAAGAGAACTAATGGGGTGGCTCCAGTACAGTCTGAAAGTTGAGAACTAGCAGAGCTGATTGTATAGCTCTAATCCAAAGGCTGGTAGGTTCAAGGTTCAGGAAGAGCCAGTGTTTCAGCTCAAGTCCAAAGGCAGGAAAAACTAATGTCCTAGCTCAAAGGCAGGGAGGCAGGAGGAATTCCCTATTAATGCCAGGAGGCTTTGCCTTTTTATTCTATTCAGGCATTCAACTGATTGGATGGGAGCCACTCACATTAGGGAGAGCAATCTGCTTTACTCAGTCTGTAGATTCCAATGTTAATATCATCCAAAAACACCCTCACAGACATACCTAGAATATGTTTGACCAAATATCTGTGTACCCTGTGTCCCAGTCAAGCTGACACATACAAGTAACCATCACACATGCTTTACCTCATTTAATCCTGACCAAAATACAGCCAAAAGCCCCATGAGGTAAATAACTGTTGGTTATTATCACCAAATTTAATGATTAAACATATTGGTTTCCGGAGTGAGGTTACCCTTTGTCAAATTCTGTCTCTACGGCTTACAGTATAACAGTAGGCAAGTTACTTAACTTCAGTTTCCTCATCTCTAATTTGGGGATGATAATACTTCATGCCTTGTTGAGTTATTGCGAGAATTAAATGAGCTAATGCATGTAAAACACTTTGATGACTAGGACATAGCTTACTACTCAATGAAGGCTAGCTACTTTTTATGCACACAAAGAAAGAAAGGCTCATAGAGGTTAAGATCCTTGGCCAAGCTCACGCAGCCAGTAAGTGGTGAAAGTAGGATTTGAATTTATGCTGACTCCAAAATCATGCGTTTAGCCGTTCCTCTCTACTGATCTCTGCTTTACAGAGAATCAGTATAATAAGGCTAAGGCTATGGTATCAGACTCCATGGGTTCAAATCCTTACCAAAAGACTTTAGGCAAGTTACTTAACTTCTCTGTACCTTCGTTTCCTCATCTCTAAAAGAGAAATAATAAAATGGTACGCTTCTCAGGGTAACATAGAATCAAATGATTTCTAGGGACACTGCCTTTATCTGTGAATTTTAAGTGATAGAGTTTCAGGCACAGGGAAGACTGTTGAGGAGAGATTTCTTCAGTTGCCCTCAAGTTATATGACTTGATCCCTGGATAGGTAAGATTTATGAAATCTAGAGAAGTATTGAAAGACATTAATGTATTCTTAATATTACAGATAATCTTGTTTTGAAACAAATTTCTTAGAAAACTTTTTTGAGAGAGACTTTGAAAATAATGGTTTTTATTCAGAATAATTTTATGTATCCTCAAAATGAAGTTGAAACAGTGGATCAGAGGTGGAGGGAAACCAAGGAGGAGGCCATTACAGGGTGAAAACCCGAGGGCCTCCTTTTGTGACTCTCTTGCCCATTTAATAGAAGCCATGAAAGATTCACTACCTGGGACCAAATATTTCCCTTTCCAATACATAAGACAAGAAGACTCAGAATTTCAGAATGTTGTATCTGACTTTTCAACAGTCAACCAAAAGCAGCTGAAAAGGCAAGAGCCCTCAGAACTGTTTTCCTACATGTGTATTTGTTTTTAGACAAATGTGTTTGTTTGAAGGTCTGAACACCATGGAAATGGGCACCATGGAAATGCATAGTTGGGGGGCAGAAGCCCTAGAAGTGTTGACTCAATCCTTAATCATTCTGTGTGATGGATTAAATCCCACATGCTTCAGTTTGCTGGGTGTGAACTCTTTTCAGCACAATTTGTAATAAATGGCAATCCTGTATGAAAGACACAAGAAATTTACTGATTTTTTTTTCAAGAGATTAAGGAAAGGTTGATTGTCATCTGGCTGTTGCTTGTAGAAAGAGAATTCCAGAGAAAAATTATACTGTGTGTCTTAACCCCCCCCCAAATGTTTATAAACACGTGAAATCAGGTTAAATTTAACATTAAAGGCAGCTTTCAGGGGGAAGCATAAAATCCATGTGCAGATAGAAGGGAGTGTGGAAATGAAGGGGAGAAATGTACAGTTACTCTCATGTCTAAAAGTGGTGGGAGAAATCATAAGCCAATTGCATATCTTCTTCAACACTTATTCCTTACTTTATTTTAAAATTTAACTCTTGAAGCCATAGCTAGAAATCTGTCCTCCTTACCAAGTTTCTCCTTGAGTTACCTACCACCCATCTGCCTTCTGCAATTTGGAATCTTCTCAAAGTAGGCAGTATTTGTGAAAACCATTGGAATCAGATGAAAATTTTATGGTAAACGTCAGATGGAAATGTCCTTTCTGCTATACAGTAGCAGTTACTTTATTATTACACCCTTTTTATTTTCATAGAATTATAAGGGATTCTTTTTTTTTTTTTTTTTGGCAATTGAGATGAACAACATTACTCAAAGAAAAACTACTTAAGAAATAGGAGACCAAGAGGGAAAATACAATTGAGACTGGGAACATTTTTGCCACAGCTAAATAAATAAGAAATGATAAGAAGTACAACATAATAAGAGATGAGAAATACTGAGGTTCAAGCAGACTGTTTTATTTAATTCCATTGAATTTTATTGGATCAAATTTGATAGAGACAATGTCAATGGACATGTGCAAGGAGATTGGTAGTGGAATGCCTGGGGCTGTTGTATCATTGACATGAACATGTATAAACAGAAAAGGAATGTTGAGTAATTCTGAATATAATAGTGATTTTTAGATATCAAATTTCAGTTTTTCAAATGCACAGACCCAGCAGGTTGAAGCAGAACTGTCACTTGAATCTAGTTCTTGATTTCAGTATACTAAAAATCAAATACATCAATACCAAATTTTTTCTTTTCTTCCTTTGCAAAAAAATGTTTGGTGTTTTCCCGGCATTGCTGAACTCCCGGCTAAAATATATATTTCAGAAAGCTTAATTTTTGGAGGAGAAATATACCTTAAGTGGGCTGCTAGCAATGGTTAAACATCAAACTTAGATTGCCTTGGATTTCCTTGGTTTTCTTACAGAGTAAAACTTCCATAGCACAGATGAAGAGTCAGTTTACAGCAGAAATATTTTCAAAAGCTTGATTTTGTGTCCTAAAAGTAAAGCCAAAAGAAATGAGATTGTTTTAAAAAGACTAAACATCTCTGGTGGATTATCAGAGTGAAATAAATTCAGTTATGCATACTCACCAACAAGCCATACTTTGGTCAGCTATGTTTTGAGAGAATCTGTGTAATAGGAACAGAGCTAGCACCCAAAGGTTGACCATAGATGAGATCACCAGCCTTTGTAGGGAGTTTGTAAGACCTTTTTATCTTCTAATATTCTGTATACTTTTAAATTTCTTTTCATTGAAATGACATCATTCTTGATCTTATACATTAAGACTTGTATCTGGAGTCCAATTTTATGTAGTCCAAAATGAAGCTCTAGGGTGTATTTGTATAGGTGAAGTTGAGAATTGACTATATAGGTAACTTAGATAACTCAGACCTTTCAGAACTCACCCTGATGCCTAATTAACTTTTCAGACATTGATCAGATTGTCTAAGCAATTGTCAGCTAACCATCCACTTTATGGATACATATTTTAATTAATCAGTACACCTTTATTTCTCTGTAGTTTTCTCATGGACATACAGAAAGAGACTGAATTGTTGAAGCACTGGCAAATTAAGTTGGTAAAATGGTAAATCCAAACAAACAGGAATCAATGGTTTATAAAAAGTTCTTGCCTCATAATTGCATATATACAAAGTTACCCTCCTCTTAGGTACATAAACAAAAATTTAAGTTCCATAACAAAAAGACCTTGTATTTATTCCTAGAACCCCTTATAATGCCTGACATATAGTATGTGTTCCATAAATATTTGTTAAATCAATGGATTCTATTGTATAGAGGCTCACTGCTACCCTAGATTTAGTTACACACCAGGTCAAATCAAATCTCTTCCTTTCTCCTCCACTTTTAAGAGTAAGCATTTAGGGCTTCCCTGGTGGCGCAGTGGTTGAGAGTCGCTTGCCGATGCAGGGGACACGGGTTTGTGCCCCGGTCCGGGAAGATCCCGCATGCCGCGGAGTGGCTGGCCCTGTGAGCCATGGCAGCTGAGCCTGCACGTCCAGAGCCTGTGCTCCGGCAACGGGAGAGGCCACAACAGTAAGAGGCCCATGTGTTTAAAAATTCATACAGTTTAGTCATTTGGAACCAAGAATGCTTCTCTCATACATACATTTATTACGAGTACTGATTCAGCATTCACTCTGGCCCCGGCACAGTTCTAGGCTTGGGGAATACAGTGGTGAACAAGACACAATTCCCTATTTCCACTAGCTCTTAGAACAGTGCCTGGCACATAGCACATGCTCAATAATTGCTAACTACTATTCTTAAAGATTGACCCTACTATTTTCAGGGATGTTTATTCAGAGTCCTTAGTGTCTGAACTAAGCTATCAGCTTATTTCACTTACCAAAACAAATTTGAATGGAAGCACTGTGTAAGAAAAACCAGGTGCTATTTTAGGTATTTTCTTATATTATTTCATTACTCTTCCTTGAGCACCCACTTTCAAAAAGGAAAGATCTTGCTCTTTTTTTTCTTAATGTCCTTGCTAGGTGGTCTTGGCAAGTCATGGACCTGTCCATGTGATTCTCATCTGAAAATAATGAAGAAATGTTAAAATTCAAATTCACATGGAGAACACAGCAGAACTTAGTAAATTAATGTTTGCATAGTGCTTAGAAATCTGAGGTTAAAATTGCTAAGGGAAATGTACAGAACTATTATTGCCACTAAAATTATGATAGACATTTTTTCCTCTAACAAAAAATACTTCATTTAATTGGTGTTTGTATTTTAAAAGTTATATGCAATCTTAAAGCAAATGTTCAGTGTTTATCTAAAGGAAAAACAGGGATCATGTCATTTCATTATTATGTGATATAAAAAATTTCCAAGGAATCACTAGTTTCAGGTAAATAAATGGCTCTTAAGACTTTATGACCTACCAGTCTGGATAGATGGATGATTGCCTCTTCTTGCATGAGTGACAGGTGGCAGGTTCAGTGCAATAGCTTTCAAAGGTCTCCCGATTTATGCCTCTCTAGCCGTTGTTGGCATGGAGTAAAATAGCGATGCACTCCAATTCCAAGAGTAAGGAGGATTTGGGGGCTTTTTGTTTTTTATTTTGGTGTGTGTGTGCTTGTGTCTTGTCAGGTCTTTTGTTAGTTCCATCAATTCAGTGGTCTAACTAAAATGGCAGACAATAAACACCGCATAGCAACAGGCTGTGATTTCAAACTGGGTCTGAACATACTCTTCCTAGAAAAGTGACTCTTCCATGTTGACTTCATTCATTGTCTAGAGTGTGAAAGATCAATGTATGATACCTTCTCTTATCAGCAGAAGATGGTATTTAAAGTGTAAAATTTAAGAGAAAGTATCTTAGCCCTAAGTTTTATTTATTTGAGAAATATATAGTGAACACCTACCATATGTTAGACACAGTTCTGGTCACTAGTGATGCTATGGGGAGTAAGATGAAAGTCTTTGGCTCACAAAGCTCATATTTTGGTGGGGAAGACACATAATAAGCAAATAAATATATAATTTCAGTAAAGAATAAATACTATGAAAAAAATAAAGCAGGGTAGGGTAGAATGAAGGTGGCGAGCCATTTTAATCTGATGGTTGGTGTCGGTCTCCTGAAAAGGTGGTATTTGAGTAGAGATGAGAATAAAGAGAATGAAAATGCCAAACTCTAGAGGAAGAACATTCCAGGCATAGGTAAAAAGATGTCCTCAGGCGCTGAGGTAATACTTAGCCTAGGGTATGCCAAGAAAAAAAAGAACACTTTATGAACTTTGACAATCTTCAGAATCTTGAAGAGTCAGGTAGAGACTGGCCCATATGACGTACTCTTGTTTACCTTGTACAACCTGTAGGCCTGGAGGACTTTAAGGCATCCTTACAATATAATTTCGTCTTAGATTTTAAGACATATTCATGATACTTTTGATTTTAGTAAAACCATAAAAGGAACAAATGCCTTCAGTCAGTGGCACAGGACTGAATCTATTCTCATAAGACTTCAAGTTTACTCCTCCAAAAGTGCTTAAAGAAGGAAGGCCACAAGACAGTTAAAGCACCACAGTGAGAGATGCAGGGTGACTGGGAGGTTAAGAAGAAAGATGAAAGCATAGCACTGTAGGTGTGACTTTATTTTCAGCCTCCTCCACTTAGAAAGCATCTGCCTTCACAACTACCTGTAGGTACTTCCTACCCACTGGTTTTACTGATCTTATTAGATGCATGAGTATGAGAGGTGTCTGTTGTAATGTTGTAATCTGTAATGTTGTTCTTTTTCTGGAAATTTCTGATTGTTCTGAAAATACTGACACTTCTTATATGACAGCAATCTTTCTTAAAACGTTTTATGAAAATAAAAAAAAAATTAAACCACAATTTTTGATGTATTTGGAGTTACTATCTCCTCAGTAGAGGTCTGTGGAAAATCATTTTGTAAAACACATTATCAGATCCTAAATTTGTCATAACTTCAGAATTTTGTATATTGGGTGTTTATTGTGGCAGACACCTGTAGAAACAAATTATTCTCCCATACGTTCTTTGTTATTGGAACATGAAAGACACGTTCGTCCCTTACCCTGTTTTGTCTGTAAAAGATAGTTTAAAGCCTCAGACTTGAATCTAGATATGTAGAACAGCAGGGGGGATGATGTCTATTAGTGACATTGTAGTTGTAAAGTAAGTCTGAACCTTTGCTTTATTTACGTACATACTCCACTGTCATTTATTTTGTGCCTTTACAAAAGTAATTGAAAAAATAGTTCTTCACTAGCAATTGCAGTCTTTTGTAAAAGACTACCTTTGTTAGGGTACATCACAAACTGCAGTGTGTAGTACTGGAGGCCATGGTGGGAATGTTTGGAAATAGCTTGATCCCTGAAGGCTATTTATGGACTCTTAAGAAAAAAAAAGAGAATGCCGTAAGAAGTAACCAAAAATTTTCCTCTAAATCAGCCTTTGAAGTAGTAAAAGCACACGGATTCTGAAACAAAAATATTTTTTCCTTACTCAAAGTTTACCACCACATCCCCCAAATTAAAGAAAAGAGGGAGGGAGGTGGAAGGGAAAAAGGGGGGAAAGAGAAGAAAAGGAAGGAGAGAATGTTAAAAGGGAGAAATGGGAAGCAGAATGCTTCTCTTGGCATGTAAAATACTTCTATTAAAATTTGTAGACATTTTCTGTTTTTTTCAGATATTGTTTTGTTTCATTATACAGTCTTGAAAGTTTAAAATTGACCGATTTACTGTAAGACACATTAAATAAATGCAATTTCTATTTTTAATAAAGGTAGCTCATGTTTCATGTGAGATCACACCAGCCCTCCAATGTAATTAAGTGTATGGCTTTCTAATGCACTTCAAATACCCATGATGGGTAGTTAATAGAATTTTTTTAGGTAAGTGTTAGGACACCACAACTATAGTGAAACTATAGTGAGATGATGTAAAATAGATGCTACCAAGTAGTGGAAATTACAAGATATTTTGGTCTAATTTGTCTAAAACTGTTCATGACAGAGAAATCTGTTTTAGCTGAATGTCCGAAGTGATAAAGGGCTGGTGTGTTTGAATGAAGAAAAAGTGTGTGAAGCAAAGACTGTACTTTGTAGGCTGTAGAATCTCTCTGCACTGCACAGGTATTCCTAGAGAGCTCAAATGTAACTTTATGGGAGGGAGAGTGTACTTGAGGTTAGACTAGTAGCTCCTAAAGCAAATACGATGTCCCATGATTTCCTTTAACATCAGAAGAAGAAAAAAAATAACCCACTAGTAGAAACTGCAGGTGCTCCCTTTTTATTGCACCATGTAAAGAGAAAATGTAAAATGGACAAGCTTTCGACAATCATGTTCTCTTCATCAAGATGTTATTGTTATTTTAGTGAGTCCACTAAAAAGAATTATCTAGAGCTTCTTGTTTTTACTTCTTTGTGTACTTGATGAGTATGATTACCATTTTTACCTCATGTATTTAAACCCCTCTGCCATAATCCCATATTCTGCCTAAAAGCCATGTCTGTAGGAGCTGTTTCCCTTTCCCTGGAATAGTTTTTTGGGATATGACTGCATTTAAGCAGGTGCGGTAAATGCATTTTTGGCGATTTTCACTGTCGTGTGCAAGTGCAAAACATCTGACATAATTAAGCTGTGATTAATAGACTCTATTAGTAAAATAAGCTCGTTTTATGAATGACGACCTCACACTCATTCAACATAGCCTTTCTTTGACAAATGCACTGCATTCACTTATGTAGAACAGCATTGTATGCCTGGAAAGTGAATAAACATTTGCCAGGCTACCTTCCAGAGTTTTCCATTAACCATCTTCTAATTCCCTTCTTGTAGTGTGCAGAGGGAATCAATTTTATTTTTAAATGGAACAAAGGGACTGGCCTAATACCACAAGGGCCAGTGATTGTCAGAATCATGAGAAATCTTTAGTTAATTTTGGTCCTGAATTGTTCTTAGTCCTGTGTTTTTCTCACTTCAGAATTTAAAGCATCCTATTAAAAATGGCCACCATACAAGGGAGGAGGGAGTGAAGGAAAATAATAAAGAACAGTGGCAACTGAGTTGATGCTGTATAAATAAGCACATTTGCTGTGTCTCTTTTCTGCAGTTTTTATGTCCCACTGATGAGAGAACTGGTTTGAGATGTAAATTGCTTCCCTTTGATTGAACCAGGGAGGAGATGTCATGTAACTCATCTCATCAGCATAGAGCATTGTGCGCCTTTGGTGAATTATAGGATAACCCAGCTAGGAAGAATTCCTTAACCTCTCTCTGCAGCCCTGTTCCAGTGTTTAATTACCACTAAAGGGAAGTACTTCCCTTCTGTTCACCTGACTGCCTTCTGTGGTCTGAGCTCATTTCTTCTGATCCTGTCCTTAAATATTTTGTAAAGGATCACTGGAAAGTGCCATGGTTTTAACCATGTGTATCCTGTAAATTAGAATATAAAGTTGTGAGGAGGTTTTTTGTTTGCTTGCTTGTTTTAGGTGGAGAGTATTTAAAAGATTGCTTTGGAAAATGGGAAAGGGGATGAAGAAATGACCTGGAGGTGATATTTTCCATAGTTTATCTCACTTGCCTAGATTTAGGATAAACCTGGAGGAGCAGCTCTACATGAAACCGAGAACTGGGTAGGAGCAGAGGTAGAAGTGGGGGGGTAGGAGCTCCCCATGATATCCATGAGATTGTGTTCTCTATGAGCAAAGAATTAGTAACTGGATTTAAAACAAAAGAATTGGAAATAGGCCTGCAATCAATCTAGCCTGGTATCTCAACAAACCAGGGACTTTTTTTTTTTTATAAGAAATTCAGGGCAGATATCACAGCCCTATCATGACAGCACGGCCTTTTCTTCCTCCCCTTCTATTAAATCTACATTTTGAAGGTGGATGGTGCTGACTCATAAATTAAATTGGAGTAATACATACAGTGTATATATATTTCTGTCACTTTGTCTCAAATTAAACACGAACCTTCTCCCCTGACAAGATGATAGAAAAGTTAATTGCTCACCCTGGCTTTAAATTGGAATTTGAATTTGCAAAATGCTAAAGGTTTATGAGATCTAAATCATGAGGAGCTTAAATTACATTCCTGTGATAAAATATTAATAAATCAATTAAAACATAAGCCGAGTATAATATTACTTTTTTTTTGTAGGAACCTTGAACACAATAATTCATTAGGGTGTAGTGCAGTAACAATTATGGTATCTTTTTTTAATTTTCTTTTTATTAGTTTTTTTTGATAAATACATCATCAGATAACATTCCACAGGGTGGATTATCATTGCCCCAATGTAGCATCCAGAAATTCTGTTGCACCCCTAAACAAGAGCTCACAGCCTAAATTATCTGCTGTTACTTATCCTTGTTAGCATTAGCTACTTCTTTTGCTGAAGGGGTATTTTCCTCTTGGGAACATCTGTTCAGTGCCAACTCTGCCATTTTGTGGTTTCTGAATCTCTCCTCTAAAATGGGCATACTCATAATATTACTACTACCTCAGAACTGGCACAAGAATCAAATTAGATAATGTATGTGGAAACCATTTGTAGGTGGTAAAGCACTGTAAAATGTTAATTATTACTATTATAAAATGGGAAATTTTGATCTCTAGGAGGACTCTTAGACATTACTTATTAACCAGCCCCCTCATTTTAAATATGAAGGATCATAGGCCCAGAGAGGTTAAGCCACTTGTCTGATGTCACACAGCTAGGTAGTGAAATTGCTCAAACTAAAATCAGGACTTCTAAATCCCAACTCAGAGTGTTTTCTACTCTCTACCCTAAACCCACAAAATTGCTAGGAAGGTCACATCAAATTTTGTATGTTATTTACTCTCATTTACTCTCCCCACATTGTTTTCTCTTTGAAGCTGTTTTTGGTTTATTTGTTTTTTGGGGTTTTTTTTTTTTTTTTTTTTTTTTTTCCTTGCGTTATGCGGGCCTCTCACTGTTGTGGCCTCTCCCATTTGCGGAGCACAGGCTCCAGACGCGCAGGCTCAGCGGCCATGGCTCACGGGCCCAGCCGCTCCGCGGCATGTGGGATCTTCCCGAAACGGGGCACGAACCCGCGTCCCCTACATCGGCAGGCGGACTCTCAAGCACTGCGCCACCAGGGAAGCCCTTGGGGGGTTTTTTTGACTGACAACAATGGTGACTTTAGGGAGTAATTTTCTAAGGGGCCTAGTGGCACAAACATTTATCCCTACAGCTGTCAGGAAGGGGTTCTTTTGGCTGAGGAGATACTGCCTTGTCCTGCTGCTCCCCAAATGATGGCACAGCAGTATGTCTTCCTCTCCTACCGGGTTCTGGAGGAAACCTCAGATGAGGAAAGACAGTGGCCTTGCTTTTTAAATACTTCTCCCATGTGATGATGGATTGAGGATTCACTCACCACCAATTTTACCTCCTTCCTGTTGTCTGGCCCTAGATTGTGGGTTTTCCTGCCTCCCTTCCCTCCCCAAATCACTGGAATTTGCCTTTTATTTATTTTGAAAATAAAGAAAACCACCCTTTAAAACTGAACAGATCTTTTCCAAATAATGATACTTGGAAATGAATAGATTTATTTCTTCTAAGAAATAAGATAACTCTAGCTCAATGGATATCAGCAGATAAGAGAATAAGAGACTGAGTGCTCATCCTACTTTTCCTAATAGCATGAGATGTGGTATCTGACAAGTTTTTATCATTTCATCTTTGTTTCCTCTTCTCAGCAACAGTAATAACAAGATCAACCTATTCTAGTGGTTTGAAGACTTCCCTTAAATGATTATGAGATGTTTGCAAAATGATAAAGGATTATGTAAGTGCCATATAATAATATTCTGTGATCTTCTAGGTATGAGTTCAGGAAGAGTGGGTAAATTCACAGAAGCCATAATATTCACATACATAATCATTACTTAATAGTGGTATTGTTTTTGCATAATATTCAGAGCATTGTGAACAAAGATAATATGGTTTCTGTCCTGAAGGTTTACGAGTGGGTTATATTATTTTACACGAGAGAAAAAAAAAGTTACTTAAGACAAAAAGAAGTTAATTGAAACAGAGAAACTGTTGGAACTGTAAGATGAGTAAAGGATATCAATAAAAAGTAGATCTTAAGGAAAAGTAGATTCTATAGTGGCATTTAGAAAAAAGTGAAATGGTTCATGAAAAAAAAGCTGTTGATCAAAGTATTGCAATATATCAGTTGTCAACTGTCTTAAAATCTCAATTAAGAACATAGAAATAGACAAAATATGCTTTTAAGAAGGCAAATGAAATTTGATGAAACCCAAGAACTTTACATATTACATAGTCCTTCAGTGTATCTCTGATTTTAAAAATGCATACTATGTACCAAACCTTATGTAGATATGATACATTTTTTTTCTCATAACAATACTTATAACATTCATTTGGGGAATGAGGAAATAGATTCAGGGATATTAAATAAAGTGCACAAGAACAGAGAGCCAGGATTCAACCAGGTCTGTCTGACTTCAGAGCTTCTTTTCCTTTTCATTACTCTATACTATCTTTCACAGCAGACTTGAGGCAATAAAAATACATAAAAAAATACACAAGAACTATATAAACATACTGTGGGAGAGGAAGCAGGAGGAGAGGAAGTTTTATTCCTAGAGGCAGACTCACTGAAAGCAATGAGAAGTGAAATGGCAGTTCAGAGCTTAGCTGAACAATTAGAAAAAGCACACAAAAGGGTCACAAAATCGTATCATGTTGTATAGGATAAACTGACCCATATGTCTGTATTATCTTTGGCAGTATCCTAATACCTGATTTTTATCTGGATTATCTTTTATTATTAAGAAGCTTTTACTGTTTTGGTTGTTTATTAGTTTACAAAGCATTTTGATATATATTATTTCATTTATAGAAAACCTATATAGTAAGAAAAGGAGTATTCCTTTTCCCATTTTACAGATGGGGGAACTGAGGCTTGAGTAGGTTAAATGATTTGCCAAAGTTTTATTAATAATACATGGCAGACAGAGTGTAAGAATTCAGAACTTCTCATGCCAGTATACTTTCACTATATCAAGTCATTTCTTTAGAAAATTGGAAATAATTATAAAGATTTCCACCTTAATGTTTAAAAGAAAATTGTTTAGTTAACTAGAAAATTTACTTATTTTCTCCTTTTATTCTCTTATTGTAGAAAAAATGAGGCATTGCAGTAGCAAATTCTAGAGATTAAAGCAACTCAGACATATCTGTCAGTCACCCACATGAGGTAATTTTGCAGATACTAATTGTGGTCCTCTAACTTCTTCCCCACATCTTCCATATTACTTGCCATTCTACAACCGTAGCTTCATTTCATAGCTTCATCTGGAAGTCTCAGGTTTGGTCTAAGGTTTAAAGTCCCCTATTGCAATGGGAGACATACAATGGCCAACTAATGTAAATACTTAGTTGACACCTTATAGTGGGTTAGTCCAGTTTTAGGGACAGGAATGGCAAAGCATTTAATTGAGGGAAGAGTTGAAGAGGAGCTAATAAATGAAGTTCTCTTTCTGCCAATTAAGAGGACATAGATGATAAATGCAATTCTACTTCATACCTTCTTATGCCAAAACCAAATAGGCAATCAAACAAATAAATAAGCAAACAAAAACGAGACACATAAAACCCCTCTTCCTTTAGAAGACAGGCAAAATCCCAAATCACAAACCATGGAATACTATGAAATTTAGACCAAGTTAAGGGGGATATCGAGAGTGTGTTAAACCTATGTGGTAGCCAGAACCTGCAAAGTAGATGGAATGACCCTTAGGGACACATGCTACTGTTATTTACATGGAACAGGGAAGTCTAGGCTCTAGGTGGTCTGTGGATGCAGCCCTGAGCCCTATTCTACAATACAGGTCAACAGAGAAGCTGGCAGTGAAAGGAATGGAACCAACCTGCCACATGTACCAGACCAGGATGTGAGGGTGGCAAGGTGAAAATAGTTACCCATATTAACTTTTGCCATGTTGATCACATTTAGGAGAAGAAAAAGAAACATTAAATTATGAGCAGCAAGACTTGTAACATATAGGACTCCATGCAAGTCCTTTAGGGCTCCCATCAATCCAAATGGGGAGGTTACTGAGCAGAGGCATATTCCTTGAACAGTGTGCATAGCAGAGCTGGAGAGAAAAGATATAATGTGCCAGCAAACATGGCACCAAAATGAAACTCCATACCACCCCAATTCACTCCTCCAGCCTCTTCTATTCAGCAAAAAGCTGATAAAATTGGCTGATTGAAAAATGAGAAATAATCAGAAAGGAACCAGCATTGGACCTGTTCTTAGCTAATTTAAAGCAAAAGTGACATAAGGAAAAGCAGATCAAGATATATACCAGAAAAAGAGTTATACCAGAAAATAATATATTTTCTCCATAGTAGCAAAGAAATAGAAGAAACTGTAGCTTTTTAAAAATAAGAGGTCAAAGATTAGATATACAGGATTAAAGAGGTAAAACAACAAAAAGAGAAATAAAATGACCTATGAAAGAACAGGAAAGGAATGGAAGAGAAAAATAAAACTTTTAGAACTAAAAGCCATGTTAGATATAGAGAGTAGCAGAAGGAAAGAACTTCTAACAATACCACCAGAATTGTGAATGAGAAAAAAAAACCTTAAAAATATTTTTTACATGATGTGAGAAAGTGTAATTATGATTGGCAACTCATATCTCAAATAAAAATATTTTCTCCCTAATAAATCAGAGCTCCTGCAAATTGATAAGGAAGAAGACCAACAACTTGATAGGAAAACTGGCACAAAACATTCAAATGGCTCTTAAACATATTAATATATATTCAACTCATACATAATAAGATAAATAAAGATTAAAATATTCATGATAAGAGAAATGCAAATTAGAAAAACACCAAGATGCATTTTCATCTATCAAAATGCCAAAAATAAACAACTTCAAAGGGAGAATAAATTTTATAATATCTGCCAAAATAACAAGTACATATGCTCCTTAACCCATCAATTCTGGTTTTAAGAACTTATTCCACATGAGTAAAATAATATATACATAAGGTTATTCACTACAGCATTGGTTGTTGTTGGAAATATTGGAAACAATCTAAATGTTTGTCAAGAGGGGCTTAGGATGGGCCTCCCTGGTGGCGCAGTGGTTGAGAGTCTGCCTGCCGATGCAGGGGATACGGGTTCGTGCCCCGGTCCGGGAGGATCCCACATGCCGCGGAGCCATGGCCTTTGAGCTTGCGCGTCCGGCAAGGGGAGAGGCCACGACGGTGAGAGGCCCACGTATTGCAAAAACAAACAAACAAACAAACAAAAAAAGAAAAAAAGAGGGGCTTAGGTTAATGAACTGTTGGATTTCCATTCAATATACATATTTTAAGTGAAAAATGCAAGATGTAGAGCAGCATGTATTATATAAAAACATACATACAAAGAATATATTTTGTTTTTACTGGCATATCTGTTTTTTGAAAAGCAACAAACTAATAGCAGTAGTTACCTGTCAGAGGATGGGGTAAGAACTGGGTGGATGGAAAACAGGATGAAAGGTAGACTTTTTACTGTGTATCATTTCATACATTTGTATTTTGGAATCATGTAAATGTGTTATCTGTTAAAATTGAATAAACAAAATTTTATGTTACACCTTTGGAAGGCAAAAGAATAATTGGGACAACTGATATTTGTGAAGGAAAAAAAGAACAAAACAAATGGAAGACAATTTCAATGTATAATAGAATAGAATTTTTCTGGAAATAGTCCTGAATTTTTATACTGAAAAGGGCACACTGTATCCTAGGAAAATCATGGTGCTGAGCAATAAGCACTGAGATCCATCTTGATGAAATTACAGAAATTCCTGGCTGAAGAAAGATACCTGGAAAGCATATATGAAAAATATCAAAAGGTGAGAGATTGGATTTGCCTCAAAATTTTAAAATGTAAGTACTCAGAGTCTATAACACCATGAACTATTCGGGTAAACAAGCAAAACAGCAAAATTTTAGTGAGGAGTTTAGGCTACCAAAATATTAAGAGAAGCCATGATAAATAAACATTAGTGAATCTCAAATCAACTTAAAAATAGACTTATGACTAAACAATGTGGGTAGGGAAGGGAGGATGTTACAGAATAGAAAGTAAATGGTGTAAACCTTGATGACATAGAAATAATAACATGACAGAACCTGAGAGGTTTGAAAGGTAAAGAGGAAATAATAGGATGCAAGTGTGGATTCATTCACCTGTGTTTCATAGCTGGGAATGAGGGATCAATACTGTCTAAATTTGGCAAACTAAGTAACACAGGTGTAGATGCATTATTTAAAGCTATAAAAATAAGAAGAATTAAAAGTAACAACTGAATCAAAGTCCAGTCGTGAGAGGAAAGAGAGTGGAGGACAAAAGGAAGTGTAGGGGAGTATTTTCATGATTTTTTAGAGTAATTTTTTAGATAATCCAAAGTTGTATTATAAAGTCATGAAATCAAAAATAGGACTTTAACTCCATTATTAAAATGTATAAAGTTAACCATTAGAACAGTGTACTCAAGATGTGGTCATCAGACCATCAGAATGAGTATTATAAAATCCTTTAAAAAAATACCCAGTATCTCAATACAGACCTACTGAATCTTTTGATGGAGAGGGATGAGAGTTGGAATCTATGTTTTAAATAAAGCCTGTAGTTTTGAGAAACACTGCAATAGAAGAATTAACAAACTAAGATAAAACTTCCAAACTGTTAGGAAGAAAACACAGTAATGAAGCAAATCAGAGAAAAGAAAGGAAGTTATTTTTAAAATAATATAAAATAAGGTGGCAGAATTAAGATCAAGAATATATTTTAAAGCAATAAGACTAAAGTCATATATTACAAATATAGTTTATTATTCAGAAGTAAAATTAAAACTATTATCTCTTGGTAAACTTTAAACTTTTAAAATCCATTTTTTCAATTAAACAAAGATTACAGAATTTACAGAAAATAAGCACATATGGGTATAGTTAGAGCAGTGTTCAGAGGAAAATCCATGGCTTTAGATATTAACATTACAGGGAAAAATAATTATAAACATACTAGCATTCATCTCAGGAAGTTTGTTAAAAGAAAAAAAAATCTGCAAAGCAGAAAGAAAAAATTGATAAAAAATAAAACCGGAAATTAATGAATTAGAGAACAGAAAGAGAGACACTAATAAATTAGAATTGGGTTTTACAAAGAGAATGACAAAACAATAAATAAATCAACATTCCGATTTAATCACCAAATGAGAAAGCCTACAAATGCACAAAACTAGAAATACGGGAAGGGAAGTAACCATAGAAATAGAAGAAGTTAAAATAATTATTATGAATACCTTACATATAAATTTGAAAACTGTGGACAAACTAGATGATTTCTGGGTAAATATAAACTACCATTAAGAGATCCAAGAGAAATAAAAACAAATTTAGAGAATTTTTTTCCTCTTATCTCTTAAATGTTCCACCTTTTTTCCATTAGCATTGAGTATCCAAAAACAGACTCCGCTAGAGTTTCTGTTCTTCTTGTCTCCTTGTTTTGCTTTACTGAGTTATGGGGAACTGGCAGAGGTAAAATCTCTGTGTCATTCACTCTGGTTTCTTCTGCCATGGAAGGCCAGTCACCTGAGGGCGTTAGGGCTGAGAAGGTAATGACAGGAGCTCTGGTTTCTGAGCTTGGTTCTTCTGTTTTTTTCTTATAATATGTAACATTTACATGCATTGCTCCATGGCTTTATTTCCTTAATCTCTCAACTGAGAGATTTAGACTAGCTTCATGGTTCATATTCTTTTCTTAGAAAAGTATATCTATCCACAAAATTTTGAGGTTTCACAGTCTTTCCAAACCTCCTCCTCCAACCTGGCATTCTAGAACCATGCACTAGATCGTTTTAAATTGCTTTAGCTCTAACATTTACAGCCTCTGGAACCACATAATCTTTAAATTAGACATGGACCTCAGATGGAATGATCAGCACAATGAAAAGTTCAACACAGTGATTATTATTAGACTCTGCCTCAGGCAAGTTACTTAACCTCTCTGTGCCTCAGTTTCCTCGTCTGTAAATGGAGGAAATAATAGTACATGTTTATTTGGTTGTTGTAAGGATTGAATGAGTACATTCATATAAAGCTCTTAAAAGAGTATCTATCACATAGTAAGCTCTTGACAAGTGTGAACTGTTACTAATGTCTCTTTCTAGCTGTGAAGTATTTTAGCACAAAGGTAAACACATGTCATTATTTTTGTCATGGCTGAAATAGCACCTTTCCCTTTGTGAACCTATAACTGGATCCATTGCTCTGCTATTGACTAGTAGTTATGAACATTATTATATGCAGAATGCTTTGGGAGAAGCCCCTTGATTTTAGAATTGACTTCCTTAATTTGGGGCTGTTTATGAAGGATCTCTGATCAGTAGAGGAAGTGATTAAATTAAATTAGGAATTAACTTTATCCTAAACAGGGAATTATTTTTTCATACCTTCTCTGTTGTTGTAGTTTTATTTACTATGTATGTGTATATGATCTATGACCTAAGGACAAGTACTTTCTTTGAAAACATAATAAAATGAAAAATATAAAATTATGACTTTATTTAACTATACTTAGCATATATTGTTTTCTTTGAGTGGCATTTAAACTTGAAAGATTACTAAGGAAAAACAAACAGTATTTTGATATTTCAGCATGTAAATATCAACTGTCAATTAGAAAATTGACAAAAATTAATATACATTGTTTCAGGTAAGACAATATAGTTTGTTATGCCTCTGTCTTTATTGGTAGAAGGCATTTTGGTGATTTACACATGATCATAGGGAAAGTGTATCCAAGGTACAATTAAGTTTCAAAATATTGAATTAGTTTATATGGAGCCAATTTTATCTCAAATTTATAAACAGTTGTATAGAATAAATTCACATAATATCAAAAGCTGCCTTGGTATTGAAGATAAAAGCCAAGATTCTTACACTTAAAAGAGTGGTTGATTTATGATGAATTTCAAAGGAAATGATTAGATGCTCTGTGTTGCCTAGTTATCACGATTGTTTCATGTGCTCTGAACTTTTTTATTTTTTTAAAGAAGTTGGAGCTTTCCTAGGGAGCCAGGGACTATCTTGATACTTACCATTTTTGTATTTTATGTCATATTTAACATTTTGAAAATCTATGAACCAAACTACTTTCTCTACAGGTTTTATGTTGGGCTGGTGCCATCTGTGGTTATGAAGCCAAGTGTTCTGCTGGGGCAGAATAATCAAATCAAAGTTAATGGGGTGACCATCTAAGCAGGGCTCTTTGTCATTAAGGTCCACTCTTGTGATAGTCGTGCATTATCCTGCTGATTGGATTTGTAGGAAGGCATCCACCTGTGGCCCACGTTGGCAGAGAAGAGACTCACTGCAGAAGCAGTCCTGGTGAAGCAGGAGGTAGCTGTCCTGGGCAGCAGATTCTTTTGCTGGAAAGCCAAAGCCTTCAAGACAGCATCAGCACTATTAGTAGATGGGTGATTCACACATTATTTGGTTGATTTAGGTCCTGAAGTAGAGCAAGCAAAAGCAGAGGAATATGTCATTAAAGAGGAATGACTAGTCTTAAGCAGGAGAAAAGCAAGTACACGTAGAGACACTGAGCAGATGATCAGACAAGATTTAAGCACACAAAGCCCTTTACCTCCATCTCAGGAATGATGTTCTCTGTTTGGATGAGAGCTATTGTAAGAATTTCCATGTCTGTTGGGGGCACTGAGGTTCTCACAGACTATGGTAAACACGATTTGGCTCACACGCTCTCATAATCAGGCTGACTTGCACTGAAACAGAGAGTGCTCTATAGCAGTGCCAGGCCTCTAGCAGTACCAACTGTTAAATAATAAACAGGCCCTGTTTGTTGGCAGCCTCTTCCCCTCCCACCAACATGGAGTGCCCATTCTCTGGGTTTACCTGCCTGCATGTGTTCAGACACTCAGAACAGTGTGCTTGTTGTGTGAGGTGGTGGTGGCGTGGAGGCATCAGTCTACATCTAATCTGCTTAGTTTATTATTCTCCCAGGACCTCGGGTGAGCTAGCAAACATGCAGGGCTCTGGCAGCATGAACAATGGCTATGCTGTCATTCTAGATAACGTTACAGGCTTTGCAGACTGCAATGGCTAATTGTTTTTCTTATGTTCATTTTCCCCTTTATATTCTTTTCTTCCTTTGAATTGGTTTGCAGGGAGTGGGGATTAGGAAGGATGAGAGTGGTTCTTCCAATTCACTACTTAACTTCCACTTCCGGGAAGTTAGAAAGTATTTGTGTTGCTTGTTTTATTTTAATAGCAATATGTATGTGGCTTATTCACATTGAAAGTGAGTCAGACATAATCAACAAATTCTTACTGAAGACCCACAGGGTACATAGAACCCTAGACTAGGTGCTCAAATTAACTCATTATACTTTATTTACCATGTTACTCTATGACAACCTTTTTGGTAAGGTCAGAGTTTTCCTTCAGATTCCAGGCAGAAGATACTGGAAGAGCAGGTCAATTAAGAGCCAAGCTGGAAACATGCACACACGAACTTCAGATGAAAAGTGATTCCTAAAAGTCCTCTATTTTGTCGTGGAGAATTTTTCTCATTCTCTAGTCCCAGGAATAGGGCCCTTGGTAATCTCAATTTTATATTTCTTTTTTGGCCAAAGGAGTTTGGTATGCCACACAGATGCGGTGGTCAAAAATAGACTCTCTTAATCCCCATAAACCCCTAACCCTCAGCAAAGCCCAGGATAAGTAAGTAGGCCATGATACCAATCCCAGGAGGAGGCTCTTCGCTGATCAGTGTAAGTGAGGCACATTCGTATTAAGGTAATCAGGAGCATGTGGTGGTAGAGAAAGGGTAACTATGAAGCAAAAAGACTGTTTTTTTTCAGGAACTAATTCTAAAGGCAATGCCCCAACTTCCAAGTAATGACAGTATCCCTGGAGTAAGTTTCTACCAGGATGACTACTATGAAAAATAGCCCTTATTAGAGATCTACATTAAAATACATCTGTTTAAAAAAATTCTGTCACATTCCATTATAATGATGGCTCGCACATGATGAAGCCTTCCTTTGGTTAGAAAACCAAAACCATTTGCTTGACTGAAATGAAATTTCTCCTATCTCAGATCACTAAATATGCTTTCAGCTGAGGGGTAATCATTCAGTTTCTTGGGCTAGCATATTTTTAGATCAAGAGTACATATTTGAATTAAGAACTCTGGTGACAGTTCAGGGGGTACTGCAGAAAGTTAGGATAGTATTCTATATTCATCCTAATTTTTCCTAAATTCATACCTCAGTGGTTCGTAATGGATATACTTGTGGTGATTTTATTTTCCTTTATGAGAAATGCAAAGCCTTATCTTCTTAGTATCTTTTAAGAAAGAGTTAGCTAGTTTATGGTGTCAAAAGTGCTTTAATAAGTCAGGAAGCATTAATTCACTCAGAATATTCACAAATACCTGGTGGTAAAATTCATAGGGAAAGGATAATTTAAAAAGCAACTTGCATTAAATAACAAAATAATGAATTTCTATTTGCTGTCGATCTCCTATTGGATCCATATCACCTTGTCACTGAGTCTCGAATATTTCATCCTTTGAGAACATCAGACCCTTCCTCCCAGAAATTTCGCGCATTTCCACTAAGCTTCCTCCTAACCAGCAGGCCTCGGTGACCCCAACAGGACACTGCTTAGATGGGCTCTATCAGAGCTCTCATTTCTCCCCATGTCAGGCTGCTTGCAGCTAGTATCAACCACAGATCCACCTACACTGTTGAGTTATCAACATTTAATCTGTTGAGGATAGGAAAGCAGATCCCAGAGTTTTTAGAATTGTGTCTAAATGGAGAATATGTAAGCTCTGAGTGAGGGGGACCTAAGAAGCTCTCTTAGGAGTAAAGTCCATCAATGTGGCAAATTCTGTGGGCTGCTTGACCATTTTATCTCCTGTGTTCCAGTGAGTTGAATTTTGATGTTATACACACACACACACACACACACACACACACACACACACACACACACAAAATGTAGGTATATATAGTTATACATATAACATATGTATGTCTACCACATCATGTGTTTATCTATCTATTTACTTATATACATCTCTGGTAATTGTTCCTAATGATTTAGATGCTAAAATATAATAAAATAAGCTTTTTCTTGTGGGAAATACCTATTTAAGCACCCATATATCTGGAAATCCTTGAGGTGCTTATAAGACTCTACCAGATTTGTATGGCCAAGATGTGCAATTGAGGACCAATATAGTACATTATCATATTACTTATTAGAAAAACACTTGTACTGCCTAATTTAATGTTTTGCATAATATAAGAATGTTTTTGGTATATTTAATTAAAAATATGGATATAGTTATAGTTGACTTTGGTTGTTGAGAAAATGGGATTACTAGAACAGCACTTAAATAAAATGAATAGTACTAACCTACTTAGAAAAATTAATTATGAAACAAAAAATAATGGATTAGAGTTTCAGATAATGGTTTTGGGGACGCTGCTGGTTGAAATCCATCCTGAGGCTTATTTATAATTGGCACAATTAGAGTTTTTGAGAATTCATCAGCTTTAATTTATTTACAAAGATTCATATAGGATTTGAGTTACTGGGGGTGTGGAGAATGGAGATGGGTAGGGGACTTACTACTTTAAGTTCTATAGAATCTCAAATTCATATTTTGGGGGAGAAAGAATTTGTCTCCAGGTAAAAAGTACCAGGTTCTTTAACTGAAAGAATTTAATACATTTGGATACTTATATCAATAAACATTTGTATTAGATCAGATAACAAAAATTGAACACGCCTTTGCACTTAAGACTACTTTATTTTCTATGTTGTCTACAAACTGTCTCCACAATTTGCATTTAACTTCTTGAAATTTTTAATTATTAATCAAATGTTCATTGAATACCTACTATGTATTAGGTACCATTCTAGACACTTGGAATCCATCAATGAAAAGTGAATCATGAAGTATGTTAGGAGATGATCAGTGCACTATCCGTTTACACATGATCCAGAAAAGAATAAATTGAACTTCATCAAAAGTAAAAACTTCTGCTCTTTGAAAACATTATTAAGACAATGAAAAGACAAGCCACAGACTATAAGAAAATATTAGTAAAGAATAAATTTGATGAAGGACTTGTAGCCAGAAAATATAAAAAAATATCAAAATTCAGTATGACCCAATCTGTTTATTTATTTATTTTTTCATATACATATTATTTTATTAAATTGCTTTCAAATAAGTTATGAGAAGGAAGAAAAATCCATTTATATTCTTTTTAAAAAATATAATTACCTAATTACCTTTAGTAGTACTCTCTGTTTTGTTTTGTTTTTTCTTTTATATGTTTTTTTTTAAACATCTTTATTGGAGTATAATTGCTTTACAATGGCGTGTTAGTTTCTGCTTTATAACAAAGTGAATCAGCTATACATATATATATATATCCCCATATCTACTCCCTCTTGCGTCTCTCTCCCACCCTCCCTATCCCACCCCTCTAGGTGGTCACAAAGCACCGAGCTGATCTCCCTGTTCTATGCAGCTGCTTCCCACTAGCTAGCTGTTTTATATTTGGTAGTATATATAAGTCCATGACACTCTCTCACTTCATCCCAGCTTACCCTTCCCCCTCCCCGTGTCCTCAAGTCCATCCTCTACATCTGCATCTTTATTCCTGTCCTGCCCCTAGGTTCTTCAGAACCTTTATTTTTTTTATTATTATTATTTTTTAGATTCCATATATATGTGTTAGCATACAGTATTGATTTTTCTCTTTCTGACTTACTTCACTCTGTATGACAGTCTCTAGCTCCATCCATCTCACTACAAATAACTCAATTTCATTTCTTTTTATGGCTGAGGAATATTCCATTGTGTATATGCACCACATCTTCTTTATCCATTCATCTGTTGATGGACACTTAGGTTGCTTCCATGTCCTGGCTATTGTAAATAGAGCTGCAGTGAACATTGTGGTACATGACTCTTTTTGAATTATGGTTTTCTCAGGGCATATATGCCCAGTAGTGGGATTGCTGGGTCGTATGGCAGTTCTGTTTTTAGTTTTTTAAGGAACCTCCATACTGTTCTCCATAGTGGCTGTATCAATTTACATTCCCACCAACAGTGCAAGAGGGTTCCCTTTTCTCCACACCCTTTCCAGCACTTATTATTTGTAGATTTTTTGATGATGGCCCTTCTGACTGCTGTAAGGTAATACCTCGTTGTAGTTTTGATTTGCATTTCTCCAATGATTAGATGTTGAGCATCCTTTCATGTGTTTGTTGGCAATCTGTATAACTTCTTTGGAGAAATGTCTATTTAGGTCTTCTGCCCACTTTTGGATTGGGTTGTTTGTTTTTCTGATATTGAGCTGCATGTGCTCCTTGTAGTTGAGCACACTTTCCCAAGAAGATAAAGGGATGGTAAATTAGTGTATGAAAAGATGTTCAGCATCATCAGTCAATAGGGAAATGTAAATTAAAACCACAATGAGATACTACTCCACACCTATTACAACGGCTGAAATTAAAAAGACTGACCATACCAAATATTGGCAAAGATGTGGCGAAACCAGAACCCTCATACATTACTGATGGAAAAGCAAAATGATACAGCCACTTTGGAAAACATTCTGACAGTTTTTTTAATTTAAACATACACCCGTGTGATCCAGTCATTCTTCTCCTATGTATATACACAAAAGAAAGTATATGTCTTTGTAAAGGCTTGTACACAGATGTTCATAGCAGCTTTATTTGTATAAGCTAAAAATTATGAATAGCCTAATGTCCATAAAGAGATGAATGGATATGGATACACAAATTGTAGTATATCTATACAATGGAGTACTGCTCAACAATAAAAAGAGCAATTTATTGATACATACTACAGCATGGTGGATCTCAAAATTATTATACTGAGTGAAAGTAGACAAAACAAGTGCATACTATAAGAATCCATTTATATAAAATTCTGGAAAATATAAGCTAATGTGTAGTGACAGAAGGTAGATCAATAGTTGCATAAGGAAACTTTTAAGGGTGATGAATAATTTTACTATCTTGATTGTGGTAGTGATTTCATTGGTCAATGTGTCAAAATTTATCTAATTGTACACTTTAAATTTGTGCAATTTATTGTTTTTCAATTATATGTTAAGAAAGTTCTTTTTAAAAATAGGGCAAAAGAGATGGAGATTTATGTATGGTGAGTAGGTGGTTAGTAAATTTAAATAGGGTAGTCAGGCTAGTATATTTAGAAATATTTTTTAAGCATCTCTATTGTTTGCTGAAAGAACCCCCTTACAGTTTCCCATTAGCACAGAGCACTTATTTGGCAAAAGCAGTGGTGTGGGGTAGAACAAATAGATGCTTTAAAACCAATCAACTAATTTCATGTTCTGAATACCCATTTACTGGCTTGTAATCTTGGGCAGATTACCTACTATTTCAGATGATTTTCTCTTCTGTAAAATGTGAATAATATAACTCAGAGTCATGGGGACTAAATAAGAAAATGTATTTAAAATTCTTTCCTTGCCTTCAAATCTGGACTCAGGAGGAGAGAAATTAAATGCCTTTCTACTTGGTGTGAGTTGAGGTGTGTGTGAGTACTGTTCTGTATCTCTTAGACTTGAATGGTGCAATTCCAGGAATGTCACAATTTAAGGAGATTCTTTCTTTTGGATCAAGTATTGCAAACTCCGGGATTTCCTTTCTGAAAATATACAAGGTAGTCCATTAACCTATAAGCTTCATTTTCATTTTTTGAATTAATTGATAGGCTCACTTTTTCTCGTTACAACAGCGGCCAAGATAGTTGACTTCAACCATCCTTTAAGTCTCAGTGTAAATGTTACTTATTCTAAGATGTGTTCCACAGCCTCTTGAGGGTAGGTTGGGTCTGCCTGTTGTTTGCTCCCCCATCTCCTTACTTGTCTCTTTCTTAACTTTAAGTATATTTAGTTGTTACATCTGCCGTCCTGCTACTGTGTATGATCCATGCAGGTGGAGATTGGGTGTGACCTATTAACTCCTGTATTCACAAAATATCTAGCTTAGTAACTAATTGGTGAGTGAATGAACAAATGTTTTTACAGAAGGAAAGATAGAGATAGAGAAGGTCGGAAGCTCTAAGCTCTAAGAAATAGTTCTCCTACTTCATAATTTTGCCTCAGGTTAACCCTTCTGTCCTTAGAGCAGTTCTAGATGGAGAGGTTTTTGATTGATATGTGCACAAAGCTTAACACCTTTAGCGATGCCAAGTAGGCTATTGACCAGGCTAGCATTAAGGAAGAAGCTGTAAGCAGCTGATGTTTGAGAGCAGAGTAGTGTTAAGGAAAGAAAACTATGCTGGAAATAAGTTTCAAGTTGCAGTCTTCACATTGGTGTGCAGTGACCTCAGGCCTAACTTCTTGGTACCTTGATTCTTATCTGTAAAGAATTATACTGCCACCCCTGCTTATTTCATAAGCTTGTTTGAGAGCCAAAAAGGAGAATGCATGTAAGGGAAAGTGCTGAATTGCTATAGAAAAGCAAGGGTTTGTTATGAAGGGGAATTACGAAGTCCTTTAAAGGCAGTCTTACTTAACCTTTGCAGTATTAAAGACTGTTGTTCTCAAGACTCTCTGTTAGGCTCTCTTCACTTTGGATAGAACTCCTGGTCAATCTCATTTACTCCCATAGCTTCAATTAGTATCTTCATATCGATGGCCACCACATTTTTTTCTCCGACCCAGACTTATCTCTGAGTACTGCCTTCTAGACTTCCTTTCTTGATTACCCATAGACACCCCAAACAACATATCCCAAGGGAAACTCATAATCTTCCCTGCAGACATGCCCTTACTTTCAGTGTCACAACATAATTGCGTACATTAGAAACCTGGCATTATCCTTACCTTCTCCATATCCCCTACTGTTCCCACGTTCATTCAGTCTCCAAGTTCTCTTGATCTTCCTCCTAAGTATGCTTTAAATCTGTTCATTCCTCTCCATATCAAAGCTTACCATTCTAGTTTACGGTACCGTTTTATCTCACCTAAGTTATTGCAACGTTCTCCTGATGTCCTTAATCTTAAAATCTGGCCCCTGTCTCCTCTTCCAGCCTGACTTATATCACTTTTCCCCTGGCTTTCTATGCTCGAATCATACTGAACTTCTTTTCATGCCTTTTCATGCCTTCAATGCACACCTCACTCCCATTTCTGGTCTTGTCCTCCCCTTCATTTGGAATAAGTCTCCATTTTTCTCTTCTCCCCCTTACTGAAATAACTTAGCAAGTCTCAACTTAAAGCTCATTTTCTTTGGATGCCTAATACCCAACTAATTAGGGTTGCCTTACATTGTACTCCTATAATGTGTGCCTTATTTTAATTGATTATTTTATCCAAATCTCCTTTAAGATAGGGAATGGATATCTCATTCAGGGCTGTATCTCTAGCACCTAACATAATGCCTGGTATTGATGAGGCATTTGATAAATATTTGTTGAGAGAATGAATGAGTGAAAGAATAAATAAATTTTAACAGCCACAAGTAACATTATAGCTAATCTATTATATTTTTCACTTTAATTTTTTTATAATATTTGCCAAGTTTGACCTTACAAAAGTAAAAAAGAGCAATTCTTGAAAATTTTTTTCACTTTTGTTGTGTGTATTTTCAATAGCTTTCACTAGAGTCTCAATTTTCTGGCATTAAGGAGTTATTCCAGAATATGAAATACCCAAACTGCATGATTCCTATATTGTCCCTCTAGGGAAATTATTGTTAGATCTCCTTTTATTTTTTTGTCTTCCTTAATGTCAGGGATAACCAAAGGTGTTCACGGTTGGTATGAATTTGACAACTTTGTCCTAGAGATTATTATGCTGATGTCAATTTTCTTAGACTAACATTTAGGAAAATTCTATTATCACAGTCTTTGCTTCTTATCTGGCTGTCTTAAGCCCAAGCTAGATGCAAATATTTTCCAGTAATACTCTGGCATTACTTTCCATTATTTGTCTATAAGAAACTAGGGAGGATATTAAAAATGAGACAGTAAAGGAACCTGGCTGAATATGGTTCCACTGACAACCGAGGAGGTTGCTTAAAATGGCATGAATAGTAAGTTTGAAATAAAGATTTGTCAAAACATTTGGTATTGCACAACCAGTTTCCACATTAATCAATCCCTTATGCTCTAATTGCTAAAATGTTGATTCTCAAGGAAAACAGCTGTTTTTAATTTTTATAGATATGTGGCACATTTTTGAATTTATTATTAATACGTTGAGTATTGACTATTGATCAGAATAATATTCTGCTGTTGTAATGCTTACAGCAAGTGAGGTATTTTCATACCTCCATATCCCACAGTGATCCTACAATGAGAGCTTACCATGATTTTACTAATGAAAAGCCTGAACATCAGAGATTTAAAGTAACTTCCATTTTTACATCATACAACTTATACAGAGAAAATCTAGGTTTAAAATCTGAGTCTATCTTGCTTAACTGTTCTTTCTAATCCATTCCATTACCTCTCTGCAAAGCAATTACTTGTTCTAGGTATATCAGTTTCCTAGGGTAATATGTGCTCTAACATATTGCCACAAACTTGATGGCTTAAAACAACAGAAGTAGTCTCTCACAGCTCTGGAGGCCAGAAGTCAGAAATCTGAAATCAAGGAATCAGCAGGGCCACACCCACTCTGAAGGCTCTAGGGGAGAATTACTTGCTCTTCCAGCTTCTGGTGGTTCCAGGCATTCCTTGGCTTGCAGCTCTGTATAACTGCAGTCTATGCTTCCTTCTTCACATGGCCTTCCCTTTGTGTCTCTCTGTCTTCTCCTCTGTCTCTTATAAATGCATGTCATTGTATTTAGGATAATCCAGGGTGACAAACTTGGATAATCCAGGATGATCTCATCTAGAGATCCTTAACCTAATTAGATCCGCAAAAACCCTTTTCCCAAATAAAACCACACTCCCAGCTTCTGGGGATTAAGATGTGGGCATATCTTTTAGAGAACCAGCATTCAACCCACGAGACTCAAGACTCGGTATCAGAGGAACTGTTTTGCTCTCAAAACAGTAGGTATATCTTTGGAATTTAGGGTAGTCAGAGTGCAGAAAGCTAAAGTTACAAATATACAGAGATATTTGCAAATGGCTAGTTAATGCTGATTCTCCATGGAGACCAGCAGTAGAACAGTGACTATCACTCTGTTGCTAATAGGCAAGAGTGATAACATCTTAAAGGAATGCTTCTCATGCTTTTGGAATAGCTTCATCAAAGCTATGATCCATCCTGCTTATTTGGTTGCAAAAGGAGACATCAATAAATAGGTTGAAAGACATTTGATTTTCTTCCATGACGCCAACCTCGAATATAAATACATTGTAATCTATTTTGGTATATCTTCCATGAAATTTCTCCAACTACCTAGTTAATCTGTAAATCCTTGCTACCTTTCAAGGGAGGTATTCTTTATAATACTGAAGAGTATTTCATTCTCTGACTCTATTTTTTTTTAACATCTTTTTTTTTTTAACATCTTTATTGGGGTATAATTGCTTTACAATGGTGTGTTAGTTTCTGCTTTATAACAAAGTGAATCAGTTATACATATATATATGTTCCCATATCTCTTCTCTCTTGTGTCTCCCTCCCTTCCACCCTCCCTATCCCACCCCTCTAGGTGGTCACAAAACACCGAGCTGATATCCCTGTGCTATGCGGCTGCTTCCCACTAGCTATCTACCTTACGTTTGGTAGTGTATATATGTCCATGCCTCTCTCTCGCTTTGTCACAGCTCACCCTTGCCCCTCCCCATATCCTCAAGTCCATTCTCCAGTAGGTCTGTGTCTTTATTCCTGTCTTACCCCTAGGTTCTTCATGACATTTTTTTCCCCTTAAATGCCATATATATGTGTTAGCATACGGTATTTGTCTTTCTCTTTCTGACTTACTTCACTCTGTATGACAGACTCTAGGTCTATCTACCTCATTAAAAATAGCTCAATTTCATTTCTTTTTATGGCTGAGTAATATTCCATTGTATATATGTGCCACATCTTCCTTATCCATTCATCTGATGATGGGCACTTAGGTTGTTTCCATCTCCATGCTATTGTATATAGAGCTGCAATGAACATTTTGGTACATGACTATTTTTGAATTATGGTTTTCTCAGGGTATATGCCCAGTAGTGGGATTGCTGGGTCATATGGTAGTTTTATTTGTAGTTTTTTAAGGAACCTCCATACTGTTCTCCACAGTGGCTGTACCAATTCACATTCCCACCAGCAGTGCAAGAGTGTTCCCTTTTCTCCACACCCTCTCCAGCATTTATTGTTTCTAGATTTTTTGATGATGGCCATTCTGACTGGTGTGAGATGATATCTCATTGTAGTTTTGATTTGCATTTCCCTAATGGTTAATGATATTGAGCATTCTTTCATGTGTTTGTTGGCAGTCTGTATATCTTCTTTGGAGAACTGTCTATTTAGGTCTTCTGCCCATTTTTGGATTGGGTTGTTTGATTTATTGTTACTGAGCTGCATGAGCTGCTTGTAAATTTTGGAAATTAATCCTTTGTCAGTTGCTTCATTAGCAAATATTTTCTCCCATTCTGAGGGCTGTCTTTTGGTCTTGTTTATGGTTTCCTTTGCTGTGCAAAAGCTTTGAAGTTTCATTAGGTCCCATTTGTTTATTTTTGTTTTTATCTCCATTACTCTAGGAGATGGGTCAAGAAGGATCTTGCTGTGATTTATGTCATAGAGTGTTCTGCCTATGTTTTCCTCTAAGAGTTTGATAGTTTCTGGCCTTACATTTAGGTCTTTAATCCATTTTGAGCTTATTTTTGTGTATGGTGTTAGGGAGTGATCTAATCTCATACTTTTACATGTACCTGTCCAATTTTCCCAGCACCACTTATTGAAGAGGCTGTCCTTTCTCCACTGTATATTCCTGCCACCTTTATCAAAGATAAGGTGACCATATGTGCATGGGTTTATCTCTGGGCTTTCTATCCTATTCCATTGATCTATCTTTCTGTTTTTGTGCCAGTACCATACTGTCTTGATTACTGTAGCTTTGTAGTATAGTCTGAAGTCAGGCAGCCTGATTCCTCCAGCTCCATTTTTTGTTCTCAAGATTGCTTTGGCTATTCGGGGTCTTTTGTGTTTCCATACAAATTGTGAAATTTTTTGTTCTAGTTCTGTGAAAAATGCCAGTGGTAGTTTGATAGGGATTGCATTGAATCTATAGATTGCTTTGGGGAGTAGAGTCATTTTCACAATGTTGATTCTTCCAATCCAAGAACATGGTATATCTCTCCATCTGTTTGTATCATCTTTAATTTCTTTCATCAGTGTCTTATAATTTTCTGCATACAGGTCTTTTGTCTCCTTAGGTAGGTTTATTCCTAGATATTTTATTCTTTTTGTTGCAATGGTAAATGGGAGTGTTTTCTTGATTTCACTTTCAGATTTTTCATCATTAGTATATAGGAATGCCAGAGATTTCTGTGCATTAATTTTGTATCCTGCTACTTTACCAAATTCATTGATTAGCTCTAGTAGTTTTCTGGTAGCATCTTTAGGATTCTCTATGTATAGTATCATGTCATCTGCAAACAGTGACAGCTTTACTTCTTCTTTTCCGATTTGGATTCCTTTTATTTCCTTTTCTTCTCTGATTGCTGTGGCTAAAACTTCCAAAACTATGTTGAATAAGAGTGGTGAGAGTGGGCAACCTTGTCTTGTTCCTGACCTTAGTGGAAATGCTTTCAGTTTTTGACCATTGAGCATGATATTGGCTGTGGGTTTGTCATATACGGCCTTTATTATGTTGAGGAAAGTTCCCTCTTTGCCTACTTTCTGCAGGGTTTTTATCATAAATGGGTGTTGAATTTTGTCAAAAGCTTTCTCTGCATCTATTGAGATGATCATATGGTTTTTCTCCTTCAGTTTGTTCATATGGTTTATCACATTGATTGATTTGTGTATATTGAAGAATCCTTGCATTCCTGGAATAAACCCCACTTGATCATGGTGTATGATCGTTTTAATGTGCTTTTGGATTCTGTTTGCTAGTATTTTGTTGAGGATTTTTGCATCTATGTTTATCAGTGATATTGGCCTGTAGTTTTCTTTCTTTGTGCCATCCTTGTCTAGGTTTTGGTATCAAGGTGATGGTGGCCTTGTAGAATGAATTTGGGAGTGTTACTCCCTCTGCTATATTTTGGAAGAGTTTGAGAAGGATAGGTTTAGCTCTTCTCTAAATGTTTGATAGAATTCGCCTGTGAAGCCATCTGGTCCTGGGCTTTTGTTTGTTGGAAGATTTTTAATCACAGTTTCAATTTCAGTGTTTGTGATTGGTCTGTTCATATTTTCTATTTCTTCCTGATTCAGTCTTGGCAGTTTGTGCATTTCTAAGAATTTGTCCATTTCTTCCAGATTGTCCATTTTATTGGCATAGAGTTGCTTGTAGTAATCCCTCATGATTTTTTTTATTTCTGCAGTGTCAGTTGTTACTTCTCCTTTTTCATTTCTGATTCTATTGATTTGAGTCTTCTCTAAAGCACTGAGCTGATATCCCTGTGCTATGCGGCTGCTTCCCACTAGCTATCTATTTTATGTTTGGTAGTGCATGTATGTCCGTGCCACTCTCTCACTTTGTCACAGCTTACCCTTTCCCCTCCCCATATCCTCAAGTCCATTCTCTGGTAGGTCTGTGTCTTCATTCCCGTCTTTCCCCTAGGTTCTTCATGACCATTTTCTTTTTTTCTTAGATTCCATATATATGTGTTAGCATATGGTATTTGTTTTTCTCTTTCTGACTTACTTTACTCTCTATGACAGAATCTAGGTCCATCCACCTCATTACAAATAACTCAATTTCGTTTCTTCCTATGGCGAGTAATATTCCATTGTATATATGTGCCACATCTTCTTTATCCATTCATCCAATGATGGACACTTAGGTTGTTTCCATGTCCTGGCTATTGTAAATAGAGCTGCAGTGAACATTTTGGTACATGACTCTTTTTGAATTATGGTTTTCTCAGGGTATATGCCCAGTAGTGGGATTGCTGGGTCGTATGGCAGTTCTATTTTTAGTTTTTTAAGGAACCTCTATACTGTTCTCCATAGTGGCTGTATCAATTTACATTCCCACCAACAGTGCAAGAGGGTTCCCCTTTCTCCACACTCTCTCCTCTGACTCTATTTTTACTTTTCCAAACTTGAACTTTGTCCTATAGTAGTAATATTTTAGGATTTCATGAATAATTCTGTGCTTATCCTGTCCATAACTTCCATAATCCCATTATATAATAGACCAGGTTCAGTGCCCTTCCTTTAAGTTTTCAGACACTTTAACCCCAAGTCATACTGTGGATCTTTCAATTCCAAAATTGCACACAGCCCTCTCCATTTGAGCTTACATGGATGGTACAGACTAGAAATGCATCATTACATACATTCAAATATGTCATAATTTTACCTAAAAATAGGAAAACCTTTCTGGCTTGTTTTCAGTACATGTGATGAGTCCCAACATTTTATTAGTCTTTTTGGCTACAGGTTCATATTAAGCTAATATCATTAGTAGACAGTTCAAAACGATTTATAGATACTTTTTTGACTGTATCTGATATCTCAAATCATCTTAAAAATATAATTTCAGTTATTTTTTCCCAAAGGGCCTGCCTTGATTTTATTCTCACTAAGAATAATAACTTATATATATCCAGTGCCTTTGACCTGTGAGGCCCTGTATTAAATATTCCATATGAGTTACCTCAGTAAATCTCCAACATGTACAACTACTTTCTGTATTTTTCAGATAAAGAAACTGAGACTGTATTACTACTTTTTGCTTACTCACATGACCTGATTTTCTGACTGCTTATCTCTTTGGTTTGAATGGCTCAATGTCAGTACTTTGAGGAGTTTTTATTCACTACTTTTCTTCATTATTGTCAAGATGTTGAATTAGGACAGGTTCCAGTACTAATCCATGCGAGATTCGTTTTTTATTCATTCACTTATTAAATTCCAGGAATTATTCTGCACACTGAGAGTACAGTGGTAGTTGGTAGTGGTAGGCAACTCCTTAACTGGCCGCCAATAATCTCCATATTCTATATCCCAACCCCTTGTGTAATTCCCTCTCCTTTAGTATTGACTATACCTAGTGACTTATTTCTAAAAAAGACAAAAATGATGGGATGTAACTTCCAAGATTAAGTTAAAAAAAAAGACTGTGGCTTTCATCTTGAATGCCTTTCTCACTGTCTCCTGTGTTACTCTGTCTGGGGAGAGCCAAATGCCATGTCATGAGGCAGCCCTGTGGAGACACCCACCTGACAAAGGACTAAGACCTGCCAACAACCAAGTGAGTAAATTTAGAATGTGGTTTTCAGTTCAAACCACAGCCCTGGCTGACAGGTTGATTACAACCTCATGAAGTACTTTGAACTTTGACCTAGAAGCACCTAGTTATGCTGCACACAGATTCCGGGCCCACAGAAACTGTGAGATAATAAATGTTTGTTCTTTTAAGCTACTAGATTTTGGGATAACTTGTCAAGCAATAAAAGATAACTGATAGAGCAGTATGGCTGAGGACCTCATTCTCATGAAAGTTACACTCTGGTAAAGAACACATCCCTCCACAACACACACAATATATATAAATGAGGAAGATACTAGTAATTCATTCCAAGAGGAAAATAAAGCAGGATAGAGTGAATTGGGGATGCCTTGGAGACCATGATCAGGGAAAGACCTCTCTGTGAAGTACCGTTCCGCTAAGAGTAATGAGGAATAAGCCATGTGAAGATGTAGAGGCAGGACAGTCCAGGCAGAGGGGGTAGCTGGAGTAGGGATAGTAGGAATAGTCTTGGCTTGCTTGAGGGACCTAATGGGTCACTGAAGCAGAAGCACAGTGAGTAAGTGAAGAGTGGTAGGAGATGAGATCAGACAGGTGGGCAGGAACAGATAATGGAGGAACTTACTAGTTAGGGTTTTGAATTTGGATTTCATTCTTCTTGCAACATACATACACTGTGGATTTTATACAAGGGAATGGTATGATCTGCCTTGCATTTCAAGGCCACTCTGGCTTCTGTTTAGAAAGTGGATTGTCAGAGACAAGAATGGAAACAGAGAAATTGATTAGGAGACCAGTTAAGAGATAATCATGTTTTGGGTTGGTGATAGCAGAGATGGTGAGAAATGGTTGAGTTTGGAATGTAATTTTCAGTTTGAGTTAATGGGGATTCTTGATGGATTCGATGTGTTGAGTGAGGCAAAAGGAATCTGAAGGCTCCTAATGTTTGGCCTGATCAATAGGGTGATGGTGGCACCTTTCACTGAGATGAAGGAAATACAGTTTGGTTGGAGGCGGAAGTGGCAACATGGGTGTTTAGGACTCAGGGTTTTTGTTTTGGGTGTGTTATATTAGTCCATAGCATGTGAACCTAGCAAGAGAAGTGCCCGCTGATCTCTATTCTGTGCTTTAAGCCAGTTTCTTGCTATGGAAAACCACCTCTAATGTCCCATAATATGTTGTGTCCTGGTGAGTTCTATTTTTGTTTTTTTAGTGTTTGTGGTGGAATTTTGTCAGAGACTATTTGAATGCTTAAATAGCAAACATTAACTTCATCCTTTCAATATAGTGAGTTAATCAGGCAATAATTTCTCTTATGGAGTGCTACAAAATCCACCGAAGGAAAAAATCAGTGTAGTATTTCGGTTATAATTTATTACAACACAGATAGCACATACAGGGTAACCTTTGCTCTCTCCTTGATTCAAACTTTGTTACAGCTTATAATCATATATTTCTGTATTTATTAGTAATTGATTCATGCCACCTCACTCACTTTAAAATTTAGTAGCAGCTTTCTTATAAGTCCTGTAAGTGCAGTGGGGACTTTGAGTGGATCGTTGCTTCCCTTCCTGTACAAACTCTGTAGTAAGAATAAGAGGTGAGAATAATTGTGGTTACATATATGCATTTGTCCCGTAAGACAAAGTGATCAGAGAAATCCAGAGGAAATGCTGATAATACCAACAGTGTTTTGTAATGAGATGGTGAACAACTGCTTAAAGAATTTTGTTAAAAAAGATAAATATCACCCAGGCTAGTTGAACATCAGTGCTCTGCATGCATAGTTAGCAAAAATGTATTTAGCTATCTATGTATTGCCAAATATGGGGAGATTCTCCAGCCCACTGGAAAATTTAGACTTGCCTCTCAGATCCGAAAATAATAAACTGAGAGGCATAGGTTTGATTTGCTAATTCTAGGCCAATATATTGCAACTGCTATGCATTTTGAGATACTAGTATGAAGTGGTATATTATAAAATTAAATTGTATTGTATAGTGCATTGTATTGTTCCGTCAGATTTTGATATCCTCACTTTAAATAATTCATGGGAAGAAATGATCACTTTATAATGCCATAAACTCACAGCAGGCAAAACTAATTTTACACAATATGAAAACAGATTTTATTTATTTAAAAGGAATATTAAAAAAAAACACAACAACAACTTTTTTGACACCAGCTGCTGAGAAATAAATAGAATACTTTATGACAAAAAAATATCTAAATCTCTAAAAGCTATTCCTGGGAGACCAACTTGAGGATTGTAAAGATACATTTAAATGCCTTGGTCAATGCCATAAGCCTTATTTTGAGTGAAAATACCCTTCCATCTTGTTTACTCCCTATGGGGATAAAATGGTACTGAGAGAAAGTTAGCTTTACAAAATCCTCCTAACACCTACAACATAATGTCAAGGAAGTGACAAACTTAGGTATCACTCCAAGGACCCCTCAGTAGGCCAGGTAACATCCATAGTAACTAGTATCTCTAAATACAAACTAGAAATTATTGCTTAGCTTTGCCCAAACCAGACCTTAACTGGCAGTGGAAAAGAATATTTTGGAGTGACCACAACAATTTTCCTTTCACTGTGGCTTTAAGGATGGAATGAGGAAATAGAGTGAAAATATAATAAGACTATTTTCTTTGGGAGAGTTTATTAGTCATTTTTTATACAAATATCATACATTTTTTATACAAATAGCAAAAAAAAATAATACAGACTTGCTGTTCAACTTGATAATATCTCCATATCTGACTCAATCAGATGCTGGCTTTAGACAAAGAATAGGACCCTTGCCATGGGTGGGTCTGGATTTAATCTCAGAAGTGTGAGGGTCCTGGCATCCAGGCAGTTTGCAGTCCTCTTCCCTGAAGCTTCGGGAGAGAACAAGTGTGGAGGGGGGCATGGTTTTTAGCAAGGAAGCTAAGAGATGGACAAAAGAGAGAAAGAAGAGAGCAAAGTCTAAAAAATCAGATATTTTAGCACCAAAGTGATGAAAACACATTCTATTCGTAATATATTGTTTATTGAATTTTTACTTCTGAAAAATGTTTAACTTAAAAACTCTTGCTGACAGTGGGAATGTAAATATGAAGCTGAGAGACTGACTCACCAGAAGTTTATTATCTCTGATAACAGCTGAATTCCAGTCTTCTTTGTGTAGTATAAAATGGGGCAGATTTGTATATCCATGGCGTCATAGGCACAGTTGGAAGGGCTTTGTCTCTGGTTTTGTTATAAATTTCCTTCTCCAGGGTTTATAAGTCAGGAATTAGAAATTCATTTTATATTTCTTAGATTTAAAAGGGTTACAAAATTAGAGGGATGTGGCGCTATCCTTTAACTTTCAAGATTTAGAATACTTTACAATACAGCTGAGACTTAAAACATTCAATAGATATTACTAAGCTCTTTGATGGGAAGGTGTTTTTAGTATTGTTCTGTATTTCCTAGGAGCAGTATCATATACAGAGATAATGGGTCTCCTTTATCAGTGCAGTCTGATGTGTATATTAGTGAGGTTGTTTTGGGAATAATAGAACACTGAGATTCTAATACAGAAAGTCAAAGTCTGGCTTAATTCTACTTGGTAGTTGTTGACCTTATGCTACTCATTTTAGCCTTTCTGTGCCTTATTATTATTATTATTATTTTACATCTTTATTGGAGTATAATTGCTTTACAATGGTGTGTTAGTTTCTGCTTTATAACAAAGTGAATCAGTTATACACATATATATATATATGTTCCCATATCTCTTCCCTCTTGCCTCTCCCTCCCTCCCACCCTCCCTATCCCACCCCTCTAGGTGGTCACAAAGCACCGAGCTGATCTCCTTGTGCTATGTGGCTGCTTCCCACTAGCTATCTATTTTACGTTTGGTAGTGTATATATGTCTGAGCCACTCTCTCACTTTGCCACAGCTTACCCTTCCCCCTCCCCATATCCTCAAGTCCATTCTGTAGTAGGTCTGTGTCTTTATTCCTGTCTTACCCCTAGGTTCTTCATGACATTTTTTTTTCTTAGATTCCATGTATATGTGTTAGATACAGTATTTGTCTTTCTCTTTCTGACTTACTTCTCTGTGCCTTATTATTATTATTAATCTGTAAAATGGGATTAATAATACCTACTATAAGGTTCTCTTACCATTCAGTGAAATAATAGGAAACTTATTAGGGAAGCTTAAAGTGCTATGAAAATGTTGACTTAATCATTTTAATGAATATTATATAAAGTCTGTTTCTCAAAAGCAATAGTGTTGCACTTTAAGGGATGATTTTGTATATATATAATGTAATAAATGTAAGAACAATTCTGTTTCTGCTGAGTGTTCTCCTATAACACAACCAGAATTATCATGCAGACATTAACCAAAACAAAGCTGGTGTAGCATCAGACAATCTGAGTAATATTGTAATGATTTTTCAGTAAATCAATATATATGGGCCAGACTATTTTTTTATGTATAGTAAGAAGTAAAACCAGATTCCAAAATTTTTAATTTCATTTCTTTGTTTTTTCTAATATTTCTAACCTTTCGGAGTATAAAGCTCATATCCTTTTTACTGAAGTCTTTCCTTCAGCATCAAGCTTTTCTTCACAATGTAAGAGCTACAGATAGAATGAGAGTTAAACATTATTTAAGCAGAATTATTAAAAGGCCATATTAGTGTTATGAAATTGTAGATATCCTGAAATAAGCTTTCCACCTTCTCAGACAGATGCTATATAAGTCAATTATCAAAAATAGAACACTGGCCTAAAATATTCATCTGTTTTTACGTAAGAACAGAAATGGTCACATCTAAGTGGGGGAGGGGAGATTCATTCAATGCACAAATTTAGTATCTAAGATTTGAAACATCATAGCTGTCCATGCAATTAAGAATACTTAATTAAACTTTGAGCATAGAGATTTTTAGAAATAGAGAAGATAATGTTTCATGGCTTTTAGGAATACAATGACATCATTTTTATCTACAGAAAAGTGCATTTTTAAAATGCACTCAGTTAAAAATGTCAAAGATTTTATCACTAGTGAATTTGGGGTGCTTGTTCATTTGCCCCCTTGTGGAATTTACTTTGTTGGAATGGATTGTCACTCTCTTTGAAGACAGTTGCTTTCATATTGATACCAGGCCTTCATTAGATCTAGAAATGAATAATGAGGCACATGAGTAACACAGCCATATTCAGCCATAATACAATTAGCTGAGTGTTATATATATCACAGAATAAGGTGATTTTCAGTAGGGAAGTAGTCTGACTTGGATTCACTTTTGTGGAAAAGAACACTTAATTATTATTATGTCGACTTAGCATTCCATCTAAACCTGGAATTTGTGTTTACCCAAAGGACTGCTCTGAGATTCAGCAAGATGATTGAAAATCGACTGGGCCAGGTTGGGCAGAGAGAGGGCAGGATCTGCTGACATGGCAGAATAGGTTTTTGTGTTATCACCTCAAAAGTAACATTAAATTCCTTTCTATGAAATTATAATATCTTTAATTTTCCAGGAAACCCATCAATAGAATCTAAGAAGCTTATTCTCTGTCTTGGAAATAATGCAGTTAAGCTGCTTGAAATCTCAACAGATTAATATAAATATTCAGGTAAAAAGTTAGTCTTTTAATGGTACTCTTCAAACATAATTAGTAATGAAATTTAAGCAGGGTCTAAGGGAATAGGACCATAGAATCCTAGAATCCTAGAATAAAATCATATCATTTTAGAGGTAGAAGTATAGTCCTATTCCTCTGTGTAATATATGATGTAGGTAAAGTGACTAGTCCAAGGTCTCTAAATTGGGGTGTGTGGAAGAGCTGTGACTAGAAGCAAGTCTCTGGTCTCCAGTCAAGTGCTTTTTCTAGTAGAGCTTAATTTCTTTATATCTGGACAATAAAGTCAATCTCATAGGTCATAAATTTTTCCATGCTGTTAAGTGTTTGTCCACTCCTATAGCATCTATAACAATGGCAAACATTTATAGCACTTACAACCTGCTAGGGCAGGGCAGTTTGTAAGTGCTATAGGGCAGCACTCTAACTGTTCTACTTAACAGTCTCTCTTTTAAATCTTCATAAGATACCTTACAAAGAACGTACTATTGCTATATTCATTTCATAGTTGGAGGAGGAAACTAAAGCATAGGAGGGAGATTAAGTAAATTCACAAGGAAGCAGATGCATTAAGTGGTAAAGCTTGGATGTGAATGAACTCAGGCAGTCTGAGTTCCAGATCTTGTGTCCTTAATCACTATGCTATGCAGCCTCTCAAGCATTCGTTAGTTATATGCCTGCTTAGAAATGTCATAGGTAAGTTCTCAGTGCTCCAGAAGAACGAGTTTGAAGAAAGAATAAGATATACGTGAGGGCTTCCCTGGTGGCGCAGTTGTTGAGAGTCCGCCTGCCGATGCAGGGGACGCGGGTTCGTGCCCCGGTCCGGGAGGATCCCACATGCCGCGGAGCGGATGGGCCCGTGGGCCATGGCCGCTGGACCTGCGCGTCCAGAGCCTGTGCTCCGCAACGGGAGAGGCCACAGCAGTGAGAGGCCCGCGTACCACAAAAAAAAAAAAAAAAAAAAAAAAAAAAAAAATAGGGAAAAAAGACAAGATATACGTGAATAGTAGACATACCCATCGCATAAAATATAGGTTGGAAGAACTGGAGAATTTCACCTGGAAGAGAAAAAACTGTGAGAGAAATATGATAGCTATGGGAAAATCAGGTTATAATTGTTTTTGACAACCATATAGCAAAACTAGTACCAATAGGTGGGAATTATAAGGAGGTACGTTCTGGTTTAACATAGCAGTGCAGTAATCAGAATAGGCAACCTTATTAGTGAGTCCCCTGTCTCTGTTTATACAGGTTGCATGGCAGGTCTCTGTTGCTGTAGACAGAGTTGCTGCGCTGGAATAGTACATTGGAGTACAACTATGCTCAGCTAGGTGAGAGGTACGGGACACCATTAATTTCATCTGAAGCAGTATTGTACGGCATGTAAGGTCAAGAGCTCTGGACAGATCTGGCTTTGAATTCTCCCACTATAATTTATTAGCTGCATGAACTTAGTCAAGTTACTTTAACTTCTCTGAGTCCCTATTTCCTCATCTATAATTGGGATAATTGTATTAATCTTTTAGAGTTGTGGTGAAGAGGAATAAATTAGATCATTATGTAAAATGCTTAGCACTGTGCCAGGCACATAGTAAGTGTTCAGAAGATACTAATTTTTCAGGAGTGAAAGATTCCTTAATTTTTCAAAAATGAACTACAGTGATAATTACTCTTTCATATGGAAAAAGAATCTTGGCCTAGCAGGTAATAAGTGATAGGACTTTATGCTTACCAATCTCTCACTGCCTTTGGATAAGGTCGCCATGAACTCTGGATTGTGAAAAGCACTTATAAAGGAAGCTTTGTAAATCAATTTATTTAAAATGCAGTAGAGCAACTTATGATTTAAAAGCATCCTGTGGTGAACCCTTTTACAATGTGAATAATCATCCCCTAATTTATCTGTTTGATAAGTTCAGAATTTGGCTTATTGAGTCTTCTTAAAGCCAAGAGTACACCTGCACTCTTATTCCTACAAGGTAGGCCATATTTCCATGCTGGGCTGATTTTCAGAGAAATATAGGGTGCCTCTTACATTCAGGATGACATAGGCTGGGTAACCGCGGGAACATACAAGGTCACTCTAGTCAGTTAGAACATTAATTGTGCTTTGTGATGCATACAATTTTAATGAGCATGCAAGCTCATATAGGTCAGTTGACCATTAGACCATTGCACATAAGAATTTTGCCTGAATTGAAGAGCTGGATACTTAAGAGTAATTTTCCTTATATCTCTTTTTCTTTCTCTGAAATTTCAGTGGAAGTCAACATGACATTGTGACATGATACATAGACCCTTCAGGAAAAAACAAACAGCAGTGGAAAGTTGTGAAACAGAAAGAGCACTGGGTTGGGAACCCTGAATAAGACCTGCCATGTACTAACTGCATGGCATGGGATAGGAAGCTACTATTTTTTTCTGTGTCCTAGTGTCCTAATTGTAAAATAATCAGGTTGGACTTAGATCTCTTATATAAATTCTAGGTAAAAAAAAAAAAATTTTATTGCATCTGATTCATAAAATGAGGTAAAACTATTTTGTTTCTTTCTTTCCAGTAGAAAGAATAGAACAGAAAATCATAGAAAGAACGTGTATGAATAGTTAAGCGGTTTTCTTATTCCCAGTCAACAATACTTGTCACTCTGCCTCAGCTTGAACCCTCTTTTGCAGATGTGATGATTTATGACATTTTATTTTGCTATGACATAGAAATAAATATGAACATGGGAAAACTTAAACCAAATGGGTTCTCCCATCAGCCAGCAAACCTTGACCTGTGTTTGGAGAAGCTTGAATGTGTTTAAGAGAAAATTACCTTACCCACAATTAATTATATTTAGGGCTAAAATAATTATATCTTTTCATTGATTTACTTTATTTTCACAGTGTCCATGGGAATTTTGCCAGTTCTTTATAGAGTGCTTTAAACTTATTTATCACCAGGTTAGATAAAGTACACTTTGAATATATGCTGGTGATTCTGCTCTTCAAGATGAATGGGGGGATAACATGCATCAGCTGTGTATGCTTAAACTCTCCAGTGCTTCTCAAAGAGGGCCCCTTAAGAGCTCAGGTGACCATAAGAGCTCTGAATCCACTTCAGAATTTCTCAACTTTTCATGCTGGTTACATTCCAGGCAGGGTGATGAAAGGAATCAGAATTCATAAATGAAACTGGCTTATCTTTTACAAAATGAGAATTTAAAACACATTTTTATACAAATGTATATACATTATAAAGGACTACTATTTAACCCTGAATTTCTTATTTATCAGAAGCTTCAAGGTAATTTTTGAGAGAAACTGTTAAGCTTAATTCAATTAGGGAATAATGGAACTTCAAATTTAACCAAATTGGAAATGCAGACAAAGCCTTAATATTCCATAATCATCTTCAGAATTATCCTGTCAACCCTAAAGATGCTAAAGTCATCAAGATTGCAACATGTGTGATGAGAAGGTCAACATGACACCAGGTATAATGGCCAGTGGCCATCGGTGGCTCAGAAGAATTTTACAATATGAAGGTGAAGAAGAATTTTACTTAGTCTTTCATTTTAATTCTTAAGAACATTGCTGTGTATGGTTATATGTCATTGCCAATTTTTTAATGTGTAGATAAGCAAAAAACCTACTCAGTCTTTCTAGTAAAAAAACAAAAAACATTAAAAAGTTAATCACATAACAAAACAATTTCCATGTTCCATTTTCTCTTAAGAACATAGCAAAAACAGGAAACAAAGAAAGCAGCTATCGTTAGAAATAACTAGAATAAGTCATTTAGTATAAATTCAAGAAAGGTGAAACTACAGTTATAGAAAAAAATTCTAACATATGGAGTAGAGATTAAGATTTAATCCTACATCATCCTACCAGGAACATAGTACAGAAATTTCTATATGCAATAAAGGATCAAGAAATATTTATTGAGTACTTATTCAGGGTTCAATATTTGATGTCATTATAAATATGAATAATAAATATAAATAATTGCTTCAGATCTACTTGACAGTAAGATTACCTCTATAGGTCCTATAGCATAATTAAAATCCTTTCAATAGGTATATACATTATGAACCTATTACAAGATTAAAATGTTTGCAAAAATATGTTTGCAAAAATAGCTCCGTCAGTTAACCCCATGTAATCTCACTTTGACATCTCAGGAAGTTTCTGTAGTTATCTAACTAGAATGTAGACTTTTGGAGACCTCTTGTGGGTCCTACATTTGTGAAGCCTACAAGTGTACTACTGGTAGAAACAAGGCAATTACAAGGGAAAATAGGAACAAGACCCAAGGTCTACTTGAGATATCCTTATATCTGTATTGAAGTATTGGATATGGGTTCCATGATGAAGTTCACATTATGCTAAGACATGTTTTCTAAGAGATACTTGGTTTTCATACTGGAGAATTGACAACTCATAAAAGCCCAAGAGCACCCTCTAGTGAAATTTCTGGAGTAGGCTTAAGGGGCTTGCTCTTGACCTGGGCTCTCCTTTTCAAATGACCTTTTAATGCCCAAAATATAGAAGCTGGATTTCTGCTATCTGGCTTTATCTTCAAACAATTTCCAGAGCACAGTGAAGGTGGTATGCTTGTCAAGTATTTCTAGTGGTAGAAATGCTTAAACTCCAGGACCTAATATTCCATTGTTCCCATGATTTTTTGTTTTTACTTATAATACCAGCCTGTCACACATGACTTCTACCTATAGTCATGTGTTAAAATAGTTCCTGGAACTAATATAACTAAAGAAATGGTAAGAAACATAAGAAATGTGTTACCAAATTATTATACTTCTGCCCCTCCCTCCACCTTTCTCAAGCCTCTTAGCGCAGGTACTACATCCGGGAATTTTTTAGTACTTGGCAGTATTAGAGGTCATGAGTAGCAGGCTGAGATTTTAAACGGTGGTCAAAAATTATAGGACGGGTCAAGAAGATTAAGTCCTAGTATTTATGCACTTCTGAGTTTTTATATTATCTGATTACTACAAATATATATTTTCACCTAAATCTTGAGCAGAAATGAAAGTGACATATCCCTGAATGTTCAAGGTAGCACCTTATTATATCAGAGCTGCAGTTAGAGAGATGACTACAAAGCAGGCCAGATCTTTCCTGTAATTTAGTTAAAGCTGAGGATATACCACTCACTTAGATTAGTAACTGTTACATAATAAATGAAACAAAAAAATCATTACTTGACTTCATAGGTAACTTGCTATCAAATGCTATTATTAGAAGGAAACTTTGAGATCTAAATCTCCCCATTTTAGGAAAAATTAAAACATGCATCTAAAATAGTTAAGTAACTTGTCCATGATGATACAATTTGATGGTGGCAGCTTCAGGTCTATGATATAGGTCTGTCGTGCCCATTTTAGCATTCATTATGCTACAAGAATTCACTTGTTTAAAAGCTTGCTATGTAATTTCAGTTTCATTCATATTGATTATTGGTTTTTATGCCTCTAATAATTTATGGGGATGTCTTCAGACTTATACTGAGAAAAAAAGTGTATACCTTCCAATTTCATCACTTCCGTTTTTGCTTTCATGTATGGAAGAATAAGTTACTCATGTGGTTACTGTTAGGAAGAATACAAAAACATAATCATTTGATAGGAGTCATATTTATTTATCGAAACACTGTGCCACACTGTGTTAACTTTGTACACTGAGAGAATGGGGGTACCCACTGATATTCTAGCAGTACTGATAGCTACCCCTTTGGTTCTGTGTTCTAACAGTACTTACCTTCTAGTGTTAATGGAAGGATTACATGAGTTAATGCAAATAAAGCAGGTGGAACATAGTTGGCATTAATTAATTGCAGTATCTGTATTAAGTGCTAATGTCTCATTTCAAAAAAAAAGAACAGGATATTCTTAGGATTATCCAGTAGAGGTCAGCGCTATGAGCTCTGTTAAATACTTTTTTAGTATTATGGTCTGATTTCTTGAAAATGAAAACAAAAACTCCAAGATCTCTCCAAGTTGTTGTTTTTAATTGAGAATTATTGTATAAGAAATTGCCATTTGTCAAGGCATATCACATTTTAGTTCAATAGAAGTTTATAATTCTTTCATTTTTCAATTCATTATTATATTCTTAGTCTTGGCTTTAACCTTAATCTTATCACATGTGACCTTAATATTCAACCTTTCATTTATATTATTGATGATGTTTAGTGGGTGAAGTGATCGTGTATGGCAACTCTAGGCATAATTATGTACCTTCAATTTTGCTGGAAAGTTAGTACCTTAATGAAATTTTGTTCCTTGTTATTTGCCTACTTTGCTATTCCTCAACACATAGTGTTGGTATTTAGAATCATAAAACCAGCAAATGTTAGAACTAGAAGTGATCATGGATGTCAACAGGTCTGATTCCTCCATCTTACAGATGAAGAAACTGACACCCCAACAGGGAAGATAACTGGTTGAGTTTCGGTGATAGAAGATTATATTTCCTTATATTTATAAAAACAATTGAATCTGGAGAAGCAATTGATTCTTTAATTTTTCTCTGATACTCTGAACCAATAGATTGACAATATAGCTCAATGTTATCTACGAGTAGACAGTACGCAGTATTTTTATCCTATCTAATTCAGTAGTACAGTATATCATGTATGCCTGCCACTTTTTAAATTCCTGTCACTTTGCAGTGATGTTAAAACCCACACTGAAACTCTTAAGTGATTATCTTTAAGGATTTTATTCTCCAGCTATGCAGCTAAACAGTCTGAGTAATGAGACTACATGGTCTCTGCATGGTCAACTAAATACTTCTAGGAAGTGGAACCCCTTTCTAGAGTTATGAGAGAAACATCACTTCTAAAATGCCTTTAAAAGTACTCCAGCATAAACATTACACTGGAACATTTCATTAGCTTTTTGAGAACAACAAAGAAATGTGGAGCATAATAGGCTAATATGTTTAAGTGGCCTTGGTAGAACCCTACTTAACTCAGTGGGATTTTCTACAGCATGCAGAGGTGGAAAACCATTCCCTAAATATTTATTGTGTGGGACTGCCTCCTTCTTTATTTCATGCAGTTTGTATCAAAGAGAAGTGACTTTCCACCTGTAATTCTAAATTGAGGAAAGTCTCAAAATACAAGTTTTAGAAGAATCAATATTTAGATATGATGAACAGTAACCAGCAGCACAGGCTTTTGGCACTTGGAATTTCTGTCAGTAAAGACGGAAGAGGGGCCAGCTTTAGTCTCAGTGTTTTCTATCCTCTTAGGACTTAAATATCCATCAGGATATTTAGGTTTGGGAAGTCCTTAATTTCCTGAAGAAAAAGGCAAGATGTATGCCAAACCTTATTCGTTACGAATTACAAAAATTATTAAATTAATTAATTTTTTTCAGTTACTTAAGCCAGAAACAAAACTGTTCTGCACAATGTTTTGAATTAAGTGAAATTATAGGTTAATGAAAAAATGTAAGGTGGTAATTTGTATGGTTTTATTAGGATTCCAAGTGACTGCACTGAGTATATTGCTGGACTTGAAGTATGATCCCTGCCAATATTCTTTATCTCTCTGAGCTTCTATTTTCTCTGACATAAATTGGGACTCATAGTCTTAGGAACACTATGATCATTGAGATTTTCTTGAGCTTTTAGGGAAAAAAGTGTAAATTAAATAAATTATAATATTTTAAGTAAGTTCAAATGGACCTACATGATTACAAAACAAAGGTTTCCCTATAGGTGTTGGTTTCCTTTGTGTAGACGAGTTGTCACCAAAATTTGTTGAAAAGTAAGAATTCCTATTTGTATGGCATTGAATTAATGATGCAGAAAATAAAAAGCCTCTTGAATGACAGCTCTAATGGCTGAAGTGGCATATTTAAACCATTATTTTTGTTTGTTTCACTTTCTGTCAAACTCTGTCTTAGAATTACTATCAACAGGTTGTACTGATAGATGGAATCTGTCTTTCAGTTACAAGATGTGTTTTGTATCAAAGTTTTTCTTCATTGGTTTTTGGAATCTATAGGCAAAATAACACATAAAAACAAATGTAAATCCCAGCTGTAATTGTTTCTCAGCATTTGGTGACATCATAAATCCCATAAGATTTATACTTACATTGTATTGTAAATATCACCAGAAACATTCAGTAGGAGGATGAAAAAACTCGAAACAAAACTTGAAAATAATACATATTCTTCTTTCTCACTATGAGGAGCGTTTCCTAGCTACCCTATTTACCCCAGTGGAATTTTACAAAAATGTTCCTGGCGCTCAAAGTTGATCTAACAAAGCATCAAGTGGGCTTATTTTAAAATTCACCCCTAAATATGTTTGCTGGTTTTGAATTTCTGATTTTGTGCTTATGTAACACAAAAACAGCTTTGGTTTTAAAACAAAAATTGGCAAAAATACTAGTGCATTATGTGTTCTAATCACGTATGGTGTTTTGAAAAAAATAGATTCAGAATTGACAAAATTGTTTGATTGGCATTGCAGTTCAAATGCCTGGCTTTTCTTTCTCACAAGTTACTTAAAATAAAAATAAAACTAACAGACATTTCTTAAGTGAGTATAAACGTAATTGATTTTCGTCATATTTAGTCCAACAACTGCACTACAGACATAAATTTTCATTCTGTGTTTTCGCATTCTTTATTTTACAGTTTTCTGTGTTTTAGTTTATGGTCAAGTCTGTAATGTGCTTTAGCATCAATTTTAAAGTATCTGGGGTTCTCAAAAAAAGTTTCTACCAGTGATATGAATAGTGCTCAAATTCTAGTATGAATGGCCCAGCTTTCTTTGATTTTTCTTATAAGTGCTTTTTTTGGTAAAATATATAAACTTAGAAACAGAAGTTTCCCTGGCTCGTATTACACTCAAGAGACAATGATGATACTGAAGTTCTTTTCATAATCAGGGCTTTTGTAGAGACTGTCCAGGTATTCTTAGCCAAAATATCCTTCTCATTGTATACTACTCCAGGGCAACATGTGGTGTGCCAGCTGGATGCCCTCCCTACATGCCTCAGGTGGCCACATTTCAATGGTGTCTATAGAGCACAGGCCAAATTCTCATTCTCTGTGTTAATCAGTGGGAGAATTCCCATAGAAAATGGGATGGGAGCATATTTTAGGAAAACTCAAAGAGATTATCCAGATGATTAGGCCAGGACATTGTAAGTTCGGGTTTTATGTAGAATTTCTATAACGTTATCTTACTTGACCAAAGAATGCTAGAAAATTTGGGGATATTTAAAAATTAAAAATAATCATGCTTTTTATTCCACTGTGATTTCTCCAAAGAGAATCCTACAAAAATTTTCTTTAGATACCATAGGAGCTCATCTTGATTCATAACATCAAAGACAACTGATGTACCTAGTAATATAATTTGATTGAACTTTTTCCCATGATCTTGAAAGGATCTGAATTCTACTTATAGAAGTCTCATTATACCTCTCCTTTCAATTAAATTCTAATCAATTCTATAAACATTTAGTAAGTACTTACTATGTACAGAAAACTGTGATAGATGCTCTGAATAATTCTGTGCATGGTGCCTTATGGTGTATAACATATTTTCACATTCATTATCTCATTTGTGTGGTAAAGATTCCCCCTACAATTATTACTTATTTAAATAGCCTAGAGTTTCAGAGGAGCTATATTTTGAATTTGGGGTAGAGTTTTTGCTTGTTTTGTTTTTGGTGAATCCAGAGACCATTCTATAAATACGTTTAGCATCCCTTGAATAAAAAATAAAGGCATATAATTGTATCATCATATTAAATTGATTTGGTTAGAACCAGTGGCATTTCCTGAAATTTTCTGTTTGTTTTATATGACATTAGGTTCAGTCTGAAGTGTATTTTTAATGACCTAATTGAAAAGGTTTGTCAAAATGTTCACAAAAATATTTTTTTACTACTTTTGAGGCAATGTTGATGTATTATAATTCATATATCTTTTTTAAGATCAAAAAATTAGATTTCCCCAGAAACTATTCATATTTAAGATTATATCATATTCTACTGCTCCACCATGAAGTCTCTGTAAGTGCTATACAACTTCTGGAGAATAAATCTGAAAGCTATTATTCTCCATTTAGCATGTGCATTATTCTTTAATATTGTTACATCTAATGCATAAATGAAATGTTCTACTTCTATATTAATATTACATTTTAAAGTCATTTCTACATATTTCTGAGATGTTTTTCAAGTCTTTCTCTTAAAACTTCTTTGTAAATACTTGTAAATAATCTGTTTTATTTTTATTTATTTTATTTCCCTTATCCATAGTGTTGAAATGGAATTTATCCTTTAGCATGATTAACATTTTTAAAGAATTTAATGGGAAATCATCTTCACTTTAAGCACTGAACACAACACTTTATTCACAAACCTGAAATTCAAAAACTGATAGGAACTTCGTCATTTGCTTTGTTTCTAACATCAAATTTGCAAAAAAGACACTCTCCAGGTAACCCTTCAGCTATGTTACCCTGGGTGTTTGGCCAGAGGGCAGTCATGTTGACCCCATCTGCAAAGGCTGGCTAAACCAGAATCTTGGACTACTAGAATCCCATTCATCAAGGTCCACGTAAAGTAAGATAGGTGGGAAGCAGGAGGACAGATGGTAGGGTCGGCAGTAAAGAACTTGTTTGTTGACATTGATATAGACCCTTCTTCTTGCCAGAGTGACTCCGTGGACTTTTTTTGGCATGGAAGACTAAGCCAACACTATCATCTTAGTAGAAGGTGAGCTGCAGGCAAACTGGAGAGATCCATGAACAGTAGGTGTTTAGGGTTGGCTTAGATTTTGTCTATCAGCTTGACTGTCATACGTACTTGATTGATGTGCAGTGGGGCTTGAAAGTGCTGCATTGAAGTTGAGGACTGTGTCATAAGGTTCCTGATATGGTGCACATGTCTGAATGGAGTTGGACATTGACTGCCCTTGCCTATGCCAAGCAACACCAGACTTGAGTGCATTATTCTGCAGTTGAGTAGCAGATGGTGAGTGCAGACGTTTGGAGGGGGTGTGCCTTCAAACACAATATGGAGCCAGCAAACTTACTTAGAAGGTTATTGCATGTCTTGACTTTGGCAGCTACTTTTTAAGCACTGATGAAAAATCCAACTTCCATCCATTGTTACTCTCAGAATACTCAGCATGATTTGTGTTCCAGGCAAAAGAAATGTGAAAATCAAATGCACTATTCACTATGTTGGTCACAGTTGGTTGAAGGTGACTTCCTTGGTGTTGGCTAAATGGGCCAAGTAAACATTCTGAGACTGAATATTGCTGAATAGGTAAACTTTATTTACCTTACGTTAGAGTTGTTAGAGGAAAGGCCATCAGAGCACTTGAAGAACACTATGGTCAAATATGGGACCTAAAAGTGACTTTACATTCTTTGATTCTTAATTTAGAGAGAGTGTTATGTTCTTCAGAAATAAAAATAAGAAAATCAAATATATCAATAGGTATTCTTACACACAAAATTATGGAGATTCACAGATGAATGGGCATAGTAATTCCATATGTATAGGATAATTGATTTTTATTGATGTTTGAATTTTTTTTCTCTTGAGTAGATTCTAAACACATATAAATTCTTTTTAGGTTTAAAATACATCTTTTTTCAGATTAAAAGTAAAATATGCTCATTGAATATAATTGTGTAAATAGAAATATATATATCAAATAAAATTTAAATCAGGGATGAACAATTCTGTTTTTGCTCTGCCTCTTTCTAATTATATGTATATTTCTAAGTGTATGTGTTCATATATGTGTGTGTATGTATATTTTTAAATAAAACTTTGGATCATACAGTCTATATTCTTCTTTCTTAAATTAACATTTATTATATTATTAGTTCTCTGAGTCATAAAATGCTCTTCTTTTTTTTTTTTTTTTTTACGGTACACGGGCCTCTCACTGTTGTGGCCTCTCCCGTTGCGGAGCACAGGCTCCGGACGCACAGGCTCAGTGGCCAGGGCTCACGGGCCCAGCCGCTCCGCGGCATGTGGGATCTTCCCGGATCGGGGCACGAGCCCGTGTCCCCTGCATCGGCAGGTGGACACTCAACCACTGTGCCACCAGGGAAGCCCAAAATACTCATTTTCAATGGCTGCTTAATACTGAACCTCATTTATGTAGCAAAAAATTTTTAAATCCTCCATATTTGACATTTTGGCTATTTTTCACCATTATTCCTACTGCTCTGAGGATTATTCTTATACTTAAATTTTGATCTGCATCTTGGATTATGTTTTCAGCATATATTCTTGGAAGGTTGATTTTTGGGTTAGAGGATATAAACTTCTCAAGGTTTTTTTGATAACTCCTCCCTAATTATTTGTGAGAGTACTTTTCTAACTACACTCTTACCTGCTCTGAATAGTATCATTTTATAAATATTTTCCAATTTGGCAGGCAAAAAATGGATTTATTTTGTTTCAATTTACATTGAACTGATTAATATGGAGCCAGAATGTTTTACATATCCTTATCTGCCATTGTTTTCTTCTTTTTATAAATTGTTTGCTCATGTCATTTACTCATGTTGTCTTGATGGTTTATAAGATTTTTTAAAATGTTAAATCATTAATTTTGTCAAACGTGTTGCAAAAGGGTTTTTCCCAGTTTTCATATGCCATTAAATTGTTTTTGCTGTTGTTGGTGTGAGAAAATTTTAAATCTTTATATGGTCAATTCTGTTGTATTTTTTTCTTTATGACTGTAGCCTTTGCTTTTATCTTCTTTTTAAACAGTTTGAAGTCCAATAAGTATTCACCATTTTTCTAGTATCATCATGTTTTTATTTTGTATTTTTAACTCTCTATTCCTTCCAGAAATTATTTTATCCTAAAGTATAAGATGTGTCTTAATTTTGTTCCCAATTGTTAATCAACTATCCCAGCACCATTTCCTCACTAATTTGGGTACCATCTTTCTTGCTTACTAATTTTTTAATCAACATTAGGACCTATTTTTGGACTACCTGTTTTTTCATTTCTCTCACTGGTTCCATACTGTTTCCGTTAGAGCTTCACAGTATGTTTACAGATCTGTTAAGTCAAATCCTTCCTTTTTTTCTTTTTTCAAAAATACTTTGAATATTGTCACCTACTTATTCTTTAAGATTGATTTATTTCACTGATTTCAAAAAAATGATCCATTGGAATTTTATTAAACCTATAAAGCAGATTCATATCTTTGCAATATTCAGTCATCACATTTAGAAGCATTGTATGTTTCTATCTGTGTAATGTTTCATATGCAAATAAACTGTGTTTTTCTATTCATATAAGTCCACAGATTCCTTATTTAATTCAAGTATAAGCATGCTTTGTTCTTGTTATTTTCTTTAATTGCTTACATTCCGTTTTCTCATTGTTCAGTAGAAAAACCATATCTTTTTATAATATTTATAATCTAGCTATTTTATTCAACTTTCTTAGTAATTTTAATAACTTATAAATTCTCTTGAGTTTTCAAGGTCCTTAAATTGTCTGCAAACATTGATGACTTTATCTTCTTTTTTTTCCTCTTACTTCTGTTTAATGTTCTATTTCATTGACTAGAATTTCCAAATCAGTTAAGTAATCATGGTGATAGGAGGCATTCTCGTTCTTTTTTTTTTTTTTTTAACATCTTTATTGAGGTATAATTGCTTTACATTGTTGTGTTAGTTGCTGCTGTCTCATTCTTGATTGTATGATAATGCCTCTAATTTATTCCATTGTTAAGGCAGATATTAGTTGTTGATTTAAGACAGATATTCTTTGTTATATTGGTAAGGTGAGTTAGAATACTACTCTCTCACCTTTTCTTTGTTTATTAGGAATGTGTTGAAGTACACTACATGCCTTTTGGGGTAAATATTCTCAAACTCTAATTGGTGGGTGAACATAGACTTTTCTTGTGATGTCTTTTTCAATTAAAATCAATTCGAGCACACATTTATTCAGCACTTACCATGTGCCAGAAATTGTTCACTAGGCATTGGAATTCAGAGGCATAGTCCCTTCCCTTAAAAACATTATAGGATTATTCAGATTATGATAATTCAGCAAGAGATTTATAGTAATTGATTTCCCATTATTAAATTTCCCCTGCGTCACTAGAAAAACTTTACATTTAAGACTTTATTAAGAATAGTTTGAAGGCTACCTAATTGTTTACCATGTCAAAATGTGAATTTTAAGAATTGCTAAAAGTTAAATTTTGAGTTACAATTGAAATGATGAGTTTTTACACCTGAAGTCATAGTGCTCAAATTCTAATCAAGGTCATCTATAAAACTTGAAATTTTATAGACTTCTATAATATAGATAGTTCATATTCTATAGAATCAGGAAATTGGAATTCTTGATCATAATTTATCACTTCTTATATAGTATGACAGAAATGGTATGTGATGTTGGGGCAAATCACTTTCATGATGCCATCTTTGAATTTTCATTTCTCTGGAAGTCTTAATTGTCTGTAGGTTTTAAGTGTGCATTTACATTGATTTATTTTCAATTGAAGTGGTTTTTTGTATTTATTTTACTGCTTCAATGTAGTTTAGCATAATTTATCCTGTTTTCCCCATCTAGTGTTACAATAATTTATTTTTCAGGATCCTTTATTTTGTTCTTTTATACAGTATGCATGAATGAATGAACATATGATATTTTTAAACTATACCCTCTTTGCCAGATTCTTTATATTTCACACAAAACAAATAAAGAAATATTGATTGAGAATCAGTTTTCTACTCAGCAACACACTAGTTATTATGAATTAGAGTACAGGAAAACAAAAATTACATACTTTCAATGAGCTTACGTTCTAGTTGGCAGATTAAGATATAAATAAGGGAAAAATGCAAAAACAACAAATGCTAATGAAATACTTATTCTTTATAGTGGCTAATACAAATATAGTCATATTCTTAGTCTATATTTAAGCACATATATTAAAACTCACAATTTACCTTTTGTATGTTGGCCTCACCCTGGCCTCTTTATGCTTTTCCTATTGTTATTGTACCTTTACCGTTATTTTCTCACTTTCTGCTTAAAAATTGTATTTACCTTTGCAAGATTTTTAAAAATTCTCTTTGGAACAACACTGGATAGACAAATGCCACACACATTAATCTCTAAAATATTACCAGTAACAATTTGTCCTACGCAAAGGTGACCCTGCTTATAATTTCGAAGCAGAAATAGTGCAGGCTACTATAATTGTAGACTGAAAATCGTTGCTTTCTGAATTTCTTATTTCATTAAAGGACTTGCTTTGATTTTTAGAATCATTCACAAAAGAATTAACATGCAAAGTAGGAGGAAATCCAAATGCTAACATGAAGTTAGCATCTCTACTAAAAGGAAATTTTAGCAGTAAGCTTTGGTATATTAAAGAAGCATAGTCCCATCCTTTGGGATTTGATGGGATTTTTATATCATAGGTCCACCCATTTTAAACTTTAGCATTTGATTTATGTTCTAAGTTATAACCTTAAACATTTATCATATTTTGGAAAATTTATATCCCCCCCTTAAGTTTTAATGCCTGCATTGAATAATGTTTGTCATGGACCACAATACCTATCCCTGTGGAACTGTTATCCTATCTTAATTCAGAAGCAATACTATTGATTAAACAATACTTAACAGCTTCCAAATTTCAAGACATCTTTCAGCCACCATTTCTTCCTAACCTCACTATGAGCTTCCTGTGTGGTATCATTCATCTGAGATCTTACTAAAATGTAAATAAATTGTATCCAACACACTTCCTCTATTTGCCCAGCTTGTTACCATATCAAAACAACTGTCTTAATGAAATACATATTGATGTATTGTGTATTTCTGTGCTAAACCAAAGTGAGGGGGAAGTTATATGAATATATAACAGAACCCACTTCATAATAGTTTTGTTAAAGCATTTTATGAATTGGAGATAATTTGAGCCATGGGAGATGATGTAATTCTACATGGCAGAGTTCACGGAAAGAGGATAGTTCCTCAGATAGAATTGGATTAGACTCTTGAGAGAGATGCACTGGGGCTTTTATGGTGCTTTACCTTCATAAGCATAGCTAACTCTCAGTTTTCCATACTAATATTGTAGTTTTGAAGTAAAGATAGTAAAAATCAAAATAAAGAAGCAAGAGTATTATCTAAAATAATTTGTCTTTGGTCTTTGCATGCAATATTTGACTTCTTAACATCAAATTTACCATTTTACTTTTGTTTTTCATGAGTTAATGAAGCTATTTCTAGCATCCATATTATGAAACAGAAATGATCTAACCCAAAGTATGTAATGTCATACTTTGTTATGTATAATAATCTTCATAGGGCATGATTAGATAAAACTTATCTCATGTTATAATGAACAGTAAGAATGAATAATAATCTGTATCAGATCTATGAAATATAATCATACTTGGTTAATTGCTAAATTAATTTGTAGAAAATAATTACTATTGCTTGAGTAAATACCAAAAAGTGAATATAGGAGGCAGCTCAGTGATGTTCAGGGGGAGAACAGAAAGCCAAACTGGGATTAAAGTTTGTCATGTCTGAATTAAATGCTGAAGTGCCAGTAGTGGTTGATTGACTCTGTGATCAGACTTTTGGTATTTATCATTTTTTCGTATACTTTTCTGTATTTTCCAATTCTTTTGCAATGGGTTTGTGTTAATTTTTCAGTCAGAAAAAAAGTTAATGTAAAATGTTTCAAGCAGAGCTCACTTGTAAATCATTTATTGAGAGTTAACTGTATAAAATTTCCCAGGGAGAGAGAAAGCCACGAGCTAAATTTAAGGGCAAAGTACTCCATTATACAAATAATCCATTGTCGCAAAACTTATTGAAGATTTTTTAAAGTCACTTTTCTCATTGCTTGAAAATTCTAAACTGGAGACAATATAATCAATGAGATAATAATAATGTGAATAACATTATGCTCTGTACCCACTTCTCAACTCTACTTCAGAAGAAAAGCCTTTAGTGTGTTGAGAATATTATCTGATATAAGATATGTTGTTTCCTACAAAGAAAGACAATATTAGGAGCGTCCTTTTCCTCCTATTCTGTTTCAGAGTCAGTCTCCCTGAGTAGATCTGTACTTATAACTAACGTTCTGTTTTTGAAGCATTGTTTAGTCCAAGTCATGTAGACTCAAACTCAGGTGGTGAGGTCATTACTAGCAGGCTTACCCAAACATTCATGTAACATGTAACAGCTAGAGAGCCGGCTAAATATCGATGCAATTAATTATATTTTGTTAGAAATACTATAGAAACATGTTATAGAGGGCTTCTGTTACTTGTACAGAGGTTTAGAACAACTCAGGAATAGGTTGCACCTTTGTGCAAATTATTAAAGGAAACCCTATTCCAGCTGATGTAGCTTGGGCCAGGGAGTATGGCTTCTAAATTGGAACACACCACTGTGTTGGCACACCACTGGGAGCCCTTGTACAGGGCACAACCTGCACAGTCACTCATGACTGCCCTATTTTATATGCTTTATTAATGATTTGAAGATAGCTACTGTTGCTCCATAGGTTCCAAATTATTCTATTCTTGCACAGAAAGCCAAGAATCATCTTTAGATGAGTTAGCAAAAAGATGCTTATCTAAGCTTTAATTTAGTCTTGGACCCTCACGATACAAGTCTATTACTTTGCTTCAGACATCTGATTTGAATAGCATTGAGGGTAGAAGAAAATGAAGTTACTGCAAAAGTATAAATAAGTCGATCAAGTCCAGTTCCTAGAAGAATTAGGTTGACATTTTGAAATTACATCTAAATTTTGGGGTATCCTCTAGTAACTTGAGATGACTTGGGGGTAGATAAGAAGACAGAAAGGCAGATTGACATCTCTTTGTTCCAAAAAGAAATAAAGATGGTTTAAAGGGTTACATAGGTATACGATATAAATATATATGTGTATATATATACACACATATATATATTTATTGTGAATGAAATTAAATAAAATTTAAGTGAAATATATAATATAAATGAAATAAATGAAAACTAAAATGGGTAAACAAGGGAAAAACATGGGAAGGGTCAAGAATTAGACCTATATATAAAAAAGCACCCTAGATAGTATCTTACATACGTTTACAAATAAGATTCTTACCATATGTTTTGAAGAAATACATTGCTGATATTAAGACTAGAAAGAAATATCTTCCTCTGATACCCTTAAGTATATAAAGGGTATTTTATTATGAATATCATGACCAATATTCACTTTCATGAGAAACAAAGAATATTTTATAGGTACACTTCTACTTTTGTGGCCCTCAGTATAGATTGATAACATTTCAGTAATGTACAATTTGGTATTCTCAGTCTCATAAAATACAGACCAGTTAGTTGACACTCCATTCTGGTATAACTCGAAGGAAGATTTTAGAATATATCTAGATGCTGAATTCCAATGAAAGGACTGCACATCCTTCAGACAGTTTCTTATATATACTATTTCTCTAAGTTAGGCCTTTGATTGCTATTGGATGACTGTGAATTCTAGATTGTATTATTGGAAAACACTTGGAATACAGCTATTCTTTGTTAATTAAAGGCAGAAATAGTAGTCAAGTTAGGGGCTGTGTTTAAATTCTTTTACAGAAATTGAAAAGCCTAACAAAAACGCACAGCTAAAAAGTGTCTACCCACTTTACCTGAGAGATTAGCCAGAGAAGTATCATTTCATAGGACAAAAAAAAAAATATCTTTAAACATTTATTTTGATTCTGCTCTAATATACACAAAATGGAAGATGCAGGTTCCAAGTTTCTTCTTTGTCACAGCCTGGATATTGCCTAATTGATAATCTCATGCTACAAGGTGATGGAATTTCATCATATACTCCATCAGCAGACTTATTCACGTCATTAAGCAATTATGTTCTGTTTCATGGATTAGATTCCTTGTTTTCCAAATAGAAATAGTACTATTTACTGTTACACATTCCTTGGTTAAAGGTGAATTGCTATGACATTTTAATTAGATGAAGTTTGGTGAATACTTTGATTTCTTCAGTACTTTGTAAATTGTGAAGCATAATGTTGATCCAAAAATATCAGTAAGATATTCGAAGTTAATGCATCATACGTTCTGAATTTCTACTGCACAAAGTTTACTGATCTTCCCAATCCTTTAAGTCTTTTTGAAGAACAAAAAAACAAACAGTTTTGAAAATTCCTAGAAGCAGATACTACATGTTTATCCCATTTTATGTGATAGGAGTGATTTTGTAAATCTATTCATAATTTAAATGCTCCAGGAGAATCTCTCAAGGGAATTTTATTGTGGATCATCATGTAAAGCAAAAATCATTTCTAAAGTGCTTATTACTCCCTATTTCTATATGGGAACTTCCTGATTTGCAAGAGTTATTTAAGCTCCCAGAGGGGTGCATCGCCTTAATATGTTCCTGAGTAGATATAAACTGATAGGGGGACAGGAAACCGTGAAGGAACAATTTGGTAAATACTAAACTGATCCAAGTTAAGTATTTGAACCTCTTTAGTGAGATCTCTGAGCTACTATTTTATGTAAGATTAAGTCTAGATAACACGTTCTCCACAGTCACTTGGAATGGGTTTATTTCGGCTCATTCAAGCTCTAAATTTCCTAGAAATCCTTTATAAACCACATAATTTTACCTCTTCTCATTGAGTGATTCCTCTTAGATCTGTAAAGTAAGGCCAAATTATTTATCTCTGATGGGAGAAGTTTGGCACCCTCATCCTCATCCTCCAGTCACCTCCCAATTCTCATGGCCCAACCCAACTAAGGATTTTCAGAATTGACAGATATTCTTAATCCCCCAAAATGTTTGTACTTTCTAGAGCTGTAGAGGATTTTCTATACACATGTAACCATCATGGAAGCTTTCATTCAGTAGCAGTTGGACCTCCTCACCCACCCACACACACCCCCCATGCAGCTGGGCCTCTGATTCTTGCATTACAAGGCAAAGAATTAGGCAGTGGGCATTTGTTGAAGGAATACCATAAGTAGTTTATGATCACTGTGTAGAAGGAGACTATAAATTTGATCACCTAAATTGGATGTTTTTGAGAGTAAAAAGCGCCACATTAAAGATTATTGTGAGACAACAGACATAAATGGGATCTGGTGTTTCAGCTGGGACTACCTCCTCTCCTTACCCCTCCCCAAACTCCACTGGCACAATAGTTCCAGCAGGGCAGGGTGAGCCATGGAAATCCACACCTTCACTGCTGAAAGGGGCTGACTTGATGGAATAGAATATCAAGCTGAAAAACCACATGCCCCTGGGTGCTGTCAAAACAGTAGCAGTCTCAGCAACAAACAAAAAGGAAGTGTAAACATCCTAGCTAGCCTCAGATTGCAGTTCAGGTTGGGGCAGGCAATAGACTGGCATATTAGCCAGAAATTTAACAAGGAGAATTGGATGAGGAGACTGCCATATTGAGCCTTGATGAAACTAACACATATCTCTGGTGGTTTGGAAATCTGCATACGTGTTTCAGGGAAGATCAGAGAAGGTCCAAGATATCCACATACCCCAGGCGGATCCTAAGGCCTAGTGCAAAGAGGAGATAAGGGAGAGCCCAGTGGAATGTAAGAGGCAAGGAAGACTTGTAAGCTGACTGAACTTTGAATGAATTCCCCAACCCATGCATATATTCATCAGCAAAGGGTGTTAGCTTATTGGCCTAAGTTGTTTGAGTACAGCTTCTGACCAGTCATTGGATATAAACTGCAAATTGTGCTGACACAGGGGCAAGTCTTAGCTAAGAAATGAAAATAGGAATTATAAAAACTGGCCAGAGACATCAGCAGCTGAACAGTATGAGGGACACAGATTCCAAAGAATCAGACTGGTAAGTCACTAAACAAATAAACACATAAATAGCAACAACAGCAGAAACCCCCAGAGGGAAAAATCAGAAGTCATAACTACTATAATATATTGTATAAAATGTCAATTTTCAAGAACAACTTTTTGAGACATGTAAGGACACAGGAGTTTAATCCACACCCAATTAAAAGAAAAGCAGTCAACAGAAACTATCTCTAGGTTGTGGGGGAGAGCAGAAGGTGAATTTAGCAAAGACCTGAGAGGAGCTACTACAAATATGTTTGAGTAAGTAAGGAAATCATATTAAATAATTACATAAAATATTACTATAATTACTATTCAAATAAAGAATATTACTATAAAGATAGAAATTATTTTTAAAAGAAACAAAAATTCTGGAGTGAAAAAGTACACTAATTAAGATGAAAAATATTCTAGAGGGACTCAACAGCAGATTTGAGATGGCAAAAGAAAAAAATCAGTGAACTTGAAATTAATTGGTAGAAATTATCCAATTTGAAGAAGAAAACATAATGAAGAAAGAAGTAGAGCTTCAGAGATCTGTGAGAAACTATCAAGCATACCAACATGTGTAATAGGAGAGAAGGAGGAGAGAAAAGAAAGAAAGAGAAGAAAAAAGATATTGGAAGGAACAATGACCAAAAATTTGCCAAATATTATGGATAACATTAATCTACATCTTTGAGAAGCTCAACAAATTCCAGGTATCATAAATATGAAAAATCCGTACATAGTCACATCATAGCCAAACTTAGAAAGCCAAGGAGAAAGAGAAATTCTTGAAAGCAGCAAGAGAAAAAAAGACAAATTCAATACAGGGTACACCACTATGATTAACAATTGACTTCTCATCAGAAATATTTAAAGTCAGAAGGCAGAGAGATAACATATTCAAAGGCTGAAGGAAATAAAGATTTTAACAAATGACAATCAAGAATTTTATATCCAGCAAAACTATTCAAAATGAAGGTAAAATAAAGATATTGTAGGATAAAGACTGAGGCAATTCACTGCTAGCAGACCTGCCTTACAAGAAATGCTAAAGGAAATCCTTTAGGGTGAAAAGAAATGACAGCAAACTGTAATTAAAATACACCCAAAGAGATAAATAGCACTGATAATATAATTATGTAGGTAAACATAGATATGGTATAACTATATAACAAAACTCAATTAAAGAAGAAGGAAATAATAAAGATTAGAGCAGAAATCAATGAAATATATAACAAGAAAATAATAGAGAAAATCAATGAAACCAAAAGTTGATTCTTAGAAAAGATCAACAAAATTGACAGATCTTTAGCTAGACTGACCAAGGGAAAAGGAGAGGACATAACAGATTACCAAAATCAGAAGTGAAAGAGGAGACATTACCAACCCCATAGAAATTTAAAAGATTAAAATGTAATACTATGAACAAATATATTCCAAGAAATTAGACAATTTAGATAAAATGGTATTACTTCTAGAAATGCACAAATTACCAAAACTGATTCAAGAAGAAATAGAAAATCTAAATGGACCTATAACAGTAAAAAGATAGAATTATTAACTAAGTCATCCCACAAAGAAAAGTCTGGATGCAAATGACTTCACTGTATCCTAACCAATATTTAAAGGAGAAATAATACCAATTTTTCACAAACTTTTCCAAAAATAGAGGAAGAAGGAACACTTTTCAGTTCATCCTATTAGAACAGTATTACCCTGAGACCAAATCCAGACAAAGACATCATAAGAAAATAAACCAGTATTCCTCATAAATATAGAAACAAAAATCCTCTACAAAATATTCAGAAACCTAAGTACAGCAATCTGTAATATTATTTACACCCTGACCAAGTAGGATTTATCCTAGTGATGCAAGATTGGTTTAACATCCAGTAATCCATTCATGTAATATAACATATTAGTAGAATAAAGGCGAGAACCACATGACTATATCTATTGTATCTATATGTATATTTATCTATATGTATATCTACTGTGGCAATAGATACACAAAAAAAATTTTGAGAAAATCCAATATGCATTTGTGACAGAAACTTTTAACAAACTAGGGATAGAACTTCTGTACCTAAATAAGGGGCACTTATGAAAAAACCTGCAACTAATATCATACTTAATGATGGAAAACTGACGGGTTTCTCTAAGATTGGGAACAAGGCAAGGTTGTCAGCTCTCACCTCTCCTGTTCAAAATTGTACTGGAGTTTCTGTACAGAAAGGTAAGAAAAATAAATAAATAAAAAGAAAAAGAGGAAATAAAGCAAGGAAAGAAAAAAAAAAGAAAGAAACAGACAGAAAAGAAAGAAATCAAAGGCATCCAGATTGGAAGGTAAAAACTAAAACTTTTATTTGCAGAAAACATCATAAGTACGTAGAGAATATTAAGGAATGCATACACATACACATAAACTAATAAATGAGTTCAGCAAGCTCGCTGGGTAAAAGAGCATTATACACAAGTCAATTGTATTTCTATCTGCAAGCCTATTTAAGAATTATTAAGGTTCAAGTTCCAGACCACCACAATAAAGCAAGTCACACAAATCTTTTGGTTTCAACAATTCATATAAAGTTATGTTTACACTATACTGTAGTCTATTAAGTGTGCAATAGCATTATGTATGTACATACTTTCATTTAAAAATATTTTATTGCTAAAAAATGCTAACCATCATCTGAGACTTCAGCTAGTTATAGTCTTTTTGCAATAGTAACATCAGAGATACTGATCACAGATCACCATAACGAATAAAATAATAATGAAAAATTTGAAATATTGCAAGAATTACCAAGATATAATTACCAGAGACATGAAGTGAGCAAATGCTGTTGGAAAAATGGCACCGGTAGAAGTGCTTGATGCAGGGTTGCCACAAACTTTCAATTTGTAAAAAATGCAGTATCTATAAAGTGCAATAAAGCAATGTGCATAGGAATTCTTTTCTTTGCAGGGGGTGGGGAGTTCATTTTACTATACTCTCTCTACTCTTGCATATGTTTGAAATATTTCACAATAAGCAAAGTTGTAAGTGAAAAGGGAAAAAAAAAAGACTAAGGGAAATAATTAAAACATTATAATCTGGTCTCTATGTTGACCACAAACAGGGCTTGTCTGTTAAAAATCAAATCTGAACAGTGTCAGAATGAATAACTCATAGAGAGGTGAGTGAACTCTCAAAAACAATCTGAGCAAGATATAGGTGCTGAATAGTTGGGAAAGCATTAAGAGAATTGCCTGTATTAGCACAGACTTGCTAAACTGGAGTGCTTTGTTGCTCTTTCCTTGAAGTTCTGTGACCTGGTGATATCTAAAACTCCTACCTATTCGATGTGGTCAGAAGCAGTCCTTTGTTCCTAATCAATACTAAGATCTATAGTTCCTCACCCCCCTTCAGTTTTTTATTGTCCGGGGCTTTGTTTTTTGGCCTTGAAGACTTACAGGATGGGTTACTGTAATATAATGCATTTGCTACTTCTCTGGAAAGCCATTCAGAATCTTTAACTAGTGCAGAATGTACAACTCTTTTGCTAAATAGTCTCTGCCAAGAGAAGCATTCTTCCGGGCTTTGTCATTTGCATTGATTACTGAGCTGTTCCCCAGTGTATCACTGGGTGTATTCTATAAAGCCTTACATAGTTCTGTCTTGATTAAAGAAGTCTGACATTGGTGGTCAGTTTTAATAATGACTGAGGTTGATCTGGATAACTTGAAAAAATTTTAACAGATTTTGGAACCCAAAACATCAGCAGCAAGTTATTCTTATTGATGACACATACTCTGGAAATCTAGTATTTTAAAAGTGGGTTCAGTGTACAGTACTGAACTTGAAAAAAACAGGAAGTTGAAAAGTAGACAGTAGTGCCAAAAATAAGGTCCTAGTCCTAACTTCTCTGCTCCTTAATCTAATCTGACATGCCTTTAGAATATTTCACTTTCTCGATGATCAATCTTCCAAAGAGTTTCTACCCAATACTTAACTCCGCTACATAGGAACAGAGTTAATGATTTCTCATGAGGCAGATATGAATAGGAACAGTATTCATATCAAAGACAACTGGTCCCACTTCCAGGTCCATCCTTGGGCCAAGATATGTAGTCGCCAACAGTGTGTTGGCGACTGCATTTTTTGAGTCCTGGCGCAAAGTAAGATCCATCTGTTTTGCCCAGCCGTTTGCCTGAGTGCCACAAAATGGTCCTGTTATTAGTCTTATTTGTGGTCCTATTTGAGGTTAGGGGATAACATAAATAAACTGCAGTCCTCCTTGTGATGAATGTAACATGGGAATTAAAAGTGGTGGTGTTGGTAGTGCTAAGTGATGTTGCATCTCTATTTTCTCAATTACTCTGTTTTCTTTGGATTGGGAAGCAGACATTTAAGAATGAGTTTGTCATCTGGAAGGATAGTTGTGACCAAGTTTCCCTCAACAGGATACAAGATGTTATTTTTGAGCTTCATTAGCCTCACCAAGGGGGAAAAAAATGAAAGAGAGAGGGAGAAAATAAATAAGGAAGAAAGTGAAAGTAAGGAAGAAACAGGCAGAGATAGAGAAGAGAAGAGAAAGGTCAAAGAAGAGAAAGACGAATGACATGAGAAGAGGAGAATGTAACTTGACTTTCTGTTCGTAGAAACTGCTTTATTGTTTTGAACTAAGAGTTCAATTCACTCAACATCTGGTGAATTAAGGAAAAGGAAATCTGACTGATTAAATTGAACTGCTAGTTGTCAGCTAAGTAGTTTATATATAAATATGCAGCCTAGTTTGTATCACCCTTTCTTGTCTGAACTAGACAGTTGAATCCGTTTCACTAACTATATGTGGTTGGTGAGTAGAACAATACCAGTTGGTGATTCAGATTTATATAGAAGTGAGCAGTTTTTATATTTCTGAATCATTTATTGGGGATTATTGTTATTCCTTATTATTTCTGAGCATGAGTTATTTTTGTCAGTTTCTTTTATGAATGTTTTGTTGCCTTATAAGGAAATATGTGAACTCCCCTCCTCTCAGTCAGTTGTCCCTGGTGACGCCTCCCTAATTTCTGTCTTTACACTGGTGCATTTTTAGTCTAATTCAGGCATGCGAGAAGCAGGGGAAAAGTTTAGTCAGTCAATGTCAGTGGTCTTTTTTTTTTTTTTGGATCCATTCATGGATAGACCTAGTGAATTTAAGCCAGTTTGAACTTAAAATCTATATGCATCAAATAGACACAATACCCAAAATATTCCTCTATATAATACAAGAGAAAAAGAAAATAGAATTCACAAGTAAGAACTAGATGCATTTTCTAAAAACAGATGCAATTTCAGGGCTGATCTATGATCATACTCTCATATATGGTGATATTAAAATATTACCTTACATTAGTAGGAAGGTGGACATAAACATACCATATTTAGTGCTACAAATATATAAAAAATGTACTGCCATGCTGTAAAGTAAAAGAAAGATAATTGTTCTGTCTCCATTTTACACTAAAAAGCTCTGTTTTTCTAAACCTGTTGTATCAGTTATTTGAAGCTAAAAATAGGGATGACTTAATCCTCTCTGTTTTTTAACTATTATCTTATTCATAGATGGTGTTGTATGAAGAAAGAAAGGATTGAAAAAATTAGTATGACATTTTAAGCCCAAGTATTTATGACATATTTTTATTTTAATGCCTGGACTCTTAATTCAAAGATTAAAAATAGGTATTTTTTAAATGCATTCACAGTTATTTAAATCAAGAAGGCTGGTTCAAACCCTGATGGTCTTCCCATGTTGCTTCAAATAGCAGTGCTACATGTGACTAGCTATATAATATTGATGTGGTCTGGAGTGCACTAAACCCGCAATACCTTGCAATGGGCATTTGTATTACTAAGTATGTTCCTTTACCTCTACTTTACCATTTGCCCCACCACCAATTCAGTCATTTGAAAGTAGAAGATGTAACATTTTTTTCCAATTTTATTTGAAGTTATATTTCCCTTTAATATGTGTATTCAGATTGTAGATTTTCTTCTTTTTTCTCTGAAATAACATTTTATGTAATCTTGAGGCTTTGGAATTATTTAGGAGTTTTTAAAAAATCAGAATATAGGTAAAATTCAGAAGCACTGAGCTTCTAGTCATATCATTATGAAGTCCTTAACATGGCGGCATATTTTGTTTTTCAGAATTGCTTTTTTTCCTCTTTAGATCCTTTTCTTTTCATTAAAAAAACGACTCTGGGAAGAGAGTTTTTTTTTTTTCCTTAGGAAAAAAAAAAGCCACGCTTGACTGATAATGCATTGCTTTGGATGGTGAAACATTATGAAAGTTTAATTTTTAATTAAATCTGAAATACCAATTATAACTGGAAGAGATTTTAACCTGTTTCTTTTCAGACTGCCTGAAGTTACATTTAGAGACTGAAATCACTGCACCTTAAAAACAAAAGATTGAGCTGCACCGCATTCTTGTAAGTGAAAGCTTCCTCTACCTTCCTCTGTGTTTTTGTGACCAACTCAATAAAAGGACAAAAATATTGGTAACATAGTAACCAGACATGAGTAAAAATTTGAATATCCCTGAAGAAATACATGTTTAAATGATTTCCTTCTTTAAAAAAAGAAAATTTGTAAGGCTCAATATTCAGTATGTCTTTTTTATCCAACCTAAATTGTGAATCCTTTCTTTTGGCTGGCTTGAATTGCATTAAGGAGGGTGTCACCCACCGTGCATCAGCACAGTGACATACACCCTGTCAGGAAGGATTCTTACATTTTGGTACAAGTCTCTTAGATGGTAACAGATTTCTTATGGCATTGAAGTAGGTTCCTTTTTCCTTTGTGATGTCATTAGAAATTTTTAGCCTTTGTGTCAATGTAAATGGAGAGAAAGAAAGTTCATGATGACATCACAAGATTCTGTTGCTTTGAGGACTTTGGGCAAAACTAAGTAAAATGCATAATTCCCTTGTGTGCGTGTGTTCCCCATTCTGCTATGAAGCAGTCAAAATAGCACATCTTATGTCTTCCCGTGAGCTACAAGGCTGTCTCTCAGAGCCCCATTGTTCCATAAATGCATGTCAGAGTCTACCACAGTCTGGTCTACCCTTATTTAGCTGCTGTTTTGTCAATGTACTTGGAAGAACAATTAACATTTGGGATTTCAATGTCTGAATAACAGGCAGTGAATAGAACCCAAGCATATAATAGATTCAGACGCCCAGGGTAAGAAAACAGAAGCTTAGAGATGGTGGGGGAAAAAAGAAAAGCACTTTAATGCCCCACTCAAAGGTTATGAAATACTACAAGGAAATTCAGTGTTATATTTTTAAAATTTTAGATCAAAATGTTCATTTTCGTAGTGAAGTCCAGAAGGTTATGATGTCTTCCTAAGTTTCACAATTTAATGTGTTATGAGGTCTTTTGCTAGAAAGTCTTAAAACACTTAAATAGCATTCATCTCCTTGTGTAATTGTTGGAATGCTGGATGTGGGGTTTACTGCATCGTGGTTTTCAAAGTGTCACAGTTCCTCTCTACAGAGTACACTAAAGGTGATTCAGATGATTTCTTCCATTTTCATTTTGGTTTACTGCACTCTTTCATTATTGACTACAGTTCTTGTATGTTTACTGTAGACAGTTCTGACGTTGCTTAAATATCCCTACCTATTGTCTGAATTCCTGTTAGGTCCATTTTTTTTTTTTTTTTTTTTTTTTTGAGAGATGATGCATGGACAGAGCAAGATCACTTCACTGTCAGGGTATCTGGTGAACTGGAGGGAACTTTGGCAGCTTATATATGCTGCCCACTGAGCACAGTGCCTGGATGGTATGAGTGAATACATGATGGTTATTGTTATTTTTGTCACAACTACCACAGTTAAAAACCATAGATGGTAAGGTCTCTAAAATCAGGGTATATTTCTTATTGATTTTTGTAATCCCCAGTACTTGGCATAATAGTAGTAATCAAGAAACAGCTATTGTTATTAGTACAATTAGAAAATTTAAGTCAGAACTTTAGGAGTCATTCATTCAGAGAATATTGTGAAGATGGGTTGAATAAAGTTTTTGACAGTCAGGAAGATAATTATAAAGGAATTTGTCAAAGACAAACCTACTATTTACCACATAACATTAGGCATCAGTCACCTAGTCTTTCTCCTCTTTGACTTTATACTTCTTTCACCTGAGCAGAATGAGAAGTGCCCATTCATACATATCCTTTTTGTCTGTGAAGTGGTCTTCACTAGTTTTCTGTTTAAGTTGTGTCTTACATCCCATACACTGAAGTTGTCTCCAAAGATAAATCTACCTGGCTCTAGGATGTATGATGCTCTGTACCTGTTTGTCTAATTACTATGCAGTAGATCGTGCTTCAAGAAAATGGGACAAATGGTACAAAAGCTATTGGGTCAAGAGTCCAGAGATTTGGGAAGTTGCCATTAGAAACTTCTACTTTCAGTGCATCAAAAACCAGGACCAGTTTCTCAGCACAAATAAGACCACAGCATTATTTAGAACTCAGAACAATTTAACCCCTCTAAGGTGAGTTTCCCGGGTTTTTGTTGCTGTTGTTTTTCTTTTGCATAAAGTTACCTGCCCTCCCCCACCAATTTTAATTTATTTCTAAAAGGGGTCCCTTCATTTTTATTAAATTAGCTTCTGGTGGTGCAAATTAAGGCTCTCATAAAACTTGGCCTCTGAGGCAAAGCTAAAATGATAAAATTTAGGCTTCATGAATTGTACTGTTAACATGTTGAATAACATTTAGGGACATCAAAGAACTTTATAAACACATTTCACATTTTTTAAGATTAAAAGATTGAGGTGAAAGGGATGTAAGGGCAGAGCATCGTCAAACGTTACAGGTAGAAAGGATATAAGAAATAAAAGTCCAGTCGTCCCATTTTGGAATAAGTAAATTGAGGCCCAGGGTAGGGCATGCAGGTTACCCAAACCATACTGATCACCAATGCGAATCATCCTCAGACATCTAGGCCTGAGAGTAAACCCAACTTTGGACTCTGAGGCTTTGATCTTTCTTCTACACTCAGAGTCTGAACTGTGTTTGCTGAGGAGCAGATTGCCTTAGGCTCATCTTATGAGACCCACTGAACTGTGGTCCCCTCTACCAACTAGTCCAAAATTCATATATAAAGGGTATTCTAAAAGCATTTATTGTTATCAAAAAATTGTTATTAGTTTATTATACATTTTGGTATTGTGCCTCTGGTTGTGCATTGAGTCACACAGAGGCAAATTTATGTGGTTGGTTTAATATTCTTTATGATGATTTACAAAGTGGACAGAAGGCCATTAGAAACTTCAGTAGTTTAATTGGGCTTACAAGCAAGATGAAACCGGTAATCTGAACACAGCCATTGTGACGTTGAATTCAAACTTCCCAAAGAGGGTGCATCAGGCATGGTGTCAGAATGTCATTGTTGCCAGGAGTCATTTCCATCAGAGAAAAGTTTCTCTGGGTCTGGAAAAATTGAAATAATAATAATTTAAAATGAATTACTTGCCCTGGTAATTTATTTCAGGTTTCCTTTATTGGATTCTGTCATTTGACAATCCAAAGAGACCAGAGTAGTAGTTGGACAACAGATACATCTTTCTTATAGACAAAGTATTTTATGGGTGTAGTAGAGGAAATAAATGGTTATCACTTCTTCTGGACCATCAAGGAATAATATCATATTAGCAAGCAGCCTAGGCAGAGGGAAGTTGAGGAAACAATGGTAATGGTGTGACCTGAGTATAGAATGCTGGTTAGGGCCAATGTTTTCCAAAGTATAGGTTGCAACTCATTCATAGGTCATGAAATCAGTTTAGAGGATCACAGTCAATATGCTTTTAAGAAATAGAATCAAAGAAAAAAAGTTTGTAAAAAGAGTGTGTTACATATTTTTAAGATAATAGATTGAAAAAAATATATGTCTTACTGGGAATCATGCCACCAAAATATGAAAGCAGATCTAAAGATGATAGGTCTTTTAAATACTCAACTCAGGTAATCCTGACTAAGGGATAATATTATTTTCCCCTTTTTTCACAAACGAGAAAGTGGAAGAATTAAGCAATTTGTCCCAGGTCATACAAAAGGTAATTGGTTGAGATAGGATGCAAATATGTCTGTCAAACTCCACATGCATACTTTTCCCATGATTTGACACTGTTTTGCAGGGTTGTATGACTTCATTTATTTCACTGTTGATAGCGCACACATTTATATCTTAAGTCCCAAACTACAGCACTGTATTTCCAGTTTCCTTATTTAAATCTTCAACTATATAGATATCACACCAGTTTCTCAGAATCAATATATCAAGTAATTATCCTCCTAGTTAAAAATCATCCTTCTTTTGACTATCCTAATTTTCTTCACCCCAATTCTCCAGGTCATCTTGGCTCAAAATACCTCATTCTTCCTTCTCCCATACCCCCCAAGTATCCAATAAGTGGCCAGTAATTCTCCTTTTTTGGTATCTCTGTCCTCGTCAGGTTTTCATCTTCTCTTGGTTGTACTAATCTCCTAGTCGGGAGAAACAGAGAGGGGAGACCTGTTCATCCTGAACACTGTTGCCCCAATAGGTTTCATGAAGCAGGAGCCCTAAGATCATGTCACTTTTGTTCAGACAAAACTTTAATATTCTATAGTAATTACCAAACAATGCCTATCCAATATTCATGACACTCTAAAATCTAATTCTGTCCCAATTTTTGACTTAATTTTATGGTTTAATATACCATACACTCAGGCCAGATTTCCTCACCCTCATTTATTAGTATTGTTTCTGTTATCTGGAATGGCCATCATTCTGTTTTTCCATATGCAAATCTAATCCATCCTTCCAGGTTACTTTAAATGCTATTTATTCCATGAAACCTTCTCTCCCTGACCTAGCCAGAAATAGTCCACTCTCTCCTACCTACCAAACTCACTTAGCACCTGTAGCAGCCCCGCCAACAATCTCATTTTGGACTTCTGGTCTTCGAAATTGTGAAAGAATAAATTTATATAAGTTAACAAGTTTGTAATAATTTGTTACAGCAGCCTAGAAGCCTAATACAGCACCCTCCTACACATTTTTTGAGACAAGAATTACTTTCTGTATTTTTAAACAATATTTATGGGCATGCTTTATTTATTTATTTTTTTACTAGAAAGCAAATTCTTAGGGATAGAGCCCATATTTAGTTATTAATATTTCTCAACCCTATAGAATCTACCACAATAGAATCATTAATTCATTATTCAACCATGCTTAATATTGGGAATAAAGAAACTATTCCTTAGTGTCTCATGAAATTTATAGTCTTCTAAGGGAATCCAACATGAAATAAGTATGCAGATAATTACAAAATTACAAATTGTAGTCCATGAGAAGAGCTAATTGGTATGCAAGACAATAATGGGTGGGGAAAATCTATTGTTCTGTCCACTTGGTGCTCAGGAAAGAATTCTTAGAGAAAGTGTCATTTAAGTTGAGGGTTGAAAGAAAGAATCAGCCAGGTGAAGAATTTGGGGTGGGGATGGAAGTTTGAGAGGCGGAGAAAGCTCCCAACAGAAACAGCATGGACAAAGCCCTGAGGCAAGGACAAACTGTGTATTCAAGGAAATAAAAGGATTCCAGAGTAGCTAGAGCAAAAGAAACAAAGGAGGAAAGTGACTGGAAGTGAGGTCAGAGAAGTAGCCAGGGTGGGGAATTTGGATTTTATTCTGAATACCCTGGAAAAGCACATAGTAGACATGCAAAAAAACGTAAGTAAATGAGTAAATAAATATTAATTGAAGAATAGCTTAAAAATAGAACAAGATGAAGGTAATTCAAAGGTACATAATATACGTAAGCTTATAGCATCCATATATTCATTTTGAATCCTCACTGAAGGTTTACTTCTGAATTTGAGGAGGGCTTGGACTTTTGAAACAGAGGTCTAATAGTTCACAACATGTTTCCCATATGCATAACCAAAATAGGTCTCTGACAACCTTCTAAGATAAGGTCAAGTTAATTTTATTTCCTTTCTAGTTAATAATTATTAAAATTCTGTTGTTGGTTAATGAATCTGTTATTTTTGTTTATTTTTAAGTGCTCGTTGTATAGTGTAGAAATGAGTACAAAAATATGTTTTACTCTTAGAATGTATTTTTAACTGTTAAACCTTAATCTTATTTTTAATTTTGATATATTTTATCATGTGCAATGGCCAGGGGCCTGGAGGCATAGAAAGCCTTGAAAATGAATCATCATTATCCTCATTAATACTACCTATAATATGACTGAATTTCTGGATTAAAACAATCCAAACTGTTTTAAAGTATGATGATTAATATTCTGGAATGCCACTAAATCAGAATAGAGATATTGGTTTGTTTGCAAAGTGATAGAGATTATCCCCTTTTGTAATTAAAGAAGAAATAGAGTAGAGGGAATGTGAAAATTAAACCATAGAGAAGTAGGTTAAGCTCTAAAGATATGAGTACTTATCTATTGCAACTCAGTAAAAAGACACCAGAATCAAAATATTATGTCTACAGAGAACCTTAGGAATTATTTATTCCAGTCTCCTCAGTTTGGAAATGAACAAAATTTAGGCCTAGAATTCTTGTTCAAGTCATACAGTTAAATAGTTAATGGCAGGGCTGGAACTGTAATTCTAATGCTTAAGAGCTAGATTACCACAGCCAAACCAGCTAATCTGTGATCAAAGCCCCTATTGTAGCCCTTTCAAGGTCTTGGGTGGAAAAAGGAATATTAAGTATAGGAGATGAATCTATAGACAAGTTTTAATTAATAAAATTCTGAACAATAAATATTACTCACAATCTGTTTACTTAATGTACCAGCTGCTTTATAAAAGTTGTCTCTAATCCTTGCTACCACCCTCAGCAACCACTCAGCAAAGCAGGAATAATTTCCATTTTATAATGAGAACACTGAGATCCAGAAAGATTAAGTAACATCCAAGATTGCAAAGCCAGTGAGTGAGTTTTGTATTGATGCCAGACCTAACTAATTCAAACCCTGTACTATCTCCTGTTTAGTGTTTTTATCTATTGTATTTTGTTATCACTTCAGGTCAAATGGTCACAGAGGCCATTAGCTCTCTAACAGTCCAAATGTCTGAAAAACTTTGAAAAAAGTTAGGAAGGTAAAGAAAAAAGTTACGTTTAGCAGGCGCCCTCTCTGCATAAAGCTCTTTACATTTAATTCCCACAACAGTGTCTCAAAATAAATATTATAACCTTTAGTTTACATTTTAGGAAACTGAGGAACAGTGAGATTAAATAGCCCCCCACTGCCCAACATCTTAGTAAAACCCAGAGCCAGGATTCAAACGCAGATCTCTCTGACCCCAAGTATTCTTTCCACTATTCCACCCACCTCCAAGTCTGCTCTTCTCCTGATGCTAGTATTCTGTGGTCTGCATACCTCAACTCCTTATATGGCAAAGTAGAATTTAATACATGCTGTCATAGATTTCCCAAGAAAAAAGAGAATATGTTGAGAGGATGCTTTTATGGTTAAGTTTTATCATCTTGCCTGGAAATAAATAGAGCCCCTATGTATTTTTCCATCTTTCAGAAATGAAGAGCAGGAAGATTGGTCAAATCCATGACATTAGTCTTTCATCACTACATCATCTTGACTCACTGTGTGTCTGTGCCCAAGGTCCCAATCATATCGCAGACAATGGTACTAGTAACCTTGATCGTACTTGAAAACATCTTTGAAAAGTGAAAGAAGTAAAATATTGTGTTTATTAGACCAATAAGAAAGAATAAGGGGTCGCATTTTCCTTCTCAAGTCTAACTTAATTGAAGCCTTATATGCCTGATCAGAGATATAGGTCAATAAAAGTGCTCATCATTACTGCTACTAAAAAATATGCAAAGCAGAAAATCCAAATATATTTATCAATTGTTAATATTGTTTTCTAATGACCACTGAGGACAACATTAGAAGTGAACTCCTTGGTGAAGGCAGGAGAGATAGAGAAAGAGAGAAAGAGTGGGGGAGGGAGAGAGAGAGAGAGAGAGGGAAAGAAGGAGTAAGGGAGAGAGAGAGGGAGAGAGACAATATGGAAGAAGAGGAAGAGGGAGAGGTTTGAAACATTCGTTGATGGCAGGTCCTACTGCATACATGATCCTGAATTTCCTTCCATGTCAACTTTTGCAACACCACATGTATATACCTCCATTTCTGAGGTCATTTCTACTGTTGTTACACTTGAACGATTATTCTAAAACTGTCTGTCACTATAGAATAGCACCAGTATGCATAACAAGTTTATGGTAATTAGAAGAAATGCCTACCTGTTATAGTTCTGTATTTGTTTTCTCCCCTCTATTTCTTGAGTTTGACTTCCAAGTCTTTCTGTGTGAAAGCCCTTAGCAGTTCATTCAAGTCTTCTAAAATAACTCAGTGAAAAAAATCCTTCCTGCTTCACAGAAGGGACTTTGTTCTTTTACCTCAGCCTTGCTCCTTCCAATATGTGGCTAGTAGCCCTAAATCAGAAAGTACATTAGTATATGTTTTGAACTGCTGGGTCTCCTCAGGAGAAAAAAAAACAAAACAAAACTGTTATCTACAATATTATAATATTTTGTTAAAAATCCAATTCTGGTTCAGTGTTTTGTTCTCAAAGGAATTTTGAATGAAGGAAAAGCTTTTGTAAGAGGGAGGAAGCTTATCTAATCTCCTCAACACTGATGAGAAGCAATCAGGAGACTTGTGACTCTTTGAAGCAGTAAATTTCCAGGGAATTAGGCACACGTTTCTCAAGAGCAATAAAGAGTGTTACACTTCAGGTTGCAGCACATTGGCTCCAAATGCACCGCTTCATATATCCCAAATGGCAATTTGAAAGCACCATCCTTTGAATCAACTGGAAAAGGAAGGAGGCCATGCTGAACTGACATTCTTTAAGGAGGTCATGAGAAATGTAATACAGAATGAAGTCAGTCTTCTGATTAATATCAGATTCTCAGGGTTATAAACTTCTTATGATAAAATGTCTTCAGAGATACAGGAAAATAATAGTTACCAAGTAGTAGAAGATTTAGATTTTTGACAAAGTCATTTACTTATTTGCAATAACTTAACCATATGAAATTTGCTTAACTTTTGCTACAATTTTACTGAACTGTTCTTTGTTTACCTTATTTGAACATTGTAAAACTTTATTAAATAATCAATAACCAATATATGTCTAACATTGTTATCATTGTCATTGTTGTTACTGATTTGTGTTTTCCTCTATGGATTAGGGCTGCCAGGAATAGCTGTGAGCCTGAGTTACACATTTAACGCTACAGTTGTCTTATCCTCTTATAGGACTGGAAAGTGGGAGGGACCAGTTAGACTGGTTGCTCAGTTAGTTAACTTAGATTCATCTCACCTAGAAAACTTGTCAGCAGAGTTTTATGTATAAGTCCTTTTATCAGACAGAGAAATAGTTTGCATGAAAAGCTCTTGTTTTTTTAATAAGAACTGACTCTATCCTGCTATACAAGACTCTGATTGATGACATAATACTATCCACATAATCTTTGCAGTTACCACTAGAGAGACAGCCAGTGTAACTGAGAGGAAGGAGCAAGGGGCTAACTATCTAGAGACTTGATTCAGGCATTGTCAAACAGTTCTGTGTTAAGATCATTTTCCTTGTCTGTAGGGGACACTTTTCTCTATCTTACAGACATTATGCAAAGAAGTCAAATGATATTTAGAGTTCCACGGAATAAAGATGGTTCATAAATATCATGTATTACTATCACAGTAAAAGTATTAGTAGAATTATAAATCACTTTGAGGTCTCAGGAGTAAGGTGCTTTATCTGAGCTCTTAGTGGTTAGAAATTAGTTTGTTTCTTGAGTTGCCATAAAGAGAAGTACCCTGTTGCTGCTAAGTACTGTTCATACATTGGAAACAATGACTAAGAATAAATTGCCGGTGATAAATTACTTCTTTTAAAAACTTATTTTTAAACCATTCTTTATTATAAATTCTCTGAGAGATTCTCTCAAGTTAAAAAAAATATTTTTAAACTGTTTTATTTCCCACATTGGGCTGATTTTTATTTTTTCTTTTGAGGGAAAGAACCATGGGTAATTAAGTAATTTTCTCAGTCACTAAAACTGGCACCAGTTAGGTATTCAGTAAGTGTTTGTTGAGTATCCTGTGTAAAAATTTAGTAAAATTTTAGTAAAATTTGCTTTAAAAAAAGAATACTGCATTCATTAATTTGACTACATGAATACCATGTGATATGTACAGTTGTTATTGAAGATTATGCAGCCATTTGGGAAAGAATGAATTATATCTATTGCTATCGACCTGGAAGGATGACCATAATTTATTAGGTGAAAGATCAAATTTTCAGGATAATAAATATTTATGAGTAAATATATTTGTGTGTTTATATGAACACAAACATGAAAAAAATGATGGTATTGGTTCTTGTTAACAAGCACAGTGTGTCTGTGTGTGTGTGTGTATGTGTGTGTGTATGTGTGTGTGTGTAAAGCTGAGCCTTTTCGTGATACACGTTCATGACTGGAACCACATACAAAGAAATAATAGTTGAGCAAGCAAAAGTTATTAAAAGTAATTTGATTCTTTACTATAGTTTCTCTGAATATATAACCTGCAATGCAGAAAAAAATAAAACTTAATTTTCTTTTTTGTCCTCTCTTTCGTCCACAGTATATCTCTCCATTATAGATACCCCCTATGTTTCTCTACCTTTTCCTCACTCTCCTTTTCAAGAGCCCTCACTAACTCTCCTCGGCCCAGGTCAATTAATTTTTCTACTCACTTCCAAATTCCTTGCTGGATCTGACTTATTCTTCTCTTTCTGTTGTAAATCTCACTAGACTTTCTGACTTCTATTTCTCTCACTCACTGAGGAAGAATAAATAAATAAACCTTCTGCAAAATAAGTTTTCAGGACTATATTCCCAACAGAAAATTCATAGAAGTTTAAGTAATTGAAGGAGCAGACCCAGAAGCCTTAGGTTAAAAACAAACATCAGAGGTCCCCTTTAGAATACGCTTGAGTAGACTTCAGCTAATGAGATGGGCAGAACATCTGAATTGGAATCAGGCAAGAGAGGACTGCACAGTCTGAGGTACTGCATTTCTCAGAATCAGTACATTCTAGATTCCATCATAGAGTAGTCCTGACAACGACTCACCCTTTATGGATAAAGGGCAGAGATACCAGAAGCTAAATTAAAAACACAGGAAAGTTGTAGTATAATAACCACAGCTAAACAGATGTACTTTACTTCATGTTATAGTCAGTTATGATAAAGTCTTTAAGAAAAAGAAGAGAGAGAAAAGAAGGGATCAGGGGACTGGGAGAGGGAAGGGATAAAGAAAAAGAAAGAATATCCTCCTCCCAAATAAAAAAAAGGAGAGAGGGTGCAAGAGTGGAAGAAGGTGATTGGTTATGGGATTAGGAAGCATGAAGGAAAAAATAAAATATATTTTGATACCCCAGACTTTCTCATCTGCACAAATCTTCCCTGGTCCCTTATGAGTCCAACCCTGGGTGGGTTGGGTCTTCTTGGCACTTCCAGCCAGTCCGCTGTCCACTCCTTCCTTTTAGAAAGTGCTGATTCAGAGTGAACCATTTACAGTTGTGGGAAAGCCCCTTTAGAATATGCTCCCAATTACTTTTGTGTCTCTTAACTCTAGGGGACTGAAGAAGTCAAAAGGCACTGATCATGGCAAGCTTGCGCAAAGTTGTAGGTTCACTTCTTTGCCCTATGCCTTCAGTTTAAAGAATTTATACAGAAAAAACATGAATTCTTGTTTATCTTTTTTTTTTTTAACATCTTTATTGGGGTATAATTGCTTTACAATGGTGTGTTAGTTTCTGCTTTATAACAGAGTGAGTCAGTTATACATATATATATGTTCCCATATCTCTTCCCTCTTTGTCTCCCTCCCTCCCCAGAGGTTGTTGGGAAGGTTGTTAAAACCCAAATTTGCAACTGGAATGCTTGCTGAAAGCACCTGGTTACCTCAGCAGTCAATATAAATTACAGAGGCTTTCGTCCTTATCCCCTCCTGGGGCACGTGGAGCACAGCCCTAAGGGAACTCCTATTACTCTTTTTTCCAGTGCTCCAGGAGACGTGCACATCTGTTGTTGACACATGTGGAACCTCAGCTCTCCCACCACCTCTCACACTGTTGATGTGATCATGATATTTTCAAACCTAAGGAAGGACCTCCAGGCAGAAGGAAGACACACCTGACACAATTAAAACCAAAACAGTTGGCACACTGGGATACAGATGAGGAATTTACTGCCTTTCTCTGTACACTCCGAGCTGCTGGATGTTAGTGAAGGGTTAAGCTAAGGACAAAATTAAAGAATTGTATCTGTTTTCTTATTACATGAAGAGGTTGCATCACTTGGTTTTTCCTTAAAATCTCTGACCATAAAATTGTGACCCTTTCCTAATTTACCTGGGCTACTTCAAGTTTACTTTGGGGAACTCCTTTCCACAGACAGATTGACATTGCCTTTTAGGATCTTGCAATGCATGCTGGTTAAGAATCTTAGCCTGGGAACCACCCGGACCTGGGTCTGATACTTGACTCACCGCCTACTTACTAGCTGGGTGACCTCAGGCAAGTAGCTTCCCCTCGGCAAGCCCATCTCCTTATCTGTAAAGCAGGTAGGACACCCCACTGCCAGCCTGGGAGTATTCTTGTGAGGATTCAGAGAGACCTTGGTATCAAGTCTTCCTCTCGGTGACCGACGCATAGTTAAGTACTCAATAGTTTCTTTGTTTTTACCATTGTAATTGTTTTACAAAAGAGAGTCGAACAGATAAAATGCACAAGCTGACCTGTAACATAATTGAAAAACTTAAGGCAATGCACATGTATTTTGGCAGTTTAGAATGTGATAACTGGACAAACGTTTCTTCCTTGTTGAGTGCTCAGCAAAGTCTGCATACTGTGCTATTAGAAATGCCTGTTATAAGGGGAACAGACCTCCACCAGGTTCATAGTATCATTTGAATTTGAAGGCATTCCTTTCTCACAAAAGGAATTGCCATTTGAAAGGACAAGTCCCTATGAGGAGTAGAACAGACAGCAGAAGGTCTTGGCTTTTAGCTGCCTGAGCCATCTCAAATAATTCATCCAGTCTTCTTGACCTCTGCTTCAACCTCTCTGTCCAGGAAAGCAACAGGTATATTGCATGCAAGGAGGTTACTGATTCCTTCAAGTTTGATTTTGGGGTCAGATAGAACTAGCTTCAAATTCTAGCTGCACAGCATGCAAGCTGTGTGGCTAATGATTTTGAGCCCTAGTTTATGCCTCTGGGAGGAGATTAATGGGGTACCTTCCTGATAGGTTTGCTGGGAGGATTAAAAGAGAGCAAATTGCCCAAGCTTTGCAAATGGCAGCTAATAAAATAATGAAAACTTTTTGCTTTCAGAACTCTATCTTAAATTGAGGACTCCAAAGAGCTTCTGTGACTATTATTAATTTTTAATTAAAAGTAAGTTAAAATTTATTTTATTACTATGAGAAACAAAATGAGAAACTTTAAAAATATTTGTGTATTAATTTAAAAATCACAGCAAACTCTTAATATGCTAACATAAAAATACATTTTTAATAAAAAGTAACTTTTTTTAAAAAAAGGAACAAAAGAGAAGACTTCATTAGTTTTTTTTTTTCAAGTCCCTTTAATGTCTTAGTAGGAAGGAGTGGAATTCTCATATCTGCTTCCACTAAAATCTGTTGCAGTATCACACATTACTTAGCTTCTGGAAAACTCCACTTTACACCCTAGATGGAATGAAAGCAGAGAAAAGCAAATAATACCTTGGCATTATAAAAATAGTTTTGACCTCATGGACTCCCTGAAAGGGACTCAGGGACCCCCCACTCTTTGAAAACAACCGACTTGGGACAACTGTCTTTCAAACTCTCAAACTGTAGATGATCCAAAGGCTTATGTAGAAAAAGAATGTTACAATGCATAAGAGAAAGAGAAACATCAAGGCCAAGAATATAGAATATCTGAGTCCCACTGAAGAATTTACTTTTAGAAATAAGCTTGTACTCAAGTACGGGGCAGGAGAACAGCAGGAGCCCGAACATATTTACAGAATCAGGCAAGTATCAGGCAAATATATTCTCCAAACAGACTGGACAAACTTGTGATGCCAGTAATCCAGACATCACAGATCACTGCTTCTATGTCTCTTTCTCCGTTCTCCACCACTCCACACCAGCACTGCAGGAAAATACCCATTTGCTCTCTGGATTATCGAATGTTGTAGTTATACCCCACCAGGGCATGGTGACTCAAACCCAGAAAAACTCATGGGTTTTTCAAACACACAGACCTGGGTTCAAAGGCTCGAATTGCCACTTAAGAGCTATGTAGTCTTGGAAAAGTTACTTAAATTTACTGAATCTCATGTATATGATGGGGATTGTGATGGACTAAAAATGACCATATTCTCTGCAACTCCTCCCATCAAAAGTGTGGAATGCAATGGAATACTACTCAGCCATAAAAAAGAAACCTTACCATTTGCAATAACATGGATGAATCTAGAGGGCATTATACTAAATAAGTCAGACAAAGACAAATACCACATGTGATCTCACTTATATGCAGAATCTAAAAAACTAAACAAAATGAAAACAGACTCATAGATACAGAGAATAAATGGATGGCTGCCAGAGGGGAGGGTGGGTGAAATAGCTGAAGAGGATTAAGAGGTATAAACCTCCAGTTATAAAATAAATAAGCCTGAGGATGGAATGTATAGCACAATAATGGTCAATAATACTGTCATAACTTTGTATGTGGACAGATGGTTACTAGATTTCTCGTGTGATCATTTCATAATGTATGCAAGTCAAATCTCTATGTAGTACACATGAAACTAACATAATATTGTATGTCCACTATCTTTCAATAAGATTTTTTTTAATTAATTAAATTTATTTAACACACATAGAGCTAATTCAAGTAATCTCCTTCTTGAGTGAGCTTTGGAGTTTTTGTCTTCAAGGAATTTGCCCATTTCAAGAAAGTAATCAAATTTTTTAGCAAAGTTGTTTATTATATTCTCTTAATCCTTCTAATGATGTAGATCTCTAGTGATATTTTTTCACTCCTTACACATAATGTATATATTCTACCTTTTTTTTGAATTTTTGAATTTTATTTATTTTTTTATACAGCAAATTCTTATTACTTATTCATTTTATACATATTAGTGTATATACGTCAGTCCCAATCTCCCAATTCATCAATAATGAATCTTTCAATAAGATTTTTTGAAAGTTGAAGTCTATTTTCTCATGTCTTGAATTGGGCTGGCGCTGAGTCTGCATCACTCTATGTGGTCGAAGCGGCAATACTTAACTTTTGAGCATGGTTTCAAGAGGCCCTGCAGCTTCCACACTTACCCTGTGGAACCCTGAGGCCCCCGTGCTGTGATGAAAGATTCCATGGAGGAAGAGGGCCAGCCATCTCTGGTGAGGCCCCAGACATCTTATCCCATCCAGCCTCAGCCAAGCAGCCATATGGAGAGTTCCGGTGAAAACAGCAGAACCACCACCCATTCAGCCCACAGAACTGTGAGAAATGATCATTCTGTTTTAGGCTACTAAATAGATGGGTAGTTTCTAGGGTGACCAATTTGTCCCAGTTTGCCTGGGACTTGCCCACTTTTAGCTGCCAGTCCCACATCCCAAGAAACCCCTCAGCCCTAGTTGGTCACCTATTTGTAGCACAATTGCAAATACCTTACACAGGAATAAGAGCGTTCAACTCAGTGTTTGAGAGAATTAAGTGAAATGATGAGGTAAAGGCAAAATATAGACAGAGCCCATAAAATGAAAGGTTTTGTTTTTCTTTTCAATTTATAAAATAACTTTATAATAATTTATAATTACTCTATCTTTAATAAAATAATATTTCCATAGCTAATTAAAATTTGATCTTTTATCTTTGTCTATAACTGAACTTCTCATTCAGGGCCCTAATTGCTTTTTTTCTTTTTTTAAATTAGTTTATTTATTTTTGGCTGCGTTGGGTCTTCGTTGCTGCACGCGGCTTTCTCTAGTTGCGGCGAGCGGCGGCTACTCTTCGTTGCTATGCGCGGGCTTCTCATTGTGGTGGCTTCTCTTGTTGCGGAGCACGGGCTCTAGGCACGTGGGCTACAGTAGTTGGGGCACATGGGCTCAGTAATTCTGGCTCGCAGGCTCTAGAGCTCAGGCTCAGTAGCTGTGGCGCACGGGCTTAGCTGCTCTGCGGCATGTGGGATCTTCCCGGACCAGGGCTCGAACCCGTGTCCCCTGCATTGGCAGGCGGATTCTGAACCACTGCACCACCAGGGAAGTCCCGGGACCTAATTGCTTTAAATATACCAGAGAGCATTCTCTGCTGGAGAATGCTGCATTTTCAGCTAAGCACGAAGGTAGCAGGCCCCTGGGAAATTATGAACCAAAAAGAGAAAGAAAACATTGGACTTAGCTAAATTCAAACTGGCTGTGAGTTCTCAAAAGAGTATCACTGTTGAAGATGGAAAACACTTAATATTATGTCATTCTGGGTGGGTCTAGAACAGGACCTTTTTTTGGACAATATTTTTCCCCAGGGGCATGTCTAGTGAAAACATAATCCACGGAGATGATCTGCAGATAAGGTCAATGCCATGTGCCCACAAAAAGGCAGAATCTCGGGGGCCTACTGGTTAAGAGAGTTGAAACCTTTGAAACTCTATTTTAGAGCTTTCCTTAGGAAGAAAAGTGGGAGGCTGGGGTGGTGGTGGG
>NW_006781722.1:211939-232519 GCF_000442215.2 Lipotes vexillifer
CCTCATGCAATCTCTGCCCGCGAAGGGGCTTCCTAGTGTGTGGAGACCTTTCCTCCTTCACAGCTCCCTCCCACTGGTGCAGGTGCCGTCCCTATTCTATTTTGTCTCTTCTTAATTAATTTTTTCTTTTGCCCTACCCAGATACGTGGGGAGTTTCTTGCCTTTTGGGAGGTCTGAGGTCTTCTGCCAGCATTCAGTAGGTGTTCTGTAGGAGTTGTTCCACATGTAGATGTATTTCTGGTGTATTTGTGGGGAGGAAGGTGATCTCCGCGTCTTACTCCTCCGCCATCTTTCCACCGCACCCCTTGTTTATCTTATGTGACTCCTACCTGAGCCTCAGTAGTCTGGTGAGAACAGTCACTCTAGCTAGAAACCTGACAAATAGTAGAGGTGTGGTTGGAAAGACAAATAATGTTTGTGAAGAGATTTTAATCAGATAAAAAAATGCTTATATAATGTCAAGGGATAAAAGCAAGATACAAAACTCGTATAAAATATTAAGTGTTTATTTCTAGGTGGTTATTGTTCATTTCTCTTCCATTCTTTTCGTTTTCCAAAATGGCAAGAAAGAAAAAGAAAAGGAAAAGTGCTCTTGCAATATCCTGCCTTTTCAGTTTGTTTAGTTTTAATCAATGAAATAATTTTAATGGTTGCATCTCTTATAATGAAGAGATTTCATTTCAAATTTGAGTGACATGATATTCTTGCTGAGAATTTTTTTTTTCTTTAGAGATGCTACTGTAGTGTAATGTTCTGGTCATTTTTAATGCTCAAATAGCTGTTCAGCTTTGGTGGAGTGACTGGGGGAAGGAGGTTGTGAGGTGGATGGCTCATTATCTAATTACCGGAGATGGATTAATATAACTCAGCCAGAACACTTGTCACTTCAGGTAAGAATAGTCAAGAGAAGCAAGGCAGGTCAATGGATATATTCAAACCATGCTTTTCTATATAAAATAAATGTTTACTTGGATGAGAAATTACTTCATGTTCCACTTATAAAGCTCAGATGGTACAAACGTTTAAATGTAGAAAAAAAAACTACAGACAATCAAGAGACTTGATATAGCCAAAACTCTGTTAACTCCTGGTCTTCTAAATATTTTACCTATTTATCTTATTCTCACCTTATAGCTCACCTTTTTATCTTATTCTCACATTATATCTCTCTAAGGTCTAATGAAGTCCTTAGACCATTTTTATAGCTTATGTTCTAGCTTAGGTTCTGTAGCTCTTTAAAATCTAAATGTTAATTATCCTTATAATTGACACCTCTTCTGCTCTTCTGCTTTCAGCTAAAAGGCTACTTAATTTCTCCCAGTTGGAATGGTTCTTCTGTCATTTACAATTCTAAATTTCTCTTTCCTCACCTCCGTGCTTTAGACCCAAACTGCCTTTTACAGTTACTTTCATTTGTTTACTCCCCCCTGACTCAGGATCTCTTTCTCCAGCTCAGAGATTCCTAATCTTGGCTGCACATTAAAATCACCTAGGGCTTCCCTGGTGGTGCAGTGGTTGAGAGTCCGCCTGCTGATGCAGGGGACATGGGTTCCTGCCCCGGTCTGGGAAGATCCCACATGCCGCGGAGCGGCTAGGCCAGCGAGCCACTGCCACTGGGACTGCGGGTCCGGAGCCTGTGCTCCGCAACGGGAGAGGCCACAACAGTGAGAGGCCCGCGTACTGCAAAAAAAAAAAAAAAAATCACCTATGAAGTTTAAGAAAAAAATACCAGTGCATTGACCTCACCCTAGATGTTCTGTTTTAATTGGTCAGGGGTGGAGTTTAGCTACAATGCTAGACCCTTACAGGAACCAAACTCTTATTTCATCTCAAAATTTTCAATTCAGTTAAGTTTAACATGCTTCTTCACACTGGAAAATGATGTTTTTCTGGATAATGACTACTTTTCTAACCAGGCAATAATAAAGTTTTAACATTATGCATAATACAGCTGTATCTATGTATTATCACACAGACATGCATGTGACACACACAAGCACACACATTAAGCTAATGACCAAACTTGAACAAAAATTTGATATACATAGAATTGCTTTTACCGTAATTAATTAGAAACTAAGTATAGTTAATGAAATTTTAAGAGTACTCTTTAAACCTGTATTGAAAATGAAATGCCATACATTGCTCAAGGTACCAGAATGTGCCTTGAGTCTGATTTGTGGGGAAATAAATGGTGGCTGACAACAATGTCAAAGGGGTGTAAAATTGATAGTCAAAAGGTGGAAGCATCCCAAATGATCATTTCTGGATGAATGGATAAATAAAATGTGGTGTAGACATACAATGGAATATTAGCCTTAAAAAGGAACGAAATTCTGACACACAGTACATGGATGAACCTTAAAGACAGTATGCTAAGTGAAATAAGCCAGACCCAAAAGAACAAATATTGTATGATTCCATTTGTATGAGGTACCAGAATAGTCAAATTCATAGAGACAGAAAGTAGAATAGAGGTTACCAGGGGCTGAGAGGAGGGAAGAGTGGAGAGTTATTGTTTAATGCATTCAGAGTATGAAAGATTAAAAAGTTCTGCTGATGGATGGTGGTGATAGTTGCCAATAATAGTGATGTACCTAATGCTACTGAACTGTGTACCTAAAAATGGTTAAAATGGTAAATTTTATGTTATATATATTTAACCACAATTTTAAAAAGAAATGTACATTTGAAAACTTAAGAAATTTCAGTGAAAATGGATTGCAGCTACAGGGTTAGAGGCACAATTGAACTGAGTATTCTTTTCACAGAATCATTAGGGTTTTATGAAATATAATAACTTTTTAGTTTAAGTAATAGTCTTTACTTTGCTACTGAGGCCAGTCATACTTATAAAATCCAAGTGCTGGTATTATCCTTGATTATCAAACAGTAATGACTGTAATAAACTACAGAGACCAAATTTTAAGTAAACAGGATTATTATTAAATGCTTAAAGCTATATTAGAATTCTCATTTTTCATCAACTGATGGCAGAGGCGGAGCTACCAACAGCTGTTTTTTTTTTACCAACAGCACTATCTCTTACCAAATTATCTTCTAGGTAGGAGAAGCCTTGGCTTTATTTGAGTCCATGCTTTTCCAATAATTCAATATGTGAGCCAGTGGGTTTTTTTGTTTTTTTTTTTCCTGAAAATGTTGAACATTTTTATTGACTCATAAATTTCTTGGTTTAAAGTTCTATAAATTTTAACACATGTATAGATTTTTGTAACAGCCACCATCACTATCAGGGTACAGAGCAGTTCCATTACCCAGAAGAACTCCTTTATGCTATCCCTTTATCCCTCCCCTATCCACCAACCTCCCGGCAACCATGATCTCTTCTTTATCCCCATAGTTTTGTCTTTCTGAGAACTGTCATATAAATGGATCCATATAGTGTGTAACCTTTTGAGACTGGATTCTTTCACTCAACATAATGTATTTACAATTCAGCCATGTTGTTGCCTGTGCCAATGGTTTGTTTCTTTTTATTACTTCATATTATTCCTTTGTATGGACGTATCACATTGTTTATACATTCACCCATCAAAAGACATTGTGTTTTTGTTTTTTATTTTCCAGTTTGGGGCAATTATGAATAGGACTGCTATAAACATTTGTGTACAGGATTTTGTGTGAACATAGTTTTCATTCTCTAGGGTAAATATCTAGGAGTCATACTGCTAGGTCAGATGTAATATGTATGTTTAATTTTATAAGAAACTCCCGAACAGTTTTGCTGAATGAGTGGCTATACCATTTTGCATTCTCACCAGAAATGTATAAGAGTTCCTGTTGCTCCACATCCTTGGCAACCCTTGGTATTGTTAATATTTTTTATTTTAGTCATTGTAATAAGTGTGTAGTGGAAACACTTCTTATTTTTTTCTTTTAACTACATTTTTTAAAGCTTTAGATGAAAATGTGATTCTGGGTTCATAATCTTTCCTGACTCATTTCTAGAGATATTCTACTCCTATGAATGTTTTTCCACAGGAAACAAAATATGGTGTATTATTTTTATATTTCTGATACTGTTTGTTTTACGCTCCTCTTCCCAGAATTGCTATTTTTCTCTATGATAGTGCATTAATTTAATTTTTCAGAAATCTCTTTCTTGAAGATCTAAAAAAAATCACCTGTTTATATCAAATTCTACTGTAGATTGAAATAGTGTATGTACCTATGTAAATTCTAGATATGAGGTATAACAAAATTAATGTATTCATTCAAAACACATTTGTCGAATACTTGCCATATCTCAACCAGTTAGGTGAAAAATACGTGGTACATTAGGAAAAGGCGATGTGAAAAATATCAAATTATAGTTCTGTTTGTACTTCTAATGTTCAGGCAAATGATATTGAGAATGTGGTTGCTGAAATAAAATTCTTTGAGATCAGCACATCAGGTGTTGAATGGGTCTTGGTCTCTACTTTAAAATAACATTTTGGAAAAATGAAAACAAATTTATTTTAATGGACACATGATTTTTTTTAGAGAAAAGAGTCCTGTCCTGAGTTAAGAGACCTGCATCACAGCCCCACTTCTGCCACTTTGCAGTTTTGGAGTTCGAGCAATCATTCCACCTCTCCAAATTCATTTCCTTGTCCATACATTAGAAAGTTGGCCTAGATGATCTCTAAAATTCCTTCCAGCTTAAAAATTAAAAACGAACACTGTCTTTCCAGGATTTACATCTAGCTACTAAGAATGGCAAGAAAGGCAACATTTTTATTATTCTTAACAAAGATGGACTTTATATCACAATGTAACATAATTAACTAATTTGTTTACTATGCGTCCTTGGCTGCAGGACATTGTCTACACCCTGATACAGAAGCGTACTCTAATTTTACTCAGCCGCTCAGAAGCATTTCAAAATGTGAAATAATCCTTTTTTTTTTTTTTTTTTTTTTGTAATAATGTCACCCCTTGGCTTCTATGACCTCACATTCCTCACACTCCCTGATTTTCCTCCTACCTCACTGACTTGTCACTTTTGTTAGATCCTCCTTCTCTGGTCCATTATACACCCTAGAGGAGCTCTTCTAATCCAATAGCTTTAAATACTATTTATATGTCTATGACCCCAAATTTTTATCTCAAGTCTGACCTTAATCTCTCACCTGAGCTCTAGACGTAGAAATAGAACCATTTACGTGCTGTCTACATTGGATGTCCAGTAGGCACCTTAAATTGAGTAAGAGATCTTGATTCCCCACCCCATCTCTGTGAATAGCACCATCCTGATGGAAGAGACCTGCTCCAGTTAATGCTGTATCTCATCTTTTTTTCTTATTCTATTATCTTTGGCAATACAGTTTCCTCAGAACTTTAGCTGGCTTCTGGTCCATTTGTTTCAGGCCATTTCCATATGTGAGTAACCACAGCAAAATTCTCAGCTGGATAGTTTTTAAACCTGGAAACTCTGTGTTTCTTTTTTAACTGGCCCCGTGTTCTCCTCATCTCCACATTTGCCAATTTAATAGTGGTTATCTGGAGCCATTGGAAACAATAGGCAGGATGGGAAAGCACACCCTTAACCTACTCTTGCTCTGATCAAGTGTCATTGTCTGACAGGTAATACTTGAAGGAAGATGCTTATCTCCTGTTAAGCCTGCCATGCTGCTTCGCTTTCGGGTGCAGAAGAAGTTTAGCTTTTTGCAAGGATTGTTCTCCATTGTCTGGTCCCATGCCCTCTAGATACCATTTAATATGTCTCCACCAACTGGATGGGTCTCTTTCCTCTCTTGCTTTCCTAGAAATGATTTATTCTGAATGAGGGAGATGGGTCATTCCCCTACTCAGAAACTTTCAATGACTCCTCATTGCTCATAGGATTGTAATCCAACTCCAAAGTGTGACAATTAAGGTCTTTCAGAATTGGACCATCAGAATTTTTATATATAATAAATTTCATATATTGAAATGTATGAATGCATTTAAAGGGCATGCCACACTGCCTAGAATGCTAGGAACTAAATAATGGTAATTATTTTATTAACAAATTTGCTTGATTTTTTAATGTTTAAAGAAATTGCCTTCAAAAAAAGCTTTTTAAAGGAATATATCTTAATATTCAGCAAGTCACTTCTAGTAATCTTTCCATAAGAAATACTTGCACAGGGCTTCCCTGGTGGCGCAGTGGTTGAGAATCTGCCTGCTAATGCAGGGGACATGGGTTCGAGCCCTGCTCTGGGAAGATCCCACATGCCGCAGAGCAACTAGGCCCGTGAGTCACAACTACTGAGCCTGCGCGTCTGGTACCTGTGCTCCGCAACAAGAGAAGCTGCGATAGTGAGAGGTCCGCGCACTGTGATGAAGAGTGGCCCCCACTTGCCACAACTAGAGAAAGCCCTCTTACAGAAATGAAGACCCAACACAGCCATAAATAAATAAATAAATAAATAAATAAATAGCCAAGCATTTGAAGCCCTTTAAAAAAAAAAAGAAAAGAAATACTTGCACATATATCACAATTTTCATCGCAGCTTTATTCAAAGTAGCAAAAACTTCAAAACATATTAGATTTCCATCAAAAGATAAATGGTTTAAGATGTTATTACATTAGCCTGTATCTATCTTTTACAAAGCATAAAATAGATCCATATATACTGCCCTGAGATTTTACATAATATATGTTAAGTTTAATTTACAAAGTTGTAGGTTTAATATAGGTAATTGTCTTATCTTACATTGATACAAGTGAACTACAACTGTCACAAAGAATGGGAAGAATACACTCCAAACTGTTTATCTTAGAGGGTGACTGAGGAAGATTGCAGTGACAGAGGAGGTTTCTTTCATTCTTGTTAAAATTTATTTTTAAGTGGTGGGATTGTTTGTAATGTTTTTAACTTCATTTTGTATTTGTCTGTGGGTGAATGGGATAGTTTTCAGTAGTTTCAAATAAAAAAAACATTAAGTTGAAAAAGCCCCTGTCAAAATTTAAAATGTTGCCTTGGAAGAACAAAATAGCATTAATTGATTTGTTGATTCACTCTTACCTGGGAAAATAAAATGTAGTATTTGGGGGAAATATAAAACAGAATTTGGGGAAAGTAAGCCTTTTTGAAGACTTAGCAATTTTGCTTGGGTCAACCTTATTTAAGACCACCAAGGAATTTGTATAATAACACTATTTTATAGATCTTTGCATCAGAAACCAGAAAACATATTTCTTCTGTAAGTTTCTATAAAGTCATCCAGAATTGTTAATTATCTGTTACTTTGACTGTTACAGAAGTGTTCAATTATACCTTAAAGAATTGATAAATCATATGACATTAGACCTCAAATATCATAGATCGACTTTTTAATTCTTTTTTTTTGAAAATAGGTATTTAAGTGTAAATAAATGTGTGACAATAAGTTCTTGATATTTTTGCTTACGTAAGGGCAAGAAAACTACTTATTTGTGTGTTGAAAAGATTCTATGTGTGCTGGAAGCCCTCTGTTTTTACAACCTCCTATGAAAACTGTCAGGGAATCTAGAAGTTTCTTGAGAAATTCCCATGACTAAACCATAGGAGTTTCAATAATAATAACAATATAATAATAATCAAGCAATATAGAAGTCACAGTTTGCAAATCCAATGCCAATTTATGTGAAATATGAATTTATACTATTAGTTTAAGGTACCAAATGTCAGTATAGAAACACAGAATTAAATCAGATAAACAATTCCCTTTAGTAGGGAAACTATCTGTATGTCATAGTTACTCTTTTCTTATTTCACTGTAAGGCTATATTGATTGTCTCCTTGCCTCTAACATACCACTCAAATGCTTTATCAACAGAAAGCTTTTTCCTCTATGATGACATGCAAAGGGGCCTGTGGAAATGCAATAAAATCTAAATTGTCCTAAGAAAATTAAGAAAACAACAATCTGCAAGGCAGATATAAATATTTGATGCTGTAGTTACATGCGTCTATTCATTTAATTATTAGCATATAGAGAGTATAGGGTTTTTAGATTTTACTTCTTATCTAACTGTACTGAAGACACTGAAAAATCAAAATTATTATACTTGTAAGGTAGGATAGTGCCTAAAATCTTGAAATTGGAAGGGTTCTCAGAAATCATCTAGTACAGTAACTTTGTTTTCTAGATAAGGGGTTGGTAAACTATGGCCTGTGAGTCAAAGTCAGCGTATTGTTTACTTTTTGTATGGCCAGTGAGGTAAGAATGATTTTTACAGATGAACATTTGCAGTTGATTTCATGATAAGGACACTGTCTTTGAACCTCAGCTAAGCAATATGTTATGCTCTAAAAAAGAATTCTGTTCTTGTCATTAGGAGACCTGTATTGGAAAAAAAAAAAAAGACTTAATTATTATTATATTTTAAATTTTGTTAATAAAATAACAATGTGATTTATTTTAAATTTATTTAAAATTAAAAATTTTAAATTAAATATTTTAAATAATTTTTATTAAAAATATATAGTGTGATATGTTTTCTCTCTTGTTATATAAGTACCCACATAATATAGCATTCCTGATATTGCCACTTGACCCACAAAACCTAAAATATTTATGATCTGGCTCTTTATAGAAAAAGTTTGCTGACCCTTGTCCTAGATGAAGGACCTAAAATTGAGAAAAGCTGAATGGTATTCCCAAGGTATTGGTTAGATCCCTTTCATCTCTTTGGTTCATAATATTCTAATATTGTATGGGCTCTGGAGTGTCTGGTTTGAATCCTAACTCCACCTTCTATTAGCCTGTTGATCTTAAACAAGTTATTTCACTTCTTTGTCTCAAGTTTTCTTATATGTAATATAGTGTTGTGAGCGTTAAATAAGAGAATATATATGAAATGGTTATAACACTGCCTTGCACATGGTAAGTGCTCGGAAATTGTTACTTATTGTTATAATTAGTGTCAATGTGTTTAATTAGTAGGGTATCCTAAAGAGAAGGGATTAATTCACATCCTATCTTTCATTTTCTTACAATAGGAGTGAGGGTATCTCATCTCAGATCTGGGAAAGAATTGGCATTTATTCACATTCTCATTTCTCAGCATGATTTGCTCACCCTTCTTTACAATAGCTCCACAAGTTAATCCAAAAAAAAATATGTACTTCTCAAATACAAACATGCATGCATAATTTATAGTATTGATAGGAAAAAAAACCAGAGCACTTAAATGACGGCCACGCAGCACACCGGCCCTGAGTCCAACAGATGAGGGTGAGACCATTTTGTTCTCTCATCCTGTATATCCTAAGGACATTTTTACCATATTTAAGACTATTTGAACTGATCACATTCATTTCTATGATGGGGTTGAGAGTCAGCTGCTATTTGTTAGTTTTTTAACAAGGCAATACAATATTTAATTGTATTCTGTGCAATGGTGAACTGTATTTTTGTCCATTCTTTTCTATGCTATTCACATAAAACATTATTTGCCCAGTTTATTGAGGCTCTTCATCTATTGCTTAGACTACAAAGCCATGATGCTGAACTAGATGAAATCCAGGGAGACAAATGCCCTATGTATTGGATCATTTAGTATTTTACTCTGTTAGTTCTCTAGACTGTGGCAGCTCTAGTTAACTATACTTTTCATGCAAAGAAAAAGAAGACAGTTTCATTCCTTCCTCAGAGTTGAAATGAAGGAAGGCAGTATGTTTTCTGCTTTAATAAATCCAGAATTTTGGTTTCTAAGACAGACTCACTGTATGGTTGACAATTTGGGGGGAAATATTTGGTATAGGGAATAGGTTATGGCTTGGATTTGAAGAAGAGTCACAACAAAAAGACCAATTCAAACCTTTACTTATTAAATGATAAGAATTGGTGTTGCCTGTAATTGCTTCCTCTGTGACTCTTGTGTTATGTTTGTTCAATTTACTGGTCCAAGCAAGATTTTACTTTTTGCAGGCCTGTAGATATAATCTCACAAAAGAAAGCAGATTTTTTCCTGTTTCAGACATTATCACAGTCATCTTCCTGAGGTTGCTATTGTTTATGATAAAAGATGTACCTTAACGGGAAAAAAAACACCAAAACCCTGAGGTAGGAAAAATGCTGCCATGTTGAGGCTTAAAGAAATTAAGAAAATAAATTTGTTTCTGCTCAATATATCCATAATTAGATAGGTTGTTCAAAAGGCAAAATTTTGAGTAGCAAGCAGCGCGCAAAAGACCCACTTGTGGCAATCTACTCTGTAGATTTAAATGAAACCAAGTCAGAAGAATTCAAGGTCAATAAAAACCACTAGCATTTTATATTTGTCCAAATATAGTTCTGCCATATTTCTGGAATGAGTTAAAGTAAAATAGCTTACAAATATGCATTCCCATAACGTCCACTTCTTCATCTAACATAGAATACATCATGTTATAGTTATTAATTTAATTGTCTGAATCTACTTCTTGGACAGAACACCTATTTCATCTTGACCACGCATGTTATCCAATGTACTCAGCACAGTTCAAAGTCTGAGATGCAGTAGGTCCTCACGTTAGGTTGAATGAATGAATATTCACAAATGGATGAATTTTCTAAGGGGCACTATTATTATTTTATTTACTTAGACTTATTGCCATTTCAGGGACATATATATCAATACTTTGAGTTTCATACAAATACAAAGGAATGCCTTTGATGTTTATGTCATTCATTCACAGATATTTCCAGTAATATCTGTACATCAATCAATTTCCAAATTAAAGATATAATGCTCTGTTTTCACAGATTTATATTAAGTATTTGCATCAGGATTGAGATATTACCCTCTCTACTAAAATTGCCTTTATTTCCCCAGCTATAAGTACTTACTTATTCTCTGATCTTCCACAACACATTGTCTGGGACTCTTGCTGAATTTACTTTCAGATTTCTGCCATGGTTTATTAGTCTGATTACATTTGCTCCCCACACTGCAGTTAGTTCTTCTGCCTTGTAAAGTACTGCATAGTAGATTCTCAGATATTTGTGATTTTTTTTAAAGAAATTTATGGAAAAAAACTCACAAAACTTACACAAGGTGAGACTTCAAAAATATTTTATTCTTACTGAGAGCATTTATCCCCAGCACGGAGATCACAGATCCATTGCCAGATCCATAGCCAGTCACTTCTACCTCAACATTTCCCTCCATTGAATAGGAGCGTCTATGAGAGTCTTAGCTCTTCTTTTAGGGACTGCTAACTAGCCTCCTCCACTGTAGTAGTTGTTATTAATTAACTAGTTCTCATTTATTCAGTGAATATTTTACTGAGCAACTGTTGAACAAAAATGAATGGAAAAATTTTGGCCTCAAGTGGATCACTGTACAATCGGATAAAAAAATAAATAAACAAATAATTACAAAGTAGAAGGTTAATGACTTTGAGACATGCATAAGAGACTGTGGGGTCATATAAGGGGGGCATTTGCACCTTCACTTTCCTCTTAGAGTGTTCTCTCATGTCCCCCACAGCATCAGACAATATATGCATCCTGCTAAGCCTCTCCTGCTCTCTCATTTTCTCCTTAGCCTTTTAAGAGTTACCTCTCAGTTGCTTTAAGTCAGAACCAGCTGCAGCCTTTCAGTTTATTCCTTTTAAAAGGATTATAATCCCTGTCTCAAACACATCTAAGTAAACCAAACTGAGGCTTTTCCTCATACTACATTATTCATGCTGAAATGGAATATTGGTATGAATTAAATTAGACCACAAATTGAAAGACAGAATACTTAAACAAGTCTCATTAATGAGAATACCCTTACCCCCTGAAAGTGTTTAACAGGCTTGTACATATTAGTAGTAACAGCTATTTATTGAGTAATTACTATGTGCCAGTTCCTGTTCTAAGAGATTTATATGTAAAGTTCTATTATTCCACCCTCACTACTGCTCTTTTAAATAGTCACTATTGTTATCTAATTTTACTGGTGTGAAATTGAGGCACAGAGAGGAATAAATTTGCCCAAAGTTAACTAAGTGGCAAGGTCAATATTCAGTCCCAGGAAATCTGATTCCAGAGCCTTACACTTTTAACAAGTTCACATAGTTCCTAGTAGCAAGTATCCAAATCAGAACTTATCTTTATATAACTTTAAAAAGTATTCACATTTTCTGTTTGCGGGGGGATAATCTTTATCCTAAAATAGATTTTAATAATGCTCTTTGTATTTCCCTTCAATTTGCATATATGCTGGGGAAGTGAGAGGTGATATGCGGAATAAATGAATGGACAGTTACCATGTTAGAAATACAGAACATGTTTGTTTATTTATGATAAGTTATGTGATTCCCTAGAGGTAAATCTGTCTAAACTGTTTATATGTTAATAATCTAAGCAATTCTTTAAAATATGGATGCTACCATCTTTGTAATATTTAAGCCAGCAAAGACTTGGATGCATATTAGAAAATGCATCTCTGCTTAGTGTTCTACTCCACTGGAAAAGCTCCTCTTTTCTTTTTCTTCTCCTTCATCAACCTTCTACTTTTAAGTCTCTTCTGTTTCTCTCTTCATGTAACATCCTTTTTGTCTCAATGCAAATGGTAAAATACGCCTTATTAAAACACTCACATATTGTTTCTTCATCTGTAAAATAAGCAATTGGATTAGATGATCTTAAAGGTTCCTATGGGAAGACTCTATGATCTATCTATGTATTTGATGGAGATCCCATTTTATTAAGAAAAATAACATACAGTAATCTGTAACCAAGATACATCAGGATAGTCATTGAGGTAGAACATTTTTATCCAGAATTTAAAGTCTGGTTTTATTCATTACAGATTTTTAAAAATTCAGTAAACTGCATCAAAGAAAAAAATATTAACTTTGCATTTTTTACGTATGTAATTTGCCTGTGTAGGAAGGGCTGTGTAAGTCTACCCACTTTGAAGATCTAAATGCATAATCAAAGGGTGTTTATTGGAAAACTTATACTAAGTAACTGGTAACCTGGGACTTTAATTCAAGTCCCAGAAACATGATAATTAAAATGCTGGAGACAAGTCCTTGTTCATTTAAAAGGTGCCCAGTTACATCTTATATCTTCCCAAATGTCCTTGACTCTTGATTTTTAAAGCTCCATTCATCTCAGCCATTTCTCCATCACAGCCAACTATATTATACTAAACTCACCCTACTATATTTCTTATGGCACAGTGTATTTGTTATGGAACAGTACAGATTATTAAGGATAATAATCATGATCCTGAACCTTTCAGGATCATAACCTATGCTAAAGGAGTTAAGGTACTTTTGTATTCGGATTTTTTAAAAAATTCTTTTATTGTTTATCTCTTCAGCAAACAATGTTTTATTACAAAGTTTGCAAAGTCAAATGGGCCAATCCGCATTGATCCTGGCCACCCATTCTCCTGTGCCTTGAGTTACATATCAGCTGGTTACTCCTTAAGAATTAACTACATGTTGTAGAGCTAAGGGAAGCTAGTTGAAAGAAAAACATATTCCCTGCCCTTTAGGAACTTGTGGAAACAAGTGGGATGGTGATAAATACGAATGTTAACAGTTGCCTCCTGAGTTGTTGGAAGGGTTAATAAATGTGTAAAGAGCAATTATAATTATATGGTGCTGTGAGAACCTGTACCACACTCAAAGCAAAGATAGGCATTCTGACCTTCCAAAGATAAGGTGTACATAGTGCTAAAGCAAATAAAACAATGAGACGTGGGAGTAAGAAGGTGGAACTTGCATTGATTGCTCTTCACTCCAGATAGTGAACCTCTGAAGTCCTGAGAGCTTGAACTGCCTCAGGTCAGGATACAGCTGGTCATGGTGGGAAGTGGAGAAGGAATGCAAGGAGATCCTCATTATTCATGCTTCCCCAAATGTAGGCTCATGGGGACAACTACCAGTTTCTTTAGCCTCCTGGTACTTTGAATAACTTGGGATATCTTTTTTCAGTGTGTTAGTTGTATTAATCATTAGTTTATTATTATCTGTTTATTTTGTTAAAAGATAGAGTATTATGTTTTTCTGTTTTTAAACCTACTGTCAAATGAATACTCAGTGGTAGTTACATGAAAGTAGCAAAAAATAAATGACATCTTTTATATATTTTGTCATTGGAGTGTTCAAAAGGACAACTCGATCTCTAGATCTCTATTTGCTTTACAAAGGTACTAGAGAATAGTCAGCATTTCTACTTGATTTTCTCAGTCCTTATCATTTGCTGATTGATCTAGAATCTCTTCACGCTCTCCAGATCTTCTATTTCTTCATCTATATTAGTGGTCTAGGTCTACTGACCTCATGTTGTTTATGAAGATTAATGGTTTGGTTGTTGAAAAACCCAATAGCTGAAAAGAAGCATGGGAATTGAGGAGTCCTCCTTGTCCTTTTAAATGATGCAGCTGCTGTAGATTTTTAATGATCTAGGGAAAGTGATAAACTGAGCAGTTTGGTCACATAAGTCATTTTGCTATTGGACTTTTCCAGATGTGTTATTATTTTAATGCATCTATTTAAGAATTCTTGGGTTTAGGTTCCAAATTATCTGAGTTAATCTTTAAAATTGACTGTCCTTTGAATAGCTAATAGAAAGTTACCTCAAGTGCAGACAGATCTACACTTTTATAGCATAGCCTACATATGCCAAATATAATATTGATATGTATATGCCAAATCAATTGTTGCTGTAGTTCATTATATTATACTGACAATTTAGGGGGGAAATGACTGGTAATATATTATGTATAAATGTTTATTTTAAAGGGAAAATATAATAGATTTGTCCTACTTCATAAAATATGCAAACTAGTATTAGAAAATTGGAGCATTTACACTTACAATCTGTAAAATCTGTCAAATGACCTCTTGTACTCTCTTTTCTCTGTTTATTTTCACTCTCAATGTGCTGTAGGTCACAAATGCTGTTAAGAACTTCAGTATCTCCACAAAGAATTTTGTCAAATCTTAGCACCCTATTTTCCACTCCTCCTTCAACCTGAGACTTTGACGATTTCAGGAATGTGCTGAACAATGGAGTCTTGAAGCAGTTACCATCTATATTAGTTTCCTGTGACAGCAAAACATAACTACTACAAACTAGGTGATTTAATATATCAGAAACTTCTTCTCTCACAATTCTGGAGATCAGAAGTCCAAAATCAGTATCAATGGGCTGAGATCAGGGTGTTGGAAGGGCTCTGTTCTTTCCTTGCCTTTTCCAGCCTTTGGTGACTGTCAACATTTCTTGGCTTGTGGCTGTATCACTTCAGTCTCTGCTTTCATGGCCAATTAACTTGTCCTCCTGTGTCTGCGAGAAATCTCCCTCTTATAAGGATACCTCTGATTGCATTTAGGGCACATCTAGATAACCCAGGACAGTCTCCCCATCTTAAAATCCTTAATTTAATTACATCTGCATAGTCCTTTTTTTCATATGAGGTAACAAACAGGGATCAGGGATGTGGCTATCATTTGTGCAGAGGGGGGCTTATTTAGCCTAGCAGACCATTTTTCTCTATGCACCTATTCTCCCTCTCCTGCCTTGTCCTCCCTTCATTTCTACTAGCACACTCAGCCAGACCAAGAAAATGCAAGAGATGTCCAAAGACTTTCCTATTCACTCTTTATACTTTAGGTTGAACAAGTGGGCAAGTCACATGACAGATCCAAGCATTAAGATTTTATAAGATTGGATAAGGCTAGGTTCATGAGCAATGGGCTGCAGATTTGTGTTTTTTGTGTGTTTTTTTTGGCCTGATTCACATAACAAAATTCACATAATTTCCATCTTAATTCTAAGGACATTTGACTGAAGAGAGCCAGTTCTGCCTTCCTCAGCGTTAACCTTCCTCCATCATTGTGCCTAAGGCAAGGGGAATCCAACGACTCAATCAAATGTCAACTCCTTGTCACACTCCATTCAGGAAAACTGTATGCTGTAGCAGTGGGTCTTGAGTGTTTATCCTCAGGCTACCTAATGAAGAGGGACATTGCAGAAAGGTGGCTGTGGGGAAAACATCTGGAAGAAATAAATTTCCTAAGATCAAAGGGCTCCGTATGCAGCCCAGAGGGTCCTCAGGGTGCTCCTCAGAGCAAACAAACAATTCTCCTGATGAGTCACTGCAATTTTTTTCTGCCAGAAGCCCACATGTGTTGCAAGATCTCAAGGAAAAGGAGTGGAGTAAGGAGAGAAAAGTGATTTTTAAAAGATCCTAACCATATGAATAAAAGAAATCTCAACATGATTACAATCCTTTAATATACCCACCATCCTTAACAATGTATCACTTATATTGCGGCAGATTAAAATTATGGATAACAAAATATTTTTTAAAACGCACAGAAAGCCACCGGGACAAAGAAAGGACGTTTGGGAAGAATACGACACTCTGAAACAACATATTTTTTTTTCTCTAACACGTGAAAATTGGCAGAGGAAGGTGAAGCCCAGGACTATGTCCCAAACCCTAGCCAGCGGCATTTTTCTGAGAAAAAAAAGTTACTTATGAATCAGTACAGCCATGCTTTGTTCTGCATGAGTGTTTTAATAGAGCGAGTGTAATATAAGGATCAGGTGGGCTCGTGGGAATGGAACAAAAGGTTTTTTAAAATTAAAGCAAAATAATTATAGCTCTAGGTGCAAAGCAAGCATACTCCAGCAGTTGATAGCAAGGACCTGCTCAGAATGGAGAAGGGAGGGCGCATGCTGGAAGTTTTTTTTCTTTTTCTTTTTTTTTTTTTATTCACTAACAAAGGGTTTTAATAGGTAACAGTTGTAAAGCTGTCTTTGAAAGTAATTAATGCACCCACACAAAAATTTATTAAAATGAAAATTTAAGGAATTGTCTAAAATGAATTAATTAACAAAAAAAAGAATATCATGCCTTTCTTATTTTTTAAAGACAGAGAGAAGGTTAAGCAAAGCAGATTTTTGTGAGATTGCATTTTAAAATGTTCCTGGTTTATTTAGTATCTGAATAGCCCTAAAAAAGAGAGTTGGTGGGATTTATTATTATCCACCCCCTTTGGAAATACTAAATTGGGACAGATATAAAATGGGGATTAATTTGCTGTGCCTGAGACTCAAAGTCCCTCAAGATTATGATATCTCCTTATAAAATGACCAAAGTTTTTAATAAGTTTTCAGAGACCTGTAGTAAACAGAATGTAGTGTTCAAAAGAAGAGAAAGGTGAGTATTTTTCCTCACATGGTCTTCATCCTGCACAGTTCTTAACCAAGCCATTAGAGCTATACTTCCTATTGTGGCCTCGTGCAACACAAAAGGAAAGCTGCAAAGTATGGTGTTAGAAATTTTTACCTCATGTATTTCCTGTCTCTACAGAAAAAAAAAAAAGTTACTGCATTCATCCTGTTTCTACAAGAATTTTTAATCACTACATTTGTTTTTCTTCCTTTTTTCATTTGTATTATTTCATACTGTGATATAAAGTAGAATATGTACAACTTGCTGAGCATTTACCCTTTACTGTGAGAATCATTTCTAGTCGATTATAAAAGTATCCGTTTTCAGCAAGTTGTTATACCTCAAAAACTTTTAGGTTCTGAACTTGAGTATATCGTCAAAATTCAAGTTCTCTAGACCTTCCATGCTGAAAAATCATTGGAAATTGCTGCCTTTCCTCCAATATTGTTTTGTTCTGTCAAGGCCAGAATTTGGCTATGCAAAAAAATGTGAATAAGAAAGAAAATTGTTTGGAAGCTATATTTGAAAAATAGCTCTGATGCCATATAAAAATACATAATTGTAATTTTGAAAATAATTTTCTTTAAATGTATGGTTATAAGACAACTTATATAGTGGAGAAAACACACCGTAGTACACATATGATCTGTGAATTCTGAGTACGTTTGCTTGGATTCTGCCTTCATTTTCTCTTAAATGGCCATTATTATCATATCTTTATAATCCTTTGAACTATTCTCAGATTTTTCTTTTTCGTTTTCAAGACAGTGGATTTAGTTGGTGTGAGTAGTGTGGCACTATTGGTCTAGTATTCTTACCTGTGACAAAAAGGCATATTTGTGAAGCTCCTTGGTGAAGACACTTTGCATTTAAGTAGATATACACTCCTCATGATCTTTGTCCTTTAGTCCTTTGTTTCTCTAGGGATATGACTGAAAGAAGGAAAATCAAGGGAAAAATATGTTTGTAGTACCAAGAACTTTCTGTTTTCATGATATTGATTCCTGTTCCAACTCCTTATCATATAATTTTAAACTATTGTACCTACTGGCCACTGAACTGGAATGGTATATTTCTATTGCTGCTGTAACAGATGACTACAAATTTACCAGCTTATAACACCACAAATTTATTATTTCATAGTTATGCAGATCAGAAGTTTGGGTTGGCTCAACTGATTTGTCTGCTCCAGGTTTCACAAGACCAAACTTGTATCATACTGCCAGGTTCTTAGCTGGAGGCTCTGGGAAGAATCTGCTTCCAGGCTCATTCAGTTCCTCGTGGTTATGGGACTAAGTCTCCATTTTTTGTTGGCTCTCAGTTGCAGGCCATCCTCAGCTTTTTGCACATGGGCCCCTATATCTCTGTGCAGGCAAGAGTACCTCACATCATTATCACCCTTGGAATCTCTCTGACTTCCCCTTATACCATGTCTCTTTTCCAAATTCCAGCCAGAAAAAGTTCTCTGCTATTGAGGTAATTAGATTGGGCCCACCTGGATAATCTAGGATACCTTTCTATTTTAAGGTCCATAACTTTAACTGCCTCAGCTTTTCCATGTAACATAACATTTTGCCATGTACTAAAGGTTCTAGGTTTTAGAGAGTGGACACTTTGGGGATGCAATTATTTTGCCTACTACAGATGAATTCTAGAATAATGGGTCACTTCCAATATTTATTTTTGGAGTACTCTGAGTATTCTTTTTTTGCTCTAGAAGCAGAAGGAAAGGCAGTATGAATACTTACAAAATATATTAGTAGGTTTTCTCCTAGAAAACTTAAATGTTCATCCTCATATATCTCATGGTAAAAAGTATCTTTTTCTCACTTGATAAATAGAACAACTAGGGCACAGGAAAAAAACATGTTGATCATTAGAGCCTGAGCTAGACTGGAAGTTTTCAGGCTTATGGTGACAGATTTTATTCATTGACACGCTTTTATTCTCCCCAGAGCATGCTAGAACCATAGTGGTAGCCCAACTGGGAAAGGGAAGTAAGCCAAGACTGAATAAACCTGAAATGGGATTACTAAAATATCAGTAGAGATGATTTACATGGGGGGCTGAGACAAATGCAGTTATAACCTGCCAGGAAATAGGAAAATCTCAAGTCTCTCACTGGCGCCTAAGAGAGTATGATGTGGTGAGTGAAGGCATGACATAAGGCATAGTGAAATTGGTCAGATACATGGCAGCATTCTGATGGTGGGGTTAACAAGGTGGGCTAAGGATGCAGTAGGAGGGATCCGAGTTGACTAAGGACCTCAGTTTACAGCTGAAATTAAACTGTAAGTTTCTAGTGCCCCAGGGAAAAGGGACCAGAAATAAATCTTTTGGTAAGGTTGAAGGAAGGGCTAAGAAGGTCAAAAGGAAGTAGTAAGGTCAAAGGGAGATAAGGAATAGGAACTGGGGACAAATTTCATCTACATTTCACAGTTTTGCTCAGGTGGGTTCTGATGTCTGGGATATAAGCGTTGCTTTGGACATTAAGGGATAAATACAGGTAAATCCACTAGATTGTAATTTGTTATACCCTTTCTTCAAGTAAGAAATTAGCTCATCCTTACAATCTACCATCTTATTTGTTTTAAAATATGGCTATATATCTCAGATTAAAATAAAAAATAGGAAGGAGAATTTTCCAGCTAAAAGACTAATTTCCCAAGTGAAAACGGGGAATATAAAGACAATCAAATTGTAAAACTTTAGCAATAACTAAACTTTGGACTCTATTTAAAGATGGAAGAATGAAAATATACTAATATATTTTTAAAGTCAGTTTTTACTTCTAATTTAATAAATCCAATGTAAGTAACCAACCACTTATCAACTAATAGGAAGGATAGTTGAAGGTAGATAATGTGTATTTATATTTTTTTCTCAAAATATGTTCTACTATGCTGTTCCTGTATTTACGCTGATTTGATTTATAAATTATTTGTCAACATGTGCCACTACTAAATACTAAGTGCCTAAATAAGTTATGTGTAATGAACATTTTTTGAGTGCAGTATAGGATAGCAGAAAAATTACTGGGAAACTTATCAAAATTCCTGAATTCCCATCTTTACCTCATCACATGTTAGATATATGATATTAAGCATGTCAATTAATCACATATAGCCTGTTTCCTCACTTGTAGAATAAAGATAGTATCTCTCCCACTTACTTTCCAGAATTGATGTCTAAATCAGATGGAATAAAGATACCTTAAGGCCTTTAACGATTGTGAAATACTATGAAAAAATTATGTTTTAAATAAATAGAAATAATTCTCATTATTACAGCTAAAGCATGGTCTGTGTCCTCAAATATATGCAGTCTAGTTAAAATGTTGAAATTGTTTATTATTCTTTATTTGATTTTTTTCATATCTGTTGCCAAGTCTCCATGTCACTTCTTTTTTTTTTTTTTTTTTTTTTTTTGGG
>NW_006781722.1:232619-238361 GCF_000442215.2 Lipotes vexillifer
GGGCCTCTCACTGTTGTGGCCTCTCCCGTTGCGGAGCACAGGCTCTGGATGCGCAGGCTCAGCGGCCATGGCTCACGAGCCCAGCCGCTCCGTGGCATTTGGGATATTCCCGGACCAGGGTACGAACCCCTGTCCCTTGCATCGGCAGGCGGACTCTCAACCACTGCGCCACCAGGGAAGCCCTGCATGTCATTGCTTGTGTGTCTGATGAGTTGCTATTCACAATAGTAAGTAGTGTTGGTTTCAATGTTATTGTAATTGTTAGAGCTAATATTCAAAATCAGGACAGTATTAGATGTCAGTGCACTATCAAAGACAATTAACAGGGAGGAATGTAAAATTACTGATTAAAAACATGCAGAATCACTAAAATATTATATATCTTGCTATATATTTTATTTTTGTTAATTATTAGTCATAAGTTCCAAAAGCAATGAAAAGAGTCAGAAGCTTAAGTGTTGACTTGGAGACAAGGGACACTTTTTTATGTGTTTGTTGGTTGGTTGTTTTATATCCCATTTCCATTTCTCCAAGTCCCTACCCTCATCTATTTATTTTGGCTTGGTTCAGATTCTAGAGCCAATAGTTCTTTACACTGAGCTAATGGATGGTTAGAGAGTGCAGGGATCAGTTTAGAGTTTATATGGGCCTTTTGAAAATGCATGCAAATATGCTTCATATGTATGTGTATGCATATTTTTAAAGTATGCAACACCTAATTTGTATGTGTTGGTAGATGTGCCCTTTCTTTCTTCCTTGGAGAGGTTCATGGATTTTATTTATTCTCAAAGGGGTACATGAGCTTAAAAGCACTTGGAGCTGCTGAATTACAGATTGGTACCTAAGTGAGCATCAATTAAAGGGAGTAATTTTCCTTCCCCACTCCCTTTTCAACTATCACAGTTGTGTCCCAAACATTTGAGTTGGAGTAAATAGTAGGTAAAAAAAGATCAGAGGGCCAACCAGTGGGAAGGGGATGAGAGAGTACCTCTATAATGGCTGTCTCTCTTTCTTTCCTACTTTCTCACCTTCTTACTTTATTGCTTTTATGCTTAATCGATCAATTGTTTTCTTGCTTTTCCTTCCTTCCTTCCCTTCCTTCCTTCTTTTCTTCCCTCCTTCTCTCCCTCCTCCCTTTCTTTTTCTTTTTTTTATTCAATTACTCCTCTTCAGAGGAGAAAGATTAAGCAAGCATTATTTTCAGTAAGCGTCAAAGAATATATTTTTTTAATGCTGTAGCAGTAACCCTTTCCTCATTCCCTTCTCATTTCCTTTTCCATTGATCTGAATTTATTCATTTTACTACTATCTCAGTTTTGAGAGCATTATTTTCCATCTACCAGAAGCAGTAGTGCTCTGTAGAAGTCAATTCTATAGCAGAAATCATTTAGAAATCAGTAGAAAGGAAAAGTAATACCTGTAAAAAAAAATCCATCACTTTCTTTTTCAACATTTTAGCTCCCTACTTGAATATCATCATCTAAGCTAAAATTTCCCCCAATGAATAAATAAATTGATTTGTGAATTGTTTAACATAGAAAATAGTTGAAATTAAACTGTAATTCTTCTATTTAGTGGTGTAATTGAGTTGTTTTAGGGACATGGACAAGGCCATCTCTAACTTCTATGAAGGATAAAAAAAGATTACAATTTTTACCATCTTGAACAAGAACTTCCTATTACCATAAAGAATGAATGGCTATCTTCACTTTTTCATTTTACCCAAGAATATCATTATATCATCATCAATTTTTTTAGAGAGAATGAGTTTGGGATAGGAAGAAAAAGATGATTATAATATTATGGATTTCTGTTGATAGTTGAAAATGTTATGCAGAGTTTTCCCTGTGCCCTATTCTTGTAGGATTAGAATTTTCCAGTTGGATTGACTTGGCTGTCAAAAAGTCAAGTTGATTTTTCTTTCCCCAGATTAAGTTGATAATTGGCTGAATAAAGTGTTAATAACAATTAGGAAAGGTAGGATTTTAAAGCTACTTAACAAAACAAACTTTGTGGGACTATTTTTTTTTATTTTTTATTTTTGGTAAATTCTCCAGAGAACACATTGTATAAAGTTATGGCTTCCTGTTCTATGAAGTATTTCTTCCTTGACCTACCTGCCATAACTGCTTAGCTTACACTTAAAGAAAAAAAGGTTTCCATTCCACTATTGAATCTTTAAAGAAAAATCAAGGTACAGTCTTTCTTTTTCACACAAAAGCATTCAGAGCACTAGTTTTAAAGAGAGCTTAATTCTTGCACTAGATGTTTTTAGTTCTCTTTTTTTGTTCAAAACACAGGAATGCTACCCTCTCTTGTCTTTCTTAACATCTGCAGGACTTTTTTCCTTTTCTGTGCCCAGTTCAGATTGTCTTGCTCTCAATACCAGCTACTCTCTCTCATTTTTCCTCCACTACTGTTTCACCCTTTCCTTCTTTCTCTTGCTTTGCCTCAGTCTTCTTACTTTCCCCCTGTATTCCTCATACTTAGAATTGTCTGTAACTTCTCATCTAGACGAACATCTCCTAGTTTTGACCTAGACTCAAATCCCATTTCTTAATTGTTCTCTTCTAAGTAGCCATCCTCTTCTCTACCAATAATTTCTTTTGGTAACCATCCCAACCTCATTAGGCTATGTATGTATTTTAAACAAATAAGCAAAAATAAATTCAAATTTATCTGCCTTGCTAGTCAAAATGCTTTTCTTAGAGGTTGGGGACTCTTTGATGTTTTCTGAAGAGTACATATCACTTTATCTTTTCAGTAAAGGTGGCAGTATCTCGTTGCATTAGCAAAAATTGAAACCTGTACGTTTCACGTACATTGGTCATCTAGATATCACTCAGACATCAAATGGTTTATTTATTTAAAGCATATCAATGACACTTTTCCTGAAGTGAATCTTATACTTTTCAACCTTCTTAAACAAAGTGTTGCAAACATGAGTTAATCTTTTTATAATGATTCTGTGATCATCATTACTGTATTAGTTTCCTAGGGCTACTGTAACAAAGTACCATAAACAGGATGCCTTAAACAACAGAAATGTACAGTGTCAGAGTTCTGGCAGGTAGAATCAGCAGGGTTGGTTTCTTCTGAGGGTTGTGAGAAGAAATCTGTACCATCCTTCTTTCCTAAATTCTGATTGTTTGCTGGCAATCTTTGGTGTTCTTTGGCTTGTAGAAGTATCTCTCTGATTTCTGTCATCATCTTGAGATAGTGTTCTCCCCATGTGCATATGTGTGTCCAAAATCCCCCTTTTTATAAAGACACCAATCATATTGGATTGGGGTCCATTCTACTCCAGTATCACCTCATCTTAACTAATTGTATCTGCAATGACCCTATTTCTAAATAAAGTCACATTCTGAGTTATTGGGGGTTAGAACTTCAACATATGAATTTTGAGGGGATATAATTCAACCCATAACAAATATAAATTTTTTTTGTATAGACCTCTACCACACTGATTTCTGTAGGACACAGTTATAGATATGTTTGCAAACTGTACATAGTTCTCAGCCTTGGATACTTCATCTCTCCCCTGCTCCTTTCTTCCTCTTCATTCTGAGACACAGAGTGATTATTTCTTACAGTTCCCATTGTGCTTTCTTCTGGAAGTATATCATCTTTCCATCTAACATGAATGGAGGTCCCAGATAACTAATGCTACTGTGTAGTAAGGAAGAATACATAGGTTCCAAGTTAAAGTCTCACTGATGAATAAAGATAAGTTTGGACAATCATGTGTACTTTATGGCATTGTTTTTTTTCTTTAGTTTCTCAAGGACTCTCTTTTTTCTGGGTTCATCACCATGTTAAATCAAGATATAGTTATAGGTGAATATGAGAAGGCTGGGTAATAGAGGTATTAATATATTATTTTCTTATGACAGATATGAAAGTTAGAGCAATATATCTGATTAAAATGTTAGAAATTGTATTATCCTGTCTACTAGTTACTCAGGAGTTTACCCATTAGTATAGGAAAATCAGAGTTCTCCTTAGAATTCTGTAAGGTGTGAAATCTGAGTAGAACAGACTTATCCTTTTGTATAGTGTCTATCACACTGAGATCACTCAGCAAACATAATGGTAGTGCAGAACTGTGTTGAAGTCAAATGCTGTGAGTGGGAAAGGAAATGTGCATATTTAGTTCTTAGCAGGTAGTCCTTCCTGGCTGGATGAGGGGCCTGTGCCCACAGGTGCTGACCTACCAGGAGTGGTCCATGTGGTTCTCAGGGTACCATGCTGATGAGCCACCCACCGTGGTTCCAGTTTTGGCAGCCACAGCCAAATTGGCTCTTTGATCTTTGGAGTGGCTGCCACAGTCCTGCCACAGTGACTGTCTCTGTTTGTTTTACCCCTCCCTTTTTTCATTACTCCCACCTGGCACTATAGGACAAAAAAATGAGAGGTGGGAGGAGGTTGGGAGGGGACACTTCAGGAACACAGCTTTGCCAAATATGAAAAGCTACTTAAGCAGTTCTGGTTCCAAAAGCTCATGTATAACATTTCTGCCAACCCATTAGTGAATACATTTTATTTTATATATCATTCAACAGTCTGCTAAAAATCACTTTCCCTGATTCGGCTTTCTCATTACCAGGGTCTTAGAGCCGCCATAAAAATAGTCTTAGAAATAGTCTCCCTTCATAAATATATGAATATGCTTAGAAATATTGATTTCATCTTATGCCTTGATATTTTAAGATCAATTCCTCTAATATATCAATATTTGAAAATCAGCTTTGGTGACTTGATTGTATTGGTCATATTTTTTAAACTGTATGAAATTTTTGTTGAAACGTTTTAATAGATTATGCAATAGTCTCTCTATTCTAATGCAGTATTTGAACAAAAATGTAAACATGACAATACCCATTTTATAGCTGAAAAAGTGAAAAGCTGAGGTACTAAATATGTTATTTAAGATTATACAGGGTGTTGGTGTCATTCTACCCATTTGATACTGGTAGTATCATTGGATACTCTGAAATTTAGGAATTTAGCATATGCTCTATGAGACGATAGAAATATTTTCTCCACATTATCTTGATAATATCATTTAGGTATCATAGATAAGGAGACAGAAAACTGAGACATAAGGGGATATTAAATGACTTGTAGCAAATCACATAGCAAGGTCACAGGAAAGCTGACAAGGTCTTGGACTCCTTCACTGTGTGAACTAGCCATGACTAGTTTTCTGACAAGAAATATTTTTCTCCTTTGGGGAATCCCAATTTTCACATTTGTAAAGGTTGGAGACTTTCACTGAAAAAGTAATGCCTCAAGGGACAAGAACCTTTTGAGAAATTTAAGGTTTTAATCTCAGCCTAGTACAGTCAAATATATTGATCACCACTTAACAATTTATGAATATTTCTAAAATTCTTATTTAGACAGAATTAAATCACCTTTCCCCTCCATCATTATCCAGTTATCACTTAGTGAAATATTTAGGTATTAGGTATTTATGTACATACGTAAAAATGCATAAGTTTGGAAACTGTAAAGTATATGGAATTTATTTGAGAAAATGTTATAAAAAAAAATAGTATCAACTTTGAACTGTTTCTGTTCTAATGTCTGCTTGTCATCATTTTTAACCAGAAGATTAAATTTCCCTAAATAAGGCTGGAGAATCAGGTAGTTAATAAGGAAAGAGAGACTCAACCTGGCCAAAATTTTACTAAGTCATTGTTACCAATCTAGGTATCCCAGGGAAAGGATCGGAAG
>NW_006781722.1:238407-329326 GCF_000442215.2 Lipotes vexillifer
GGAAAGAGTACATGAAGTAGTCTTCCATACTTCTTCTTTCTACCAATTAGGGTTTCTAACTGAGAAATAAGCAGATTCTAGAAAGCTCTGACTGCCCAGGAGATCCCACTCAGGCTACTGTGGCTCAGAAAATCCCTGTGCTTATTAATTGGTCTGCTGATTTCCCCATCTCCTGATCTCAGGTAGAGGCCATAGAATAAGAACCAATAATGGAGGGTCCAGGCAGTTCCTTATCCCAAAGGAATCCTCAAAAGAGAAACCTTACATACACATTCAAGTAAATGAGAAGAGCCTTTGTGAAGCCCCTCCAATGACCCCCTCCATGAAGAAATACCCCCATTTCACCTACAGCCAGCTCTATCACCATCAGTAAATGTGTGTTCCACTAATATTTGCTCTATACACTAGATCAAGAACTGGAGATGGCTGGTCTAAATCAAGGTCAAGTGAGAAGAAAGTATGTGGAAAGGGCATCAGGGTGCCTGGAGCTGGAGAATGCTGGTAGTTAGCTGGTAGTTAGCAAACTTAGCAGCATCGGGTTGTCTGAGGAGAGCCTATGACTGTACTGAGTGCTGGCTTCCACAGTGAGTCCCAAATAAGCTTTTACATCTCCACTAAATGAAATGTAACATTGTATTAATCACTTGGAAAATTAAGATTTTTTTGTCTATTATTAACTGGTAAATTCTTGTGTCATCTCTCTCTATTTTGTGGGTCAGCTCTGTTTTCTTAAACACAACCATTTCAACTATATTATTAACATTCTCAAAGGAAATTCTGCCAGACTACCAAGTCCAATTTGCTTTAGCTAAGACTTACTTACATTTATTGTCTAAGGCAGGCTTACATATTACATGTGTCATTTGGCTCAGAAACAGAAAATTTTAATTGTATTAATAAGCTTTAACTCTGAATGCTTCAAATGCCATATATTGTGCATTTATTCTGGGCTAATTTCTATGCTTTGTACCCTACTACATTACCTCCTTTAATTTTCACAACAAACCATTTTAGAGATAAGAGAATTGAGCCTCAGAGAACCTAATTAATTTGACGGAGGGCACACAGCTAATAAGTGACCAAGCAAGGATTCAAACCTAAGCCTTTCTGACTCAAGGTCTTCCTCTCACTTTTTAAACCACTGTCTCATTCTGCTTCTAAAGGTGTAGAAGATTCTGAATTACCTTCTAAGAGTATGTGAAGTTTTAATAAGGGAGAAGTGGGCTGCCATAGCACATGGTTCTGTGGTGCTAGTTTTTATTATCTAAAACATGCCCAACTCATGCTAGTTGCCAGTTTGTCCCAAGTGCTAGCCTGTTGATACCATAAATGCTATTTTCCAGTCTTATTTTAAGAGACATGCCTCTCATTAAATATAGAAGTTTAGCTCAATTCTCAAATTAACCTCAAAACTACCTTAATTTTGCTAGGTTAAAAATAATAACATAAATATTATATGTGACTAGGTAACTATAAAGTAGTGGAACTGATTTTTGGTGGGTGTTAGTGGCACTGGTCTCATTGTTTAGAATGAATCCACATAGTGCATATCCAGATTTACCACTTGTGAGTTTCATAATCTATTAAATGGAGATGGTAATAGTACATACTTTGTAATATTGTGAGGATTAAATGAGATAATATATGTAAAGTTCTTGGATCAATTCCTAGCATATAGTAAGCGCTCAATAAATGGTAAACTTATTATATATGAGTATTGCAGAAATAAAAATCAAACCATAACTGGTAGGTGCTTGGTACATGTCAGGAGCTCAATACGTATCTGTTGAATAAATTAATAAATTGTATCAGTTCTTCAAACTGGCTAGTGGTTAATGATTTATGGTAAATGCAGTATTCTGCTGGCTGCCTCACTATTGAGTTTAATATAAAACAAAATGTTTAATGTCATTAAGAACTCTACGCAATCTTCAGGAGGATTTCCTAGCTCTGAAAGAGCTTTTTTTTGGTATTGGGGTATCATTTCTTTTCCTCAACATTTTCACCCTTAGTACTGTATAGCCTGTACTCTCTGGCTAGAGTTAAACGTGTGACCAATGAATGGATATAGATTTTCCCCTTCCTTTATTGGTCATGCAGATATGATTTATCTTATGGCTTAATGAAAACAGAAGTTGTACAAGTATGTACATAGTGAAAGAAGATAGATGGGCTGGAAAAAAACAAAAAGTCAGTATGTGTTGCGAATGCTTCCTATTTGCCTAAGACAACTGAAAACCCTGGAGATACTGCTTACGTTTCTGGTGATGTCAAGATATCACAGTTTAGGGAGGCTTTTTTTCTTAAGAAATTCATTTTAAAATCCTGAAATGTTTATCATTAGGTACCTGAATTTATCATGCTTTAAATACCATAGTTTCTAAATGGTAATCTAATTCTAATAAAAGTTCAAAGGTTTGCCTCTCTCCAGAATGTTCTTCTACCAGTGATATTTCTACTCTACCTTTAGAAATAGTCCATGCATCACTTCTAGAAGCCCTGCCTCATACTTTTATGCATATTTGTGTCATTCCCTTTGTTATAGTGTATTATATTCAGTTGACCAAAAAGTTTGTTTGGGTTTTTTGGTAAGATGTTACTGAAAAACCAGAATGAACTTTTTGGCCAACCCAATCGTTTTCTGTTTAGATTTTCCCTTTTTTAATCTAGTGGCTAAGTTGTGAGCTTCTTGAAGATGAGGATAGTGCTTTATTTATCTCTTGATACATAGTATTATTCAGTTCCTAGGATAGAGTAGGTGCTCAATAAATACATACGCAATAAATTAATGAACTTGCAGTCACACACACACACACAGACACACACACACACACACATATTAGATCAAGGCATGAATAAAATGTCCTATAACTTTGCATGTTCCTTAAGTGCTTGTGAACCATTTTTAACATTGCTTATGAATAGACTGACATATTTCCAAATGTTCTAGTCACCTTGAGGGAAACTTTCTAATCTTTGAAAAAAAAAAATTTTTTTTTTTTTTTTACCTTTTCTTATTCTTTGTTTTTACTTTGAGCGTCACTTTTGCACATGGATTCAAGTGTGCTGTCAAGTACTGATTGTTTGACTGGACCATACAGTGTTATGAATCCTTAGTTTTATTCACACGCTGCCTGTTTGGTGGCTTTATTCAAGTACATAATCTTATGTTATATAATAAATACATGTATTGTGTCAGTTAACTGGAAAAGTTTTACTTTCAAAAGTAGTTCTCAGCATTTAATACAGTGCTTGGCATATAGTTGGGACTCAGTAAATGTTTGTGGAATGCATGAATAAATCAGCCATTATTGTTAACTGTTTTGAAGATGAGGTATGAGATTTAAAAAAAAAAAAAAAAGGCTAAATGAAATGCCCAGTATCAGACAGTGGATGAGAGCAAATCTGACACTCATAATTCTTACCTCTGTAGAGTCTCTCAGTCGTTACACAGGCTCACTGAGAAGTGCCGTATATGTCTGATTTCTCAACTTCACCCTGCAGTAAACTTTTGCAATCTGAAGGCTAGAGACCGCTTTTGTAAATGTTGTCTGCCTGATAACTGTGTTGGCACCGAGGAGGCCTTAGCAGATAAAGTTGAGGAACATATGGCTCCCATCTGAATACAAATTGGTGGACATAACATGGTAATTCAGCAGAGATGTCCTCTATATTGTAAACTGAAAGAGTATGATTAGAGGTGTTTATAAACGGCATCTGAATCCCCCCCCCACCCCTCCCCACCTCTTTTCCACTGTAGTTTTATTGGCCTGAATCATAGCCATCTAGCGTCCCAGTCTCACCGCATTATTTGTTAAAGTGGCCAGCGTGAGGAATTATTAATTAAAGCTAACAAATCACCCTGACGAGCTGTGCCCTGGCATGGCTGCAGGTTGATTGGCGAAAGTGTTCTCCTTTGGAGAAAAGACTTTTTGTGCTCGTGACGCAGTCAGGGACGGATTATTGAATATGCAAGTTAGAGGAAAAATCACAGGACAAGCAAATTGAGTATTTACTGGCAAATAATTGCTCTCTTAAGCTGTGGCTCTCTTCCTAAATTCTTAACATTCCCGAGGGTTAGAAAGAAACACAGAAAAATGCATCGGTACAGAGTACATTTCAAAAAAATTACATAGGCTGATGTTTCAGACTTGTGCAGGTAAGTGTGATTGTGTGTGCATGGAAAGTGAAACAACAAAGCGAAGCAAGAGAAAGGGGGAAATTTTTAATCTGGTGTTTTTTTTAAAATCAATTTGTTGTTTATTGGAATACTGCTCGGCATATTTCTACGTTGACTGAGAATTCAGTTTCAGTGCTGCATTTATTGTGAAAGTTAGAGAAATGAGGAGGGAGGTTTTCTCAGAGTTACTTTGTGTCTTTATTAGCAGAAGAGTATGTTAATGTTTTGCCCCCAAAAATAGTTATAAACTTTGCTCAGATATTTGTGGGTATTTGTATGAAATTATCGCTTGATTTAAGGCTCTTCAGTTATTCTCAATATTGTTAATTATGACCTGTCTTAACAGTGTCCTGAACACATTTGGGTACAACTATTGTGTTTATTTTTCAAAGTAAACTCTGTTTTACATTAGCACCGAGCTAGTCCTTGTTCAGAGTTTCTAAAGGGACGTTACAGTTCTGGAATAGTTCCTTAAACTCCGGGCTTCTGTAATAACCAAAGTGTCCTTATTGTCAATTGTGTGGTCTTTTTAGCTGACGTATTAATCAAACTACTGAGTTCTGTGGACATTGTAAGATAAGTGAGACTAGATTAGAGACTTTTTCAAAAGCAAATTTAAATACATAAAAATACGAGTGTGGAAATGAAGGCTCATTCTATGTATGAAATGTTGACATATAGAAACAGAGGTATACTGCTAAGTACAGCTAGGTTATGTGAACAATATTATCAAAACACATATATCCACTGAGGATGAATTTCATATTCTGTGAAAATGTGCTTTCATCAACAACAAACTGTTTTTGAAATGAGAGTAATTGGCTGGAAAAATAGCATTTTAGGATTATAATAACTATGAATAACATGGATTTAAAACAAAGGCATAAACATAATTTAAACTAAATTAATTAATAATTGCAAAGTGCTTTAACAATAAAACATCTACATGATAGTAATAATAATAGGAATAATAATAAAAATGGAAAGTCTGGCAATCACTCAAAAATTAAATCAGACAACTCTCATAAGGTTTTAGACAATCACGATTTTAAAATATAAATATAAAAAACATATTTTACCTTCTTATCTGTTCCTTGAACCATGCAATATTGTGCTGGTTAAGATTTTTCCTTACTATATCCTATTTTATTAAAAAATGGCTTCCCTTAATATGTAGAATAGAGCTCAGAAGAAAGTTTTAAAAATATATTTTTTAAAGGTTTAATTCCCACTGGATAACATTCTGTCCTCAGATTTCAAGAGGCAGCCTCCTTAAAGTTTTTTGTGACTATTTGAGGGCACAGTTTGGCCCATTATTTTCAAAGGGGGCATTTAAAGCATATGTTCAAAGACTAAACCATCTGCCTGCTTTATTATGAATACCACAGAATTATGAGGACTTGGAAAGGCTCAAAAATTGAACCAGAGTTCTATGCAAGATTTTTAAAAAGTACAGCACTTATATTTTAAAAAGTTTTTTGTAAACACCTACTTTTGCTAAGTATTTCATTAGTCTTCTGTGGGAGAATTGTACCATTACACCCTTTTGATGTATGGGGAGTGGTGGCAAAATGTAGTTGAGTGACATGAACCTATGGCAAGTTAATGGTAGTATTTTCTCTCTGATTTAACTCACTATGTTTAAATGCCTTTTGGAGTTTTGGATTGACTTGTCAATAGTGAAACTCACAGTGAATTGGAGAAACATTATAAAATGGTGACTGCTGGAACAAAAATGAAATCCAGCTGCTAGCTTCTGGACTATCTACAAATGAGTTGCAAGAGACATGCGGAGGTCAGACTAAAGAGCACATCTGTAATCCAGCTGTGATGTAATGGAAGTATGAATCAACTATTGGTTGCCCATGATGGGGGGAAAAAGAAAAAAACAAGCATAACGGCATTATTCCAGCATGGTACTATATTCCTTTGGTATCTGAAAGGATATGAGATCCAGAAATTAATACAAGAACAAAAGTCATATTTGGGTCCCAAACACAATAATATTTCAGCCCAAGGTGCTTAGATAAGGACAAATTAACACAAGTATCATTGTTAAGATGTCTAGTGCCCAATTAGAGTTCTTCTAACTTAACCTGAGTTGTTACTAAAATCAGTCTGAGACTAGCTGAATCATTATCAGAGGAAATACAGAAAATAGACTAAACCCAGCTTGAATATAAGCTTTCATTGTGGAGATGACTTATCACTCTTTGTTGCTTAGTGAAAATTATTTAAGAGAAAATAATAATGGAGTCAAAGGACTGAAGAATTTGGTTGAAGATTCTAAGATATATACATATATATGTATGCAAAATACATATAAGTAAATAATATATGCATATATAATAATATAATAATAATATATGCACACATATATAATTTTTTTAAGAATAAATATTTTTAGAATTGCACACTTTGTTAGACTGATTAAGGCTAGGAGTTGGTCGGTTTTTTTGTTTTTTTTTTATACAGTCAGTCTAAAAGACTGAAGGCACAGATTTTAACACAGCTATAGTTGGCTTTCAGAACTGAAGGATGTCAGAATTAATGATCTGGTGCCGAAAATACCTATGTTCAATTTCATATGGCTATTCTCATAGTAGTATTTTAATTTTATGCCTCCCTAAACTGCAGTCCTGCAAATAATAAAATGAATCTATTAGCCCAAAGACTACAAAATATTTCCATTATTTTAGGAGATTAGTTTTTATTTTAGGTGAGTTTGATATATATATATCTAATACACACACACACACACACACACACACACACACACACACTTTTTGTATTGTTTTGTTTTCCTCATTTATTTCTGCCACCTAGTTCCAAAAAGGGAATTAAAATGGCTGACAAAGAAAAAGAAACAGGTAATACAGTGAAATACATGAATTAAGAGTAGATAAGAAAGGCAAACAAACAAACAAACAAAAATAAACAAGAGCAAAAATATAAAAAGGAGTTAAGAGTGAAGTCAGTACACAAACTACATTTGGTGAAGTGCTATACATTTGCCTTTAAACTTTCATGCAGTCAAGTCAAAGAGAAAACTATGACAAATTATGCAATTTACAACATTCATAAGAATAATTTAAAAATTTCCATCACTCATTGCTAAAGTTCTTGAAGAATGACAGACTGAATATTTAGAGAACTTAGTGCTAAGACAACTCCCATTGAAAATAATTATAGGCTGCAGAGACCTAGAGGTCAGGACAGAATCAGCAGCTATACCTTCCATGGGACATGTCTGGAGGAGTACACTGCAGTAATCTCCTTTCACTCCCAGGGGAGAAGTTTCTTGGGTGGAGGAGGGGGAAGCTTCAATTAGTGCAATTACGTTGGCAAGACCAAGGTATTATGGAAAATATGGATTTAAGGAGGAAATTTTAAAAATTATTTCATGTAAATATATATATATATACATATATAGTTTAACAGTAAATCAAAGATTTAGAAGGCATCCACTTTTAGAATAGCCATTAAAACACATTTTATCAAATAAACCTGTTGAATCAACATTGCTTCCCTAAATTGTTAATGAAACATTGCTACACTGCTGCCATTCTTCTCCTATTTTTACTTTAAGCACACTGTCAGTCTTCGTGAAGTTGTAAAAAGGACCCTTTCTGTCTTGAATATAATGGTCCTTGCCCTTGCATCCTCCCTTCGTTCATTTTCAAAAGTCTTAGCAAACTGCCTGGTCTTTCCACAGGTAATTTTGATGGTTAAGTCTCATTGAATAAGCTAGTCTTTTCTCCATATTGAAAAGGTGAAGCATAAAGATTTCTTTTCACATTACCTTTGTAGCCCAATCCATAGTAAGTAGTCCAAGGACCACCTGTATCAGAGTTACCTAGGATGGTTGTCAAAATGAAGATCCCTGGGCCCCATTCCAGAATTTCTGAATTAGAAGCTCTGAGAATAGAGTCTAAGGCTCTGCAATTTAGGAAGCTACCTAGGTTAGTTATGTACATTAAAGTTTGAAAACCACTATTTCAAGATCATGACTTTAAAATTTCTAGTATATGAACATAAAATGGTAGGATTTCCACACCATAGTTGATGAAGGCTTATTATATTAACACTGACCAAAACACTAATGCATATTCAATAATAAGTGATGATTGCCTGCTCATGAGACTGGAAAGATCAAGCTTAGAAGAACATTCTGCATTTGTTTGAACCCTTCAAACCATATCTCACCATTACAGGAAGATTTTCTTAAATTTTTTAGCTATCATTTCCTGAAAACTACTATGTGCTAAGTCATGTGTTGCATCTGGGTACTAGAGATACAAAGATGAGAAAGAACAAGTCCGTCCATTGTCTGAAAAAAATGCATATTCTAGGATAATTTATTACTACTAGGATATTGTCTTCTCTGTACTAGAGTAAGTATGAATTGCCACATAATCTTCCCTTGAGTAAACTGAAGATTTCCATTGTATTATACCAGTATGAGTTTATACTCGGTAGAAATTTCGCATAACAGGACCCCGCTACAATTTGGATGCGGCAAAACGTAAGAAACCATTGTGGATTCCTCCTTCTTCCCCTCAGCAGGAGACCACATCCCCCAAGACTGGGATGAGAGGTATCATGGGGAATTTCTAATTCCATTTCTCTTATCATCAATCAGTGATTTGTTACCAGGATTCCTTTTGAGAGGAGGAGAGAAATGTGTAAGTGAATGCTTCTAACATTATGAAGACTTGTATGTCCTTTTCCACTGCCCCTCTGGGGCAGCTCACCTATAGGAAATGCTGGAGCCTATGGCAGCATCCTCCCTACTTGTCAGGTAGGGCAAAATACGGAGGAACTTGAGCTGCTCCTGCCTAGTACCCTGCTCCCAAGTCCCATGAGTGCCAGAAATTGGTGTCAGCAGGCTAGAAGAGACATTTTGTGCATAAAGGAATTTGGTAGCTGGTCTGAGGAATAGGATGAGCTTGCAATTTCATTGATGGTTCATGTTTTCCTGGAAAAGTATTGGAGACACCCTCCCCCTTTATTATTTCCAGAACAATATGAGAAGTATTGTGAGACCTTCTATATCCTTTTTTCCTTTCCTTCCCTTCTTTTTAACATGTATTTGTTGCGTATTTAGTGCCATGCTTTCTTCTAGGAGCTAGGGATAGAGTGATGAATAAAGTTTCTACTTTCATGAAATTTATATTAGGGTATATAATGTATTAGGGTTAGAAAGGGAATAAAATTACTAAATATAAAATGTAAAGTAATATAAATATATGCTTCATTTTTGAGACATTGCCTACTGCACTCTCCATGACTTCCAAATATATTCACGTTATTTCATAATGTGTATGTGTCTATGCATGTGTGTATGCATGTGTGTGTGTGTGTGTGTGTGTGTGTGTGTGTATAAATATATATATTTCATGATGGATTTATGAGCTCTGGGAACAAACCAGTCAATTCAGGACTCCCCTTATTGTGGGAAGCCCTTTTTCATGGGGACCTGCACATAATGAAATGGGAAGACAAGCCACCTGCAAGGACCAAAATGTGTGCACAGTCAACTACAAAATCCTTCTTTTTCATCTTTTTGCTTATTTGTGTGTGTGTGTGTGTGTGTGTGTGTGTGTGTGTCCTGGGTTTTGTTTTTCATTGTTTAATGAACTGAGTGCTAGACACTCAGTGTACCCAGGGGTCTAAGACCTAGATAAGTTATAGGGTCAATCTTCAAGTGAATAAAGGTAAAGAAGACAAGCAATTAACAATAGTGGCTTTGATAATGTTCTAAAGGACACAGGAAGGAGTACTGCCCTAGAATAGATCAGAGCATAGGCAACAGGAAAGGTTTCCCAGAGGGGGTCAGGTTTTAACTGAGACTAACAACCTCAGAGTAAAACAAAACAAAAAGGATTTTTTAAAGTAAACTTCTAATTTTTCACCTGATCACCTAAATAGTATGTGTCCACGGTGAAAATATTTTAGACATTAGGACAACCTATTTTTTTAAAAAAGGGTGTGTGTGGAAATCACCAGTTAACTCAACACTTGAGAAACCATTGTTAACATTCATAAGATACTTTTTGAGCATGTATTATGTTCTAGGGCTATGCCAGCCAGCCACTGTCTTCTCGGAAGGGAACATTTTAATTAGCAGGCAATATGAATAGAAGCAACTCAAACTTTGACTCCTGTTAGCTGTCTTCAGATTTGGGCTTACAAACCAGCTGGGCCCCAACTGGAGCTGATGTAGATAGAAGAGCACATATGAGTATTCTCCGGAACAAACATCATAGCACCTGCTATCACCCCCATCTGATATAGGTGTGAAAGTCAGATTCATTGGCTCTGCTTCTTCTCTGTCTATGTGATCTTGGGCAACTTATTTGGCCTCTCTGTGTCTCGGTGTCCTTCTTTGTTAAACTGGATTATTAACAGTACATACCTCATGAGATATTTTGAGAAATGATTAAGATAAGATAATGCATGTAAAGTGCTAATGACAGTACTTGGCACATAGTAAAGTATTCAGTAAGTGCTATCATTATTATGATGCTGATTACTGTTATTATTATTATTACTATTACAGTTATTTTCATTACCAAGGAAACTTGCCGAAAACATATTTTGTCCAAAGCAACACCATTGTCACTACTGACAAAACAACTCAAAACACGCTTCCTACTGAGGGTGGGTCAGAGATATCATCTTTGCGACACACCTTAAGAATATGGATTTATAGCTGAAAATTATAATTTAGCTCGGTAGATAAATGACATTATGCAGACTAATTTTCTGTTTCTAAATGGAAATGATGTTTAAATCTGCCTTAAATGCCCTTCATGTTACAGATTTTGTTTCAACAATTTGTGGTTAACTAGGTTGTTTTATTAAAAGGAACTTTTAAATCCAAAGCCCTAATGTTCTATACCATCAGTGACTGAAAATGATTAGAAATATAAATTGACCTAAAGAGGCACCTTCAGGAAGCAGACTTCTACGTTGTCAAGATCTGTATTTTAACGTAATAGTGAACAAAGATATCTAGCCTAGCAGTGCTACATATTAGACACTTAAATAATTTTTGAATTGATTTAGAATTTACAAGAAAAAGCATGTGAACATCAATGTAGATGTTCTGTAGAAGTGTAAGTGACTTTAAGAGAAAGATTACACAAAACCATAACAATATACTAGAAAAAATCAGTTGTGTGGAATCTTTACAACATATTACGTTAAGCTTTTAAAATAGTAGGCTTGGGCTTCCCTGGTGGCGCAGTGGTTGAGAGTCCGCCTGCCGATGCAGGGGACACGGGTCCGTGCCCCGGTACGGGAAGATCCCATATGCCGCAGAGCCTGCGCATCCAGAGCCTGTGCTCCACAACGGGAGAGGTCACAGCAGTGAGAGGCCCGCGTACCGCAAAAAATAAAAATAAATAAAAATAAAATAAAATAGTAGGCCTGCCTCAGTATGAAAGGCAGAACTATATAGTGAAAAGAATGTAGACTTTGTAGTTGCACAGCCATGTATTTGGTTATCACCTCCACCATTTACAAATTATGTGATCATGGACGCCTTATTTCTTGTGCCTAAGTCCTTAAACAGAAAATGGAGCAATAATGGCCTCATTGCACGGTATGTTTGTATAGTGCCTAGAATAGTTCTTGGGGCATAATAGATACTCGATAAATGATATCCATTAACAATGGCAATAACAATAATAAGACAGAAAAGCACTGTGTACAATGAATATGAGCCCATTATATATCTAAATATAGATATGATTCATGTAAATTGATATATACATTCCAATATAATAAATACTAATACCTGATTGCCTTGCTTAATATTTGTCACACCATAGGAGGGTTACATGTAAAGTTTACGTATTTAAATACCTTTATGAAAAGATTTGCTTTATTTATTTTAGTTAAAGAAGATAAAATTCAAAAACTAACTTTATCTTTTGAGAAATGGCAATAAAAGCAAAAGCCACCAAAGGATCTGTTACCATCATAGTCAAATAATTTGGACTTAATGCAAATAAAGAGCAGGGCTAACACTCCACTTCAAATGATAGAAAAAGTGAATTAATTTGAGAAACTCTTAGGTGACCCCTAATTTGCATAGTATTAATTGGAAGTATTTTAAAGATCATAGGGCTATTAATGGCTGCAGAGATTCACAATACAAAAATAGTTCATTGCTAAATTCAAAATTCTGTTAATGTCACAAACTGTGGGATGTGAAACACAAATGAATTGTGATGACAGTTGACTCCCAAGCTGCCTATTTTTTTTTTTCCCTCAGAGCTGCTCATATTTGGTTTTATATTTTCTCCAGTCCTGATTTAACCCATCAATGTTTGTATTTTCTGAAGCTAACACCACCTTGGAGCAAGCATACCACTTTTAAGGATTTTATTACTAAATGCTTCTTGGTTCCTAGGAATTTTGCTCTCACTGCTTTTCTTCCCAATGATACGTACTCTTGAATCTTTCTTTACCTCTCACCTTAGAGTCAGAGTTTCAATCACTTATTAACCTACAGGCTTCTAGGGCTTGGTATTGACCTTTACTCCACCTCTCTCGAGTGTTTAAAGTGTCATTCCATTCTTCTTCATCTGCAGGACATATTTCTTCTCCATGTTGCTTTGACTTGGGGCACTTCCTGTCATCTGGATAATCTACATTCATTTCCTACTATAGTTTTTTAAAAACTTGTATTTCTAAATGTCACTCTTATCCTCTTTGGTGGAAGGTCTTTACAATCCTAGATTTGGGGAACAACACTAGATACACTATTTTATGAACTGAATTAAGCTCCCTCGTAAATGCGGCAATTCCATATAACCATAAGCTAGCTTGACTTTGGGGAAATGTCACTTAAAAGTATCTCTAAAATGCATTGCTAAAATGACCAAATTATTTCGGCTTAATGGATTTTGTAACTTGGATACCAGACTTACCACACAGAGCAACAGTCCAGGCAAAATATGTTATATCTGGATTTTACTGCAGACAGTGATTTGGCTGCCATTTATTGAGTGACCTCTCTGCACCAAGAATTTTACATTTAATTCTTAAAACAATCCGGTGAGCTAGGTACCATTATCTTCACTTAATAGATGAGAAAACTTTGACCTAGAGAGGTTAAGTGACTTGTTAAGGGGTAGAAAGAGGATGCAAACCCAAAGTTCTAAGACTTTAAAACTCATCCTTTCTCCTTTACCACATTTTTGTGCCTGGTTATATATTTACATTATTGGTAGTGGGAAGGAAGTTTGTTGTATAATTTAATTGGGTGCATAGCCAATTTCCTCAAAGCAAACAAAGTGATGATGAGATTTAACTGTTATCAACTGGAGCTTAAAATGGGTGGTTCATAGATGAGGGGTTTCAGACCTCCCATCAAAAGCCTTCTGTGACTTCTCCTAGTCTTTTTCTCCAAAATTAAAACCTGATGATTTTTCTCAGCAAATGTATTCTGTAGATCTTTTTTCTCCCACCAAATTTCTGAAAAATTGTTATTAGAAGTACTACTAATATTTAGTAGTTTTATAAAGCACACACGTAATGCATTTTTAATCCTTCATCATCAATCTATATATCTCTCTTATGAGGCATTAATCAATATCACTTTACTTTTACATAGCACTTTATGGTTTACAGTTTGGAAAATGTATACCAAACAGATAGCACATTGTCTTTTCCGCAGGGTAACTTAAAATGGAGATATATAATTTAGCTATAGTGCACACATACAGTAAAGCAGTGGTAGGACTACCCTCCTACCAAGATTGAGAATCTTTATTTTCCAGGGTACTACTTAGTATTGCCCTTCCGCAGTTGGACCATTGCGTTTGCCAGTTTGCAGTCCAGATCCCAAGACTTTGCTTTGAGCAAGGGCTTGGACGTTAGTGTAGATTGGCTTAATTTGTCTCTTTGCCACAACCACTTACTTCATTTGGGTCAAAACCTCCAAGAGGAACTCTGGAAATTTCCCTAGAATTCAGAGTGAAATTTTAGCTAAAAAAAAAGAAAAGAAAAACTATAACAAGAACCCTGGAACCATCGTTTTTCAAATATTCCCCTGAGAAGAAAAATATAAAAACCTTATGTATGATGCTGGGTTTTGGATTACACATCATGAGTGCTTTTCTTGGGCTGCATCTCTCATGCTCACCCTTCCTCCAGTCACAATGAATGTTCAATTTCCTTCTCTCGAATTCTGACTGTTGCCAATTTTGATGTATGTCTACACTATTATTTATCACTCTAAATTTAAAGTAGGGTAGATGTTTCACTCTTTCACTTTTTGAAGATTCAGAAGGCTTTATTGTGCATTTATTAAAAAAGCACTCTAAAACTCAGCCCCAAATCCTGTTTTTTAAACAAATAAATATTGCCATTATTTTTTACAAATCTGAATACCATGGGCTATCTTCATCCTTTTTCTTTATCCTCAAGTTCTTCAACTTTTGTTCTTCTCTGTAAAGCATAGAGTCCAGGGAAATATAAGTGAAAATGAACAGCTCCGGAAAGTTAGCATAGGAAAATTTCCTATTCTTAGTTGTATTCAAAATGAACTTCCTGTCATGCTGTTTCTAACCTATAATGTATCATTTTCAGAAATATAATATTACATAGATATCAAGACACATTCCCAGATACTCATTATCAAAAATATGGAGGAAAATCCCACATATAAATGTCCCAACTCCTTGCCCCCCGCAAATAAATTTTGGACAAGAGAAAATGTCTTTCCAACAGTGGGGTATCGTGTTGTACTTGATGAATTTTAACATTCGCATCCCTTGTTGCTTGTATTTGTGAAAAATATTAAAGACTTACGACCTCTTTTTCCTTTTAGCTGCACATGGCTCAATCTAATAAATTTTGAATATAGATTCAATATGGTTATATTCCCAATCATACCACATTTAAAAGCAATGTTCTAGACTGTGTTTCTCTGCCAGCATGACTCCACAAAGAAAACGAAACCAAACAAAAACTTCCTTAAAACAGAGAGTAAAATGGGGCTTGCAAAAACTGTTTTAAAAAGAGATTTAAACAATGATAAACAACCAATTTTTCAAACACCGTTGTAGTCATTTCAAGATGTAGAGTGCACAGTATACAGGAAAAATCAGTAAAGGGAAAAAAAACTCTATATTTCACTTATGAAACCTAAAAATACCATTAAAGACCAATTCCCTCTCTATTCGTCTATTATTGCATTCCACTAAAAGGTGTTGAAAAAAAATCAGCCAACTTCTACTAGAATGAAGTGTCCAGACAAGCAAGTCTGTAAATAATTAAAAGAATAAACTAGAAAAGAGGAAATGGTTTGGGAGGGGTGGAATGAGGAGGAGATTAAGCACTTAAAATGTTGAATGTACCAAACCCAGAAAACTCAGGGAGAGAAAGAACTTGTTCTTCAAAAGATGATACTTTCCATCCTTCATCAGCAACAAGGAATTGATAGTCTGATAATAGAAGCCCTTTGGGTAGGACTGGTGGGAAGAAAGAACGCTGTCTTCACGAAGCCTTCACTAAGTGTTCAGTTGCCCAGTGCAATCTGATCGGTGCGTCCACGTTTCTAGAATTGAGTAAACCAAATCAGGATGAACAACATATGGTTTAATGGTTAACTTTTAGAACAAGGGACAGGGAGATGCTTTTATGCTACAGTCGCAGTGTTCGTTCATTACTAAAGCCTGTTCTGGGGGCATTTACAGCTTTCCAGAGAGTCTGACTTTGGCCTAATAAACTCCTTGTCCTGGAGTCTCCCTTAATACAGGTGAATCTTTGTGATAAAACATGCTCTAGAATCCAAAATCTAGAATCCATGCTCTAGAATCATTATTACTAATATTATTATTATTATTCCTTTCTTATGTTGGTAATTATCTCTCCATTTTCTTATTCCAGAAATAAGTGCAAATTTTGTGAATACACAGAGTTAGTTTCTCTGAGAGAGTTTGTTTTCTTCCAAGGTGGAAATTTGAGGTGTTTGAAGTATAGCTGGATGTGCTTTTTAAATGACCAGAGACAAAAAAGATCCTAGAGACAAAAGGATCCACCAAGGAAAGGAACAAAGAAAGGGAGGGAATTGTGTATTTTGGCTGATTCAATCTTCAGTCCTCTATTGTTTGGCTAATGGTCTTTTTATTAAGGTCTCTGCTTTCTCAGCATTCTAATCAGAATCTTCCCCTGTAATTAAGAGAATCTCCAACTCTTCAAACTCTTCATCTTCATCTTCAAAAGTAGAGTAACCATGGACAAACGTTTGGTATACCTTAATGAATGGGCATTGGGTTATGAACAAGTAATAAAGGAAAGTAACAAGAAAATTGAAGGTAAATTCATGATAAGCACTGCGGTCATGCAACTGTTGGAAGTACCTGGTATGGAATTTCTGTTAGTGATATAGCTAAATTAAACAGCAACAATAACAACATTTAAAAAAACCCTACTTCTCACTCCCCTCTCCCTGTTTTCATTTAAAAACAACCACCACCATAAAAATTGCCCAGCAAAGAGAAAGAGCTCGTGTCTGTATTTTTGGTGTATGACCATATATCTTCATTGTAGTTCCTCTGCCACTCATTAACAGTTATTTGTCCCTGATGTTTCTCAGAGATCATCTTTGTGTATGTCTCCATAGCTGTTATGATAATGTTACTATTTTCTCTTCTTCATTTTCTCCTTCTATTTGGGATCTTTTTTCATGTGAAAGAGACTGTTTCTCTACCCTCTTTACACACAGTCACCATTTCACTAGGACACATGGGTGCTTCTATATGATGCCTTTTAAAGTGATAAGATAGTAAGAATAGATTTTGAACAATATTTTACCAACACTATTGAAAAATTAGCAACTGTATATTCTATATACACACACAGAAGCTGCATAAAATGCAAATTCTATTCATATCTGATCTCTTCTGCATTTCTACAGTGACTGTTGCTGTGGCATCTAAGCACTTTAGGTTATTTCCTCTTATTATTATTTACCACCTGATCATTCCAAAGTGCTTTTTACAATCAGAGAATTTCATTAACAACCCATTCCCTTGCTCTTTGGTTTTCTGCACCCTTGCATGTAAAACTATCAAGCATCTTAGTAGCTATATCAGATAAATTACAGTAAGAAGATAGAGTGCTGCTGATAGGAGGATGGGGGAAAAAACATTCCAAAGCATATCCTGAAATCCAGTTTATGTTTTACAGCATCCAAATAATAATATTACAGAAGCGTTGGTATATATATATATATATATATATATATATAATATATATATATATAATATATATATAATATATATATAATATATATTTTATATATTTTATATATAGTATATATAATATATATTATATATATATTATATATATATATATTACAGAGTGAAAACTCAACCACTAGGTACGTACTTTTATTTCTCATGGTTTCCACCATTGCAATAATCAGAAATGTGAGGTGAGCAAGGGGGAGTACTGTCTGCACTTCACACATGGAGAGGTCTTGGGCGTTGCACCTTCTCACTGTAGAAAGCTCGTGATTTCTTATTGCTTCCTGAGCTGCCTTTAGCCCAGAATTATAGAAGTTAATCCATTTTAAAATCCAAAAAGCTACTGTTACATTTTTTTAAGCTGAGAGATAGAGACTTGTTTATAAAAAGGTTCATTGTGATTATAGATGAAAGTGCGTGGTTGGTACCTTAACAGTTTGATTGAATTAAAATCAAGTTCATTCTGGGGTTTCCTTCTCAGCTCTACTCCTTGCTTTCTCTTTGACTCCAAGCTAATTGCATAACCTCTGGTTGACTTGTGCCTCGTCTACACAAAGTGAAATTCAGAAATGAGGTTATTAATCTAACTAATGTAGGCTATAACATTATTTCTCTATTTCTGCTAGAGAATTTGAGATTTCTGACTTAAGCAGGTAGCAATAAAAACCAACAACTTTCTGCACAATTTCCTTTTGTCCTTAGACAACAACCCTATGAAGTAGATACAGCAGAATCACCTGGAAATGATCAGAATCACATGGAGGGCTTGTTAAAAACACAGACTACTAGGTCCCACTCCCAGAGTTTCTGATTCTGAGTCTAGGGTTAGGGACTGATAATTTGCATTTCTAACAAGTTCCCAGGGGATGCTGGTGGGGACCACACTTTTAAAACTCACTGTGCTAAGGGAGATGTAGCTTAAGTACAGAAAAGGAAACCAAAGGTCAACTCATGGCAGTAAAGTGGCAGTGTACAGACAAAAGCCTAGGACTTCTGACTTGAAATCTTACTTTCTTACTACATACATTTTTTTCTCTTCTACTACTTTATTTGGAATGACTTTCGGTTGTCTTGAGATCCTGAGTGAAATAGCATTGTAAAGGAGTGGTAATTGCATCTTTTCCCCTTGGGTCTAGTAGCTACTCTTATTGGATTTGTGAAGGAAAAAGAGGAGGACCTTCCAAATTTTAGTGATTAACTTTGGTATGAAGGGCTTATAAGGCCAGCCTTATACTTCCCCTTTGGGGATGAGAGTGATAAATTTGAGTCTTCTTTGTGTTCAATCATAGCCTGTAGATAGATATTAACAGGCTTCTCTTTGGTTGGACTTGTGAACATATTCTGCTGTGACAATGCTTTGTAAAAATTTCCACATGTATATTACTCCTCCAGATAGTCATGATGAAGGAACGTAGCAAGGAGTACATAGTTGGGCAGGGGAAAAGCCACTGCAAAGAGACTGAGCATAGTGCAGTGGTTTGCAATCCAGGCTGCATGTTACAATCACCCAGGAGAGCTTGGAAATGAACACCCATGTCTGGGTCCCATGTGTAAGAAATTCTGATTAACTGGGGTAGGATCTGAGCAGCAGTAGGTTTTAAAAGCTTCCCAGGTGATTCTAATGTGGAGTCTGGGTTGAGATCTACTGACCTCCTGGTTAAGAACCTGGATTTGGAAATCAGACAGATCTTAGTTCATATATTGGCTCTTCTGTTTAGTTACTGTGAAAGTTATTTAATCTCTGTCAGCTTTAACTATTAATCAAGTTATTTAATCTCTGTCAGCTTTAGTTTTCTCATCGGTAAAATGCAAATAATAATAGTTGCCTTGTCAGCTATTTACGAGAGTTAAATGAGATGATATATTTAAATATTTGACATAGCTCCTGGCTCCTGGTACGGATGTATACGTTAGCTGCTGTTATTATATTATGCTTTGGTTTCCTTATTTGTGAAGTGAGGGGGGCACTTTATGAAATGGAAGACAAATATCTTAGGATTCTCTGTAGATACTTGTCTGTCACCTCATCCACAGTATCCTGCTCAGTTCCATCTTGCCTCTTCCTAAATATACATATTTTGTTAGGTGCTGTCTTTGGCAGACTCAACCTTTATTACTGTATCTTAACAACTATCACTACTCTGTCCTCCTTTTTCCCATCAAGACTGAAAACCTGTAAAATAGAACAAATTTGCTGAAATTCCCATATAGGGTAATGGAGGTATGGTGCATGGTTGACATCTAGGTTTAAAAAACAAATGGCAAAGCTTTGTAAACATACAAAAACTAACATGGCCCTACAGTTGATTGCTATTTTTCTGTCATCGCCTACTCTCAGTCATTGGTAGCTTTCATCGCAGGGGAAGAAGGGTGCCTACATCCCACTTCCTTGAAGATTATGCCATCTTGTTGTCCCTTCATTTTCCCAGATTTCTTCCTGTGACTCTTAAAAATGTCTTAGTACACAGATGAGTAGTAACAATTTCTGAGGGCAGTCATGGTTTTCTAAGCACATTTGCTTATCTCTGCCTATGTTTACTAGGTCGCATTTTATACTACCAATTTTAAAAATTAGAGCCCTTTTGAAAAAACTCCCCTTGTATCTCCCTTAAAGTATACAAATTATGTTTTTGGACAGACAGAGAGGAATTATTTGACTGTCCAATAAAAGTACAGATGGTTCCATTTTCCTTGACTCATCTCACAGCACACATTAGTCAGGTCACATGCCTATTTGGGAATTTTTGTAGCACTAGGTCACTTGCTGAGCTTTGGGGCACATAAAAGACTATTTGCCTGGCTTTTAAGTTTGTGGATCTTACACTGTGCCTGGCATGGAGATAGGAAGGACATTTTTTTTCCATTAAGCTTTTTCACTGTGTTTTGAAAGGAAAAGTTGAAACAGAGTCCCTACTGAGATTTTAACATGTTCCATGGTGGTAACCATAGGCAATAGGGAAACAGAAAATTTTGGGACAGAAGGAAGCCAAGGAGTCCATCTCAGCCTGTCCTCACAGATACCAGTTGGACTCTACAATATTATTTTTATCTAGGTGTACATCTATTGCTTTGTGTTTCTACAGATTGCTCTCTGATAGAAGGGAAACATTGCTACCCATCATCATTAAAAAGGTTGTTCTCTAAACTGTACTCAGACCCCTTTTCTGGACAAGTCAATGGAAATATTCATTTAGATTTTAATAAAGCTAAATCATGGAAGTTTTTATTTGGAAAAATACATTTTGATGTTTAAAAAGATTCTCAAAGGGTGTTACAATAGGTAAACTCCAGTTATAGAGAACAGTACATGTTTCACACAACGCTACAAAAACACAGAATAATGACATTTTTCTTCATTAAATTCAGGGTGCTTAAATTCACGTGAGTGGGCACCTCCCTCCACCTCTACACCCCCACCCATACCCTTCACCTGCCCTCCTCCTCCTCTGGCCATCCCCCTGCCCTAACCTCTGGGGATCAAAACTCCTGAAATCTAAATCAACTCCCATTTCTGAAAGACTCTATCATGCCATTTAAGTGAAGTGTTTAACAAACAGGTCTATTGGCATTCTTCTCTAAAAACTTAAAAATGTAGATTTTGATATATGCTTGGGGGAGGCACATTTTTTCAAATAATCTAGTCTGATAGAGCTCTCTTGAAAATTCACCAGTTTGTTAATGTTACACCTATACTAATAGCTTCTAGTTCCTTTCATTATATGCAGTTATTATTAATGAGATTCTAGAACATCACTTCCCATGGTTACATTCAAATGGTGAGATACAGCTAACCAAGTAGTAGTCATGGCTATTAGTGATTTTTTTTGGATACAAAAATAACATGACAGCAGTTATTTTTTCTTTCTCATATCTACAGTAGCACCAAACCTTAAAATGAATTATGAAAATTCAAAATGATAAGTTTTTTAAAATGTAGTGATTACGAGGTCAGAAATAGTACCTCACAAGACTGGCATTAGCATCATTATTATTGCCATTTTAAACTGGACCGCCCCAGATTGCATAATTCTATACTAACACAGTAAAATTAGGTTTCCCATAGTCCATTTTTGAAAGATAAATACCATGTACACATAAGTACAGATGAAAATATCTCAAAGATACAGAGCCCATGAAATGGCATATTCCTTAAAGGCAGGGAAAGGTTTGCTCAGGAAGAAGGTTGAAAAGCAGTGTGGTATAATGTTAGAATACCTATGCTCTAGTTCATACTTTACCACTTAATGGGTCAACCTTAGTTAAAGGATTTAACCTCCCTGTGCATCAGTTCCCTCATCTGGCTCAGCATCAACCCTCCACAACGTCCTACATTTGAAAAATAGTCAAAACAATGTGGCATAAAATTATTTTGAAGTATTCAATGTTATACACAAATATAGTCTGTTAATCGTCAAGTTTTAAATGGGAATTGGGACCAAATTTTTGGGAAAAGATCCCCTGATCCTATGTTGTCATATGAGATACTGGTGCCATCAGATCTAACCTCTCCAAAACCCTTGAGTCCATTCGGGTAAGCAAGAAACATCCCCATTACTAAGAAATTTTTGTTGCATGAAAGAAAATCTCTCTATCTTATTTCACATATTCAATTCCCTTGTCACTTTACGTTACAAATAAATAAGAAACCAACTTTGCACAGGCCCACCGATTAAAAATAAAAGTTGTCAGAGTGAGAGGGTAAAGACAAAAATATGAATTATTAATTATAATATTAAGCAGCACAAAAAAGCCTAATGTGAAATGATATCACCTAAAAAGAGATTTTATCAAAATAACAATGGGACAGTTATGTAGTCTTTATCATATAATTTGTATTGTTGTCATTTTAAGCCAGAAATATGTTTACCATATCTAATGCATTTATATCAAATTTGATGAAAAGATATTTTAATCATGGAAAAATAAAGAAGTTAATTATAGAACAGTAGCATGAAAGCTTGATTTTAAAGTTATACATTAAATTATCATATTGACCTGGTGACTATATTCGCTATGACATTGTCCTCCTGCATGTCGTTATTTTCCAAACGTCGACTATTGGAAAATGCAAAAACACTAAATTAGAAGAAAGAGTGATGTTTTTCTTTTTAAGATGATTTTAAAGGTTCACATAGTTCGTGTTGGAATGAGAATGAATGTGGGGTTTTTTTTTTTTCCTAAATGGAGATTTCAAATGATTATTCCTTGAATACTGGTTTAGGTTTTCAGCAGAGTGGAGCAATTTCTTCTCAAGAAGGGAAGATCTCAGGCTTTAATGAAAATATTTCCTACTATGTCTCCCTAAATCACAGTTACCTCAACATTTGTGCCTGACTTGAGTTTTCTTTTCCTAAGTAGGCTAGCCTTTTATTTTTAGTCATTTAAAGGGTTATTTCTGATAAAGGCTCATTTGTTTCATGAAATGTCTTAAAATTTCATTTGGAAACAAAGGCAATTCTGAAAAAATTCCCCATGTTTGGAATAATCTCACAGGAGTCATCTACATAGATTCTGAGAAAAATTCTTCACTTGCTATTCCCATGAATAACTGTGAATAGCAAGTTTGGTTCTGTTTAGTAGTATTTTTATTTTAACACTACACACAGCTTCTTTGACTTGTGTTAAGTTTGCTTGTCCCATTTCAGCTGGTTTTGTTCATCTTGTCTCAATGGTTTATTCTCTCTGGCATGATGTTATATTACCATCTCAATTTCCCTGGCAGTATCTTTGTTTTTAGCTTTTAACTTTATTTCGTGCTCATGGAAGTTGAGAGGCAGGTCCATATCCAGGTACAAGGCAAAAAGCCATACATCTGCAGGCATCTTTGCAGTAAACCAACTATTTGTTTTTGTGTTGCCTACATGAAATATTTTTCAAACAACAAAATCCTTAGAGTCCTATTTAAGAAAAGCTTTTGTGGGCTTCCCTGGTGGCGCAGTGGTTGAGAATCTGCCTGCTGATGCAGGGGACATGGGTTCGAGCCCTGGTCTGGGAAGATCCCACATGCCACGGAGCAACTAGGCACGTGTGCCACAACTACTGAGCCTGTGCTTCTGGAGCCTGTGCTCCGCAACAAGAGAGGCTGCAACAATGAGAGGCCCACGCACCGCGATGAGGGGCCCCCGCTTGCCACAACTAGAGAAAGCCCTTGCACAGAAATGAAGAACCAACACAGACAAAAAATAAATAAATTAATTAAAAAAAAAAAAAAAAGCTTTTGTGTCACAGAATACCCTGCCCCAATGCCTGCCAACCTGGGTTCTAATTTTAATTTATCTTGTCCATGAAATCTAACTTTGGCTCTTAAAAATATATCATCCTTATTGCTATTGCCATCATTACCAAGCATTTTTTAAGCATCCCATCTATATTGGTATACACAAGGATATTGTGCCCTCATTGCAGGTTATGCAGTAAAGAAATCAAACACAGTAAAAAATTCCATTTGTCTTATTTCTCATTCTATTCTTATTAGTAATTCCCATTTGATCAGAGAACATCAGTCCTTTCCATGTTACTGTCTTGTCCAAATATTCATCCAGAAGTGACTTTCCTGGCTCCTCTAGTCTTCAGAGGCTGTTCATTAAGTTTATACTTCCCTTGTAAATCATGTAAGTTTCATGGCCATCCATTATTTGTTCTTTTGTTTCCTTGGGGTTCACTGATTCCCACTATGTACAGCCATCTCACACCTGCTGTCATCAGCTGCTCTCCCTTGGTGTGATTTATTTTTAATAATACCCTTTTTTTGCCCAATTTTGATAACCATTCATCTCAATATATTCCTCATAATGTTTATCTCTTCCTTGGGTTTTATTTTTTAAACCACTGAGTAGGAACGAGAAAATAACACAAGCAGTGACAGAAAAGCAAGTACAGAGCTACCAAAATGAAGCCCTGCAATCCTATCTGATGATTGGGGTGGAGCTGAAGAGATGTTAGAGAATATTCTAGAAACAAAGAAAAAGAAATTAAATAAAACATCATTCCAGAAAGGAAGAAGTCAATAAATTATGAGTAAATCAGGTCATAGAAAAAATTAATCAGAAGAAAACAACTGGCTTTTAGGTGTTTAGCAATTTTAATTATTACCATTAATAATATTTATTAAGAGCTTTTTATGTGCTAGACAATGTGCTAAGTAACTTTCATTCATTATTTCACTTATTCATTTATTTCTTACTGCAAATCTATGAGGAGAGTTATTCTTATTACTGATATTTCCTCCATTTAACAAAAATAAAAACTGAGGCTTAGATAGTTAAAGTAGTTTTCTCAAGGTCTCATAGCTGGAAATGTGGAGCCAGAATAGAAACGCAGGTGCATTTTTGACCTTTATACTGTAGTACCGTTCAAGTCACAGCCTTTAAAAAAAAAACAAATATGTACATAATTATGGTTTAACTATTCTATATAGAGACCATGAAAGGCCTCAAGTCAGTTTATTCTTTACTTACACTTAAGTGTCATAGAAGTTTGAAACATTTCCATAGTAGAGCATAGTTCAGGTTTTAGAAAATGGATCTTTCCTCAGATTTGCTAGTTTCATTCTCTGTAGTGGTAGAAAGTCACTTTTGGCTCACTCTCTTCCTAGCTATAGATAATGGCCGATTAATGTTAGGAAAAAATATTCTGGAGTCTTTTGGTATATTTTGAGAAAATGTAAAATAAATGAATAAATGTCCACATATTACATAATGAATTTAAACAGTGGTTCTTAGATTAATAAAGAGGTTTCCATTAACTTAGTTTTTGCTACTACTGTTTAAATTTTAAACTAATATATTAAATTCCGATAACCGGCATTCTAAGAGTATCTGATAAATTTCATGTATTGGGTAAATTTAAGATAAGGTGACCTCTTTTGACATGTGATGGTTTCATGATATATAATCTATTCCTCAGTGTAAAACTATCATCATCTTAAGGCTGAAGGAATAGTAGCCAGTATGAAATCTCATTTGGGCCTAGTGTATCTGCTGTATACAGTGGTCTGAGCCAGCAAGTCAATAAATTCAGAAACTGAGCAGCCTGGAGCCAGAAGCATGAGAATCATACTGTCTTGAGTTGGAGAGTTCATACAAATTATTTGATGTAGAGATTTTTCATATTTCTTTAAACAACAGAACGCTCTTTTCAAACTAAATCTCATTAGAATATTTACATATGAAATAATGAGTAGCATTTTATTAAAATAAACTCATTTTATAAATCCAAATGATTATGTTAAATATTATAAAGTCAATCAATAAGAATATAATGGCAAATATACAAAGAAATGGAAACTCGGGATCATATTATTATGTTGGCTTTAAGAATTCAGTGTCTTTTTGTATGAGGAATGCACTACTCTATGGTGTCAAGAAAATCATTGTATACAGTTAAGTAGCTGCACATAGTTATAGGGCTTTTTGTTTGTTTGTTTTCTGCTTTTTTTTTTTTTAAGCAACTTGCCTTCCAACTTCAGGGTCTTAATTTGAGGTCTGCATGAAAACTAGTAAACCTTATTGTACATATTTAACTTGTAACAACGCATTGATCTTTTAAAAATTTATATAATACATTTAAATTTGCATGTCATTTTTATCACAATTGTAAATTGATACAAATATGTAATGTTTTAAATTTACATTTTAATTACATATTTAACTGCTCAATCAATCTCTTTGCAATCATCTCTTCTTAAGCTTGAGGACCATGAAGCATAGTTTGAAAACCACTAATTTGGTTCAAATTTCTAAGAAGTAACCTTATTCTCTCTCTCTCTGTTCCTCTATTATTTAAGGACAATTTGATCATTTGGGGATGCTTTATTTCAGGGGTTTTGGTTTATTTAACATATTTCTTCAACTGGAGGTTAAACTGAAGAGCAAGAATTTTGTTTTTGTCTTTTTGCTGTGTTCTCACCACCAGCCTAACATTTACACACTGTACATAGACATAGGGTTTGTCCAAAGTCATTTAGTTACCATCTGTGTACACTAGAGAATTTGGAAAAGGGACCCAAATCTGTCTCAGTCCTCCTCCCATCTACTACTCTGTGCTTCTACTTCTGCTTCTTCATGATGTGTTGATAGCAAAAGCAATCCAGTGAATTCTCTTGGCTTCCAGTTTTCAAAGTTCCCAAGATAGGGCTGTGAATTGATAAACTGTAGCTTTCAGAGGGTGGAGCTTTGAAAGAATAAGATTGGAGAGTAGTAATACAAGGTTTGATGCGTAACCTTGCGATGAACTAGAGCAAAAGGACAGAGAAAGACAGGGCTTAGAGGTAGAGAAGGACTGGAAAAGGGTAGGCAAGTGCTAGAGTAGAAGAAAGAACCGTTTACCTGGCAGAAGCAAGGTAATGCTGGTACCATTAGTGCCTGCTCTCGAAAGCTTTGAAGTGTACAAAAGAGTGACCACAAATCAGAATTGACTTTCTGGGCCACGAATGAAAAATCAAGTTCAACGAGAGAATGTGGTATAAGCTGTGATACCAACCAAATGACATCAGAGCCAGAACTAAAAGGCTGGTGTAGAACCCAGAATACTCTGCTGCTTTCCGACCTTCTGTCAGGTTTTGGGTTTCCAGCTAGGCTAAACCATCAGGGAACTACCTATTATGAAAGTCAAGCCTTATTGAGACTACTACTTGATCAGCCAGTGCAGAAACAAGAGCGGATATAGTATGCTGTGAATCCACAGATCCCAAACTAAGTGTTTTTATAAATGGGTAACATTTCCTACTAACTTATTTGAAAAAATCATTTTTATAAGACACGTGTTTGGGCTTCCCTGGTGGCGCGGTGGTTGAGAGTCCGCCTGCCGATGCAGGGGACACGGGTTCGTGCCCCGGTCCGGGAAGATCCCACATGCCGCGGAGCGGTTGGCCCCGTGAGCCATGGCCACTGAGCCTGCGTGTCCGGAGCCTGTGCTCCGCAATGGGAGAGACCACAACAGTGAGAGGCCCGCGTACTGGGAAAAAAAAACCTGGTCTGGGAGGATACCACATGCCGCGAGGCAACGGGGCCCGTGAGCCATGGCCGCTGAGCCTGCACATCCGGAGCCTGTGCTCCGCAACGGGAGAGGCCACGACAGTGAGAGGCCCGCGTAGGGCAAAAAAAAAAAAAAAAAAAATATATATGTATATATATATATATATATGACATGTGTTTAAAACCAATAAAAAGTGTTGTGTGTGTTAGAACATTTTGCTTTTATATCTGGTAGACCATTTACCTCCTCTTCATTGTCATTTGGAACATTTATTTTATATTCTCTTTTTCATTCCTGTTGGAGTGTTTATGTATGATATGTTTGTTACTTTTATCAGTTGATCTTGCCCTCCTCATATGCTCATGTCTGACTGGCCTAGTTTTCCACATTCAGCATGTGATCTCTAGCCCTTCTTAAATATTAATTAGTGTAATTGAATTCCCTCTAGTATTTCTTACCTCAGGCACCTGAATCTCAGTGTTTTTATTAGAACTGATTTGTGCATTTAAAATCCAACCTGCCTCCCTATCTCCCATCCCCCAAACAACTTTTCTTGATTAGGTAAAGGTCAGGTTACATGCCTGCCTCAGAGAAAGTCTTCATGGGAAAATAAAAGCATCATATGTTACAACCTTTCTCAGTTAAAGACTGAAAAATACAAAGCTGACTTGAATCTCTGGCAAAGAAAATCATCCAGAGTGAATAGGAAAAGGATGTAACCCTGTCCAGGTGCACAGCCAGAAGTGAAAAACGGAAGTTCGGCAGGGCCATACACAGAGATGAGCACAAAGCCTCACTTAATCACAGCTCCTTTTCCGCTGCCAGCACAGCCAGGCCCAAGTCAGTACCCTAAGTCCTCTCTACTCTTCTGGTTTGCAGATACATCTCTGACCAGCATACCAACTCTGGAGATGGTCCATGATTACACATAGAGACTCTATTCCTTGGAAGGACACAGAAAAAAGGAAAAAGAGAGGAGCCTAGAAATAGGGGTAGAGAACCATAGGCTAATGAGAGGATTTATTAATAAGATCAGTTACTGCCATTCATGTCTGAAGAGAAGAGAAAAAATATTAGGCAACTAGAGATATTAAAAATGTTCTAATTTTTAGAAAGTATAAGAAGGCAGTTTATAAGTACAAACAGCTTGATGTCAGTCCTGAGCAAGAGCCTACAATCGATTATTAAAACAGTAAAGCAGGGCTTTCCTGGTGGCGCAGTTGTTGAGAGTCTGCCTGCTGATGCAGGGGACATGGGTTCATGCCCCAGTCTGGGAAGATCCCACATGCCGCGGAACTACTGGACCCATGAGCCATGGCCGCTGAGCCTGCGCGTCCGGAGCCTGTGCTCCACAACAAGAGAGGCCACAATAGTGAGAGGCCCGCGTACCACAAAAAAAAAAAAAAAAGAAAAAAAGAAAAACAGTAAAGCATAAAGCAATGGTTTATGATCCCCAGAAAGAAATGCTGCTTGCTAGAAACCAGAATGGCTTCAGTGAAAGCATGTCTATAATATATGACCTGATCTCACCTGGGTTAGATGTACAGATATATTAGTAACTAATCTAAGTACAGATAGATTAGTAACTGGTTGAGTGACCACACTATTAGGTATGAACAAATGGCTCAGTGTTAAAGTGGAAGGAATTCTTATGGCATATTGCAGGAATATCCTAAGCCTCGACCGCCATTTTTTTCAATAACTGTTGAAAGCATGTTCATCAGAGTTGCAGATGACATGAATCCAAATACATAGAAAAGTTGTTGAATGATGTAATCAAGTTCCAAAGACATCTTGAAAGACTGGAATGATGTGCTACATCTAACCAGATGAAGTTTTTTAAATGGGTAGATACAAGATTTTGTCTTTATATTTTTAAAAGACTGCTCATGAATGATATAGGGGAGATATAGCTTAACAATACAGTACAAGAAATCTGAATAAATAGCAACATCTTCAAGAGTAAGTGACCAGGATGGTAGGGAAATGAAACAAATGATATGAGGAATGGTTAAGGGAACTGGAATTGTTTGGAAATTCACAGAGTAAGAATATGATAACTATGCTCTAGTAAATTAAGTACTGTCACAAAGAAGATAAATTATATTTTCTGTGACTTCAGGTAGAACACAAGCCAGTGATGAAACATACAAGAACAAAATATTCAGGTCAATATAAAAACTAACTTTGTAACATTCTTATGTGCTCAAAAGTAGAAAACAGACAAGGAGGAAAAAGAATATTGGTCTGGAGGACAGACCTACCTACCTTTAATCTTGGTTATTCCACTTACGGATTCTGTGTCTCTTGGGGTATTTCTCAAAACTCCCATAATCTGTTTCTGTGCCAGTAAAGTAGATTTAATCAATTCCTAACTTGCAGGTTGTTGTGAAAACCTTAGTGCCTGTATTAGTTTTCTAGAACTGCCATAACAAAATATCACAGACTGGGCGGCTTAAAGAACAGAAAGTTTTTTCTCAGTTTTGGAGGCTGGAAATCCAGCATCAACGTGTTGGCAGGGTTGGTTTCTCATGAGGCCTTTCTCCTTGGCCTGCAGATGACTTTCTTCTTACTGGGTCTCCTCATATGGCCTTTTCTCTATGTACACTCATCTGTTGAGTCTCTTCCTCTTTTTCTAAGGACAACAGTCCTATTGGGTTAGAACTACACCTTATTTAACCTTAAATACTCCTTTAAAAGACCTATCTCCAAATACAGTCACATTGTGGGGTTAGGGCTTCAACATATGAAAGGGGGAGGAAGGAAACATTCAGTTTCTAACAGTCCCTAATATCAACAAATATTAATTCCCTAAGATAAGGTGTTTAAGCATAGACAACTGCTTTACATGGATGTTTACAGGATATTCAAGCCTTAGACAGATGATTGTAATATATAATTTTAATGAAGTCCAAAACAAATATTCTGTCATTATAAAAATGAAATCCCCAGTACAGCATCAACTCTGAAATTCTGCAATTCTCTGAAAATGCTCAATAACAAGGTAATTGCTCAGTACATAGAGCAATCTTCTTTCAATAAATGCCTTCATTTAATATTCAAAAATTCAATCTAATTTCACAAATATTTACTTATATCCTAGACCTCCCTTAACCTCTGCAGCCCAAATTCCCAAGATACCTTCTAGGTGAAACCTCTGTCTCTTCTGTGGGAGGATATTGCTTTGTCAAACCTTTAAATACTCTTAAGTCAGAAGATGTGCCTACATAAGTAGAGGGAGACTATAACTCATATCTTAAAACAAAAAACAAAACAGACAAATTGTACAAATAAATGCACATAAAAAATAAAAATAAAATGTGGTATTGTCAAGAGGTTTCCAAATCTGAATCTATAGCTTTGAGACAGAACAAGGAATGGATGATTTATTTTGTTCATACACACTCTGCTGTTTTTCCTCATTTTAGCATGAATGTGTTTTGGCCACTTATTTAGATAATAATAGTTTAAAGTTGAGCTTATGCCAGAATCTAGCCTTTGAGATTGGTTAATCTTTCTGTTTCTCTTTCTTGTAATGAGTATTTTGTTGGAAATGGGACTATGTTGTCTCTTGTGTCTGTGGGTAGTTGGACTGACTTTTAAAAGTCAGTATTCTAAGCCAATGAAATAATGCATTCTCTTTTTTTTCTCTTGATATACTAGATATTATAAAGATGCACATTTTCTCAAGGAATGTATACCTTTTTCATCAGACTAACTAAAAATAAACAAAAACCCTGAAACTAGTAGTGGTTATGGTATTTGGCAATTGAACAAGCTTCCTCTCAAGAGGGCCAGTTACTGTAACTAGACATTTACAACTGAGAGTCAAGGCTAGGGTTTGGTGGAAGAGCAGGGCATCTTGAACTGGATTATCTACATTCAAGTCCTAGCTCTGCCATTTGTAATCTTGGGCAGGTATCAGATTCTCTGAGCCTATTTCATGTTATGTAAAACTCTATATGTAGGCTTCTTTTCAAGTCTGAATAGAGTTTGACCCAATGTAGATATTTAGTAGATTAATTTATTAATTTATTTCTCTGATCTTTAATTCTCTCATCTTCTGATGGGTATAATATTAATACTCTCCCTACTTACATATCCCACAGGGTTGTTGAGACAATCAAATGATATGATGTTTGTGAAAGTGCTTTACACACTGTAAAACACTATACAAATGCTGTTTCTTTCTTCTTATGAGTGGATAGGGATGCTTAACTAGAAATGGAATTGGGACCAGACAGGAATTAATGTTGATACTGTTTCCTAAGAGACATTAGAGGCCTCATGTTGATGTCTATTTAAATTGCCTGAACTTATCTGTAAAATGAAGATCCTTAACAACAGGTATTAAAGTTTATTGTCTATTTTTTTGTACTATTTTCCAGGGAGCATAGGAAAGATTTTTTCCTTTCATATTTTTTCCCCTGTATTATTAGGCTGCTGTCTGTTCTTGAAAATACTGAGACAAATTCCTATCTTTTATAACTATAAGAATCTGGGCCCATGGTGCTTACTACCACTATTTCTGTTGTACTTGTGGTAATTGTTGTTATTATTATTAATTATACTTTGTAATTATATAGCTTCTTATTTTAAGAAAAGATAAATGGCTAGGAAATAAACAAGCTGCTCTAATTGAGAGATTTTTGGAGTTTCAAACATTTTAGATCCACTTTTAACTTTTTTTTTACAAAGACTTCTACATGAATCTTAAAACACATTTTTTGGTCTGCCATTGAAAATAAAGTACTAACTTGTGAGATAGTGCCCTCAGAGTAATGTATAGAAAATAAAGTCTCTCAGAGCATTCCATTTACTCTTTCTGCCTTTTAAAATATTTCTTAAAGTATAGTCACTACATAGTAGAAGTATGTTTTGGAGAAAGATTTTGAAGCAGAGATGGAGATGCTTAAACAGTGACCCAGGCCTAAGTTGAGAGGTCTTGTTCCCCTTGCTCATTCCTGAGTGCCTGTTGAAGAAAAGAAAAAGGTAAATGAAGGGAAGTTGAAAATAGTTTGTGGATTATGAGGCAGGCAGTTAAGTGTAACCCAGGTACAAAATGTCTAGCACAGATTGATAGAGGCTCTTTGTAATAAAAAGTCCACCCACCTTCTCAAATCTCTTGGCTTTATTATTTTCAATTCTTGAACATCCTTAATGCTGATTAAGTCTTCTTTAAGTTTCCAGGCTGTTTGGACTGGGGTCCTTTGGATCAGGGGCCCCTCATTCCCACAGTTAAGGACCTGGACTTGATAGATTAGAAAGTCAAAGTAAGCATTTTTTTTTCAGTAAGTAACCTCCATGTAGGTTTTTCTATGACTTGGCATGAAAGTGAGGATGAAATTTTATAGGAAATAAAGAAGGCTATTCAGTTATTGAATTATTTCTTATTTTAAGGAAAAACCTTCTCCATCCATCTCTGTCTTATCATCTTCTAAAGCCATGGTTCACAGTGACCAGCAGCATTAACATCACCAGGAATACATTATAACACAGACTCTTGGGCCTCACCCTGACCTATCGAATCTGAAACCTTGAAGTGGAGTACAGCAGCTTGTGTTTGAACAAGCCCTCCAGGTGATTATGGTGCATATTAAAATTTGAGAACCATTGTTCTAAAGAGATATTGAATTACACTGGGAAAATAGTTGAGCAATTAAAAATTCTACGAAAAAGCCAAAAGTCACTTTTGGAATTCAGAACCTTCTATTGTTTTAACCCAAATTATCTCTCACACTTTTACCCTAAACTATTTAACAGTCCCTAAACACTTTTTACCTCTGACCTGCAGCTCATATCAAGACCCACCCCCCCGCCCAGCCTAAAATGGCCTTTTACCCTCTGTCTAGCCAAATCTCATTCATTCTGAAATATCCAACTCAAATACCGTTCCTTGCAAAAACCTTACCGGTCATGATGACAATCTCTTAATTTGGGGTTTCTATAGTTCTCAATGTCTGTACCATTCATTTAAGTCTTACCTGTGACAGATCTCATCTAAGAAATCGTCAACTGTTACGATAAATAACAGCTTACATTTAATCAGTACCCACTATGGTCACCTCAACCCTCTCAAAGAAATACTGTGCCTGAGTTTCTGAGACCTTAGGTAACTTACCCCAGGTCACACATTATGTATTAAAAAGACTTACACTTGACCACTAGGCTATATTGTCCTGTAATGTTGATAAACTTTTCTCCTACTGGCATCTTTTTTCTCCCTATAACTATATGCTCAGTTGCAATTAGAGGCCATAATTTTCTTATTGTCTTATACAGTAACTTTTAGAATATACAGAATTAATGCCTATCTGCTGGTATATTATATTACAAACTAAACCTAGTTCTGGCATTTGTCTCACTGTATTTCCTTAGGAAAATCTTAGAAGTGAAAATGTTTAAAGTTTCCCCTTAGATCCAGAACAGTCTCCAATAATAGGTTGGCATTTTAGCAGACTAATTTATCAATTGCATTTAAAGTATTCAACTTACAATTGTGCACTGATTTTCATCATTAGTTTTAATTAAGGCATTTCAAAAATACTTTATTCTATAAAGCATTTAAAGAAGGAAATAGCTACTTTTGTTTATTTAGAGAATTTACCAATTTTCAGAAAATTACTTTATTATTTTATAAAAGGAAAAGGATGACTTGATAATGAATCTGACCCATGACTATATACTTACATGTACCTAGTGGTGATGAAAAAATTGAAGATAATATTAGTGGCTAAATGATAATTATTCCGGAAGTATATTTAATTAAAGAAAAAATAGACTTCTTACTCAGAGCATAATCATACTCTATGAGCATGTTACATCTGTGCATAACTTAAATTCATCTAACTGAATTCTGACCTAAGGAACAGAAAGCATTGTCTCTTCCAAGTCAGGCCACACTGTGGTTTTTTGGGGGATAAATGTTTGATTAATTTCTCTTCCTTTATAGCTGTTTTATCCACTTGAGGATCCTTGACCCTGAGTCAGAATCACCTGGATGGTTGCTAAAATGCATATTCCTGGATTTCATCCCTAAATACTGTATCAGAATCTTTGGGATTGGAGTCCAGCAATTTACAGTTTTAACAATCACTTTTGTGCATAAGGTGATGCTTATGCACAAAAAAATTTGAATACCCTTCTTATTCAGAGTCATTCTTTTTTTCCCCGGTGGATCAAATCTTCCAGAAAACTGATCTGTGAATCTCAAAACTGACAGTTTTTAGGCACAGAGGCTCAGTGCCAACCTTTAGTAAACATTGCATTTGCTTTCAACAGATATTTAGTTCTGATACTTTTGTTTGCCAGGCACTGTTATCTAAATTAATCAGTGTAAAACCCAAATAGCTCTGTGAGATAAGATTCTTAGCCCCATTTTAGAGATGTGATAATTGAGGCTTAGAGAAGTAAATACCTTTCTGAAGGCCAACCAACTGATAATTGGATTCAGTTTGACTCCAGAATGTGTGTTCTTAAACTCTAAAACAAGGCTGAGTCAGAATTTGAAATCAGAGCTTTTCAATCTTGCCTTTTTCTAAGAAGACAGCTGAATAGTAAAAGTATTAAAGTAGATAACAGCTAATTCCAAGTTAGTGTCCAAACTCTGAGATTTTATGAGGTTAGTCAAGAGTCATCTTAAATTATATGGCTGGTAGCTATAGTATTATCTTGTAATGAGCTCAGTCAGTAAATCATGTTTACTTCAGTGTTATCAGAGGGATCAATGGAAGCATTGTCCACATAAACCTGTCTGTTTTATAGTCTGCCTTGTCTTCTTTAGCCCGTAAAAGACCTGATATGTATTTTTCTATGCAAATGTTACTAAAATAAACATTTTTATAATTTTATTAAGAAAATTTTCACAATATCAGGCTTAATTTCCCTTAACAATGGCTTGTTTTGATGAGTCTTTTGCAAGTACAGCTGATGTGCTGTATAGCTGACTCAGTGGTTCTCAACTCTGGCAGCACTTTCCAATCAACTATGAACTTTTAAAAATATACAGATGCTTGGGTCTAACCCCACAGATACTGAGTCATTGGGTCTGGAGTGGGGGCTAGGTGGCTGATTGTTTACAAAGCCACACTGGTTCTTCTATAGGGATTCAGGATTGAGAATCACTGATCCAACTCATTAGTTTATGAAGAATTTGGGAATATCATATACTTTAAAAGAGCAGTTGAAGGAAGCGAAATCCCTTCATAGATTCTACAACAACGAGTCCTTTGAAATAAAAGGGGACCCTGTGAGGAGCTCTAGAAGCTGTTGCTTGGGCCATCCAATATTCAGATTTGAGTCTCACATAAAGAAAAGGCAAGAAATAAGAAGCCATTAGAGCATGGAGCTAAGTGGAATTATGGGAAATCATTTGTAAAATGCTGTTGGGTTTAGAAGGACATGTTCTTTTCAATAGACATTTTTGTACTAGGAAACAGGGTAATGGAAATGCCAGCATATTTGAATCTATCTGAATTTCTTTCAGATAAAAATAAAAGGAAAGGGTATAACCTTGCAAATGTATCTTGATCTGATATTATTTTTGCCAGTTAGACAGATATGGGGCCACCAGTCAGCTCGACTCAGAGCTGGCTATCAAATCAGAACTCACTCGTAAAATCCCAGCACTAATCGAGATGATAAAGAGCTACCTTTTGATTAATCCTGCCCTGGACTTTCAACAAAAGATACTGCCGTTTAATTACGGAGTGAAATTCACTTTGTCTGATCTGCCTGTCTTTGCTGTAATGTCATAATATAATCAGCATCACCCCCATCTGAAACACAGGACTGTGAAGTCCAAGGACCTGTGCGATTGGAAGAAATAGAATGATGCTCAAACAACAACCAGCCGCAGTGCAGTAATTATTCAAGCCTTGTTTTCATCTGTATGTCATTCTCCCATTGGCTTGTCATGACAGCAACTGAGAAAAAGATGGAAGAGAGCGTGATTGAAAAGGATATTGACCCGCTGGAATCAGACTAGGTGTGGGAGGGAAGAGCCAAGCTGTATAAAATCTTAAGGCTAATTAAACTTGGTTTTTCTTTAATATGTATCCCACTGGCTGCTACTGATCCCACAAGTCCAAGCTAAACCATTCAGCTGATATGTCTCCCTGCAATTAAAATCTCCCCCTCAGTTGAAACTCCAGTTTTCACTTCTCTGAAAATAATTTATTTTTCTTTTAAAACTGGCAATTACTTGGCAGATTTTTATTTTTTTTGTATAGGTCTCAATATAATTTTTGTAAATTAAACTCTAAGAGAAGAGTGTTGCAGATTTTCTGTCAGAGATAATGGCCTTTGGGGGTATCCTTTCTAGGTCTCCATATACCCACTGCCTTACAAAGAAGTACTGAATCCAGAAAGATGTCTGGCTTTCCCATGAATTATTACTCCATATTACACAAAATGTTTAAAGTAATTTGCCCTACGTCCTCTAGTTGTAAAGTTGCTGAGCCAGGATTTGAACCAAGAGTTGTCTGACTCTGGGTCATACACTTTTGACTCTACTACCCAGCCGCCCTTTATTCTCACTTACTTATGACTAATAACCCTCCAATGATTTATTTAACACATTATTGTTGTGCATCTCCTATATACCAAGCACTGTGCTATACTCCACATATTCATTAGCAAAGCTAGGAAGGAAGAATCAGCCAGTATCTATCTTCAAAAGTTTTTTGTTTTTGTTTTTGTTTTTGTTTTACATCTTTATTGGAGTATAATTGCTTTACAATGGTGTGTTAGTTTCTGCTTTATAGCAAAGTGAATCAGTTATACATATACATATGTTCCCATATCTCTTCCCTCTTGTGTCTCCCTCCCTCCCACCCTCCCCATCCCACCCCTCTAGGTGGTCACAAAGCACGGAGCTGATCTCGCTGTGCTATGCGGCTGCTTCCCACTAGCTATCTATTTTACGTTTGGTAGTGTATATATGTCCATGCCACTCTCTCGCTTTGTCACAGCTTACCCTTCCCCCTCCCCATATCCTCAAGTCCCTTCTCTAGTAGGTCTGTGTCTTTATTCCTGTCTTACCCCTAGGTTCTTCATGATAAAAGTTTTTAAGTTTGGTGGTTCAGTTGCTTTTGTGACTTTTATGGTAAATTGACATTTTAAATGCAAAAAAGCAATTGGACCATTAAGAGCAAATGAAAAATATGAAATCCAGAAGATCTTTTTCATTTGCCTGATTTTATTCATAGTATTACCATTCTACCCATCACCCCCAAATCTCAGAATCAAGATTCCCAAGGATCTCAGGGTCTTATGACTCATATGTAATCAACCAATCATCATGTTCTATCCGATCTTGTCATATGTAATGCACCACCAAGACCTCTAAGCCTATGCTTAACCACTAAGCATAGAGGTTAAGCAGGCAGGCTCTGGAGGCAGATGATCTGGGTTTGAATTCCATTTTGTCACATATTAACTGTGTAAACTTGAAAAAGTTGCTTAATCCTCATCTGTAAAACAGAAACAATAAAGTTACTTGTCTTTTAGGGCTGACATGAAGATTAAATGAGTTAATCTATGTAAAGCACATAATCCAGTGCCTGGCACATAGTAGAGGTTTAATAAATATTAGTTACCATTTCTTCCTTCACAATGTCTCGAGAACATTTCATTTTCTTTCCTTTTCTACTAACACTACTAGATATCACTTGGGTTACTGCAATGGTGTCTCTCTCTCTCTCTTTCTCTCTCTCTCTCCATCTCTCTCAATACCTCTAGGCTCTCCCTGTTTCTGCCCATTATTCCCAACTATTTATACTAAATACTAAAATACCATTATGATGTGCCAGTGTCCTACTTACAAGCCTTTAATACACCTCTTTTGCCCACAAGATAGTGAGGATTGCTCAGCCCAGTATTCAAGGACTCCCTTCCCATGCCAGGTTCAACCTATCTTTCCAACGTTATTTCCTATTGCAATTACAGCTAACTTGTTTATTTGCTGCTCCCAAATATATCTTTCAATTTTCTGCTTCCATGCCTTTTTTCATGCCCTTCACATAACTGGGATCTTCATATTACTTCCCAAATCTTACACATTTTTCAAAGATCAGCTAGATTTCTTCACTGTAGTGAAGTTTTCCATTGTCAGCCTAATAGAAATGGTTTTCTCTAAACCCCTATTCTGAATATCTGAATTGCCTTGTATTATAATTATTTTTGGACATTGTCTCAAAAATTAGATATTAAGTACCTCAGGCACAGGTCATCATTGTTTGCACAGTGGCATCCAGAGAAACTCAAACATAGTAGCTATACAATTCATATATGCCAAACAAATAAGTGATCTGAATTTGGGTTTTTTCCTTGCTCTCACCACTTTTTCCCACAGATCATTCTGGATTTTTTTTTTTTTTTCCTGATGCTTGTCTATACTTCCTTTTGAATATTTTGAAACCTCTCCCTCCTTGATTACCCTCCTCTGATCACTTACTTATAAAGTCTTTCCATTTCACAGTCATCATGCTCTACCCCCTCCCTCCTCATGTTCATATGGATTGCCAGGATGCTAATGGGTCCTAGTTCCTCTGTTCAAGTTCGTTCTGTACCAACTACATCAATGTTAGAGTGAAACTTGCTTGTCTATTGAACAAAGATGGCAGAACCTGCTCTTTTTTAATTCTTGGAATTGTCAGAAAATCAAAAGCTAATTTAGTGAAAGCATTTTATAAACTATAAAAAGCTCTGTGAGTACAACATATAGTCTATAGTGTCTAAATATTTTCCAGCAAGCTTGTGTCCATGTATTAAATATATAGTTAAAAATATCAAAAGGTCTGATGAGCCATATCATATGTCTTGAATCTAAATAAGATATACATGTGTATCTAAGGATGGTACTTCCTACATTCATGTATCTTCTTTTTTCCATCTAGTCTCAGCCCTCTTGTGAGCAACTCACATTATTTGGTCTCACTCTTTCCATCTACAGGGCAAATGGGAGCCTTCCTTAAAAGATCTTCACTGAGAATATTTTTCATAATTTTTTTTAGAAATCAGCAAGCAAGACAGACTGACAAGAAGAATTTAACAGACTTGACTTTAACAGACTGACAGGAAGAATCTTAACAGTTCCTAACCATTCCTTAAACAGCATTAAAAATAAATCAACTTTATCCTACACCACAGATATAAGATTGTGCAAATTATTTGGCCATGTGGATTCTTTTGAAAGTTTTGAGTCGAAAACCTCACCAAAGTCAATATTTATAGTATTGCTGTTCAGACATTAGTCTACTGCCTAGATTCAATCTTTTTCATAGGTGGGTGTTTCTATTTATCAGGGAGTAAATTGATGGACAGTTTGATGATGGCTTGGAACTTGAAATCACAGTCCCTAACAACCCAGTACTGCAGGAAGACATCTTTGTTTTCTTATTATTAAATGGAACGAGGACAAGTAGATCAGTCTTCATTCCACTTTTTCTAGTGGGAGAGTGGTACCAGAATGCTCCACCTGAGGTTCACTGCAGGCTGGCAGTGTGGTCCAGCCATCCTTGTATTGGATAGCTTAAATTGTGTTGATTTTTTTTGTGTCCATATTCTTGAAGTGTATTCCTCTATTATCCCTGAATTCCTATGGACATTACCAGTGGATGCATATTCCTATGAATTTTCTTTTCCATGAGGTCTGACCTCTTTGCTGCAAGTTTAGAGATTTTGATGATAAGCAGTAGGTGTCTTCCAGGCTCCTTTCTTGCTTCCCCTCTCCTTTGCCCCTATTCCAACAAACCATCCAGCTGCCACCAGAATACTCCCTCACTTTACTATATCACAGTCTTTCAAAGGAACCAGATATACCAGAGGCAGCAAAATCTTTACTCCTTCCTACTGGCCTTTTGGCTCCTGCTTGTTTGGAGTTTTGAGTTAAATTTTTTAAGTTAATATTTAACTCATGAGATAACTGTTTACAAAATTGTTAGTTGATAATCAGGGGTTTTTCCCTGGATTAATATAGTTGAAGTTTAACTTAGTGGAACAACACATAAAAAAATAAATATATGTGTATATAATTAAATAAAAGTATTAACTCTGGGAATTTTGCTGATATGTTCTCATGACTCAAAATGGAATATTTGTTCTAGTCTAGATAAAAGAAGACCTTAGTTATAGGCCTGGCAGGCTGACTTTGTGGAAGAATTTAAGCAGAAAGGGGAGGCAAAGTTTACTTCTAGATGGCAGGTGACTTGCAAATAATGGGAACATCCTATTTTTCTTAGGAAAATGCCCTTTATTCATATTCCTGGTAATATCACATTCAAAAGAAGTTGTTGGGATTCTCTCCAAATAGTGTATTTGAATAATTTTTGGCTTTGATCAGCTCTGTGCTATCTTACAATATTTTTTGTGTGTCATTGACTTTGTATATTACATCATGATCAAAACTTGGAGTCAGACATGGGGTGAGAAATCACCCTGTTCAGGTACTGCCCTCCAGCTGCTTTCATAAGTCAAGAAGGACTGTTTCTTCTCCTGAGACAAAGACCTCTATCTGATGATGCTAGAGTATATCTTAAAAAGAAATCTTCGTGCTTTTGCTAGGATTCAGGGGTACAACCTAGCACTGAAACCGTATTCAGGTTACTTTGGATTATTTGGGAATGGTTTTCATCTTTACTTCTTATAATGTAGACCTCAAGGAACAGTTGTTAGAAGAAACTGGGAAGAGCAATTAAATTAATCTGGGAGAACTGTGAGGTGTTGCATGTATGTGACTTTCAAATTTAATATGGAGGTCTCTGAAATTCTGAGCCATTGAAGACACTCTGTTTTGCCCATATATAGAAAACTGTCCATTTGGCAAGTTTCTAGGTAAAGGATCATTTATGGATATTCTAAAGCTAGTTGCTAATAATTTTTGCAGCAAGAACAAACAACCTTCAAGCCAAATCAAGAGCTAGGTTTTATGCTCTATTCTTCATTTCAAAGTCATAAAGCCAGACATTCAAAACCTAGAATCTCACAGGCACCTTCTAAGAGTTGATTGTTTTGCCAAATATGCTGTCTTTGTCCCAAATCAGAAATAACTTGAGATTGAATTACTAACAACAGATTTCAATTTTGATGAGACTTAAATAGGTTTTAAGTGCCCAATAAGGTAATAGGAAAAATTGGAAAGAGAGGTGTCCCAGAAGATAGCCACAGTGTTTAAAGTAAGAGGAAGTGGCTAACCATGTCAAATTGCTGCTGAGAAGTTGAGTAAGATGAGAATGAAAATGTGACCATTGGATTTGGCAACAGCAGATACGGTAAATAGAATGAATAAAAGTCTCATTGAAATAGGTTGAGGAAAGAATAGAAAGTGAAGATATGGTAATAGCCAATATAAACAATTCTTTCAATATATTTCGCTATGAAAGGAATAAGGCAAATGGGAAGCGACTGAGGGAGACTTGGGATCAAGAGAGTATCATCAAGATTTGCGAAGTATGGTAGTTTTTTTTTTGGTCTTGTTTTATGTTTCACATTTGTTTGTTTAATCTGCTTCCCCAGTTGAAAAACAATATGAATAAGAATCAAATCTAGAGTAAAAAGAAATATGGAAAAGGCAAAGCCAGTCTGGTAAAATGTGAAAGGTATTGGTTAATATTCAACAGATCTGGGTTCTAGCTCAAGTTCTGCCAGCTGTTGGTAAAATGGCCCTAAATAACATTTCTGTGACTGTTAGTCTAGTTATTTATTGATAGCATCTTAAGTTCATTTATGGTATTCTAATTCTATGAAAGGAAAAAATTATAAGACATATTTCAGAAATCTCTCTCTAGTAGAAATAAAATTTATACCATTTTTAACCATTTACAAAGCACCATATTATTTCAAAAGAAATCACATCTTGCTAATTAACCCTCACAAGACTGTTACAAGGTAAGTGGTTATATTGGTTTATTTAACAGATAAGGAAACCAAGTCTCTGAAAGAGCAAAATCATACAGTGTGCAGACAGCAGAGGCAGGGTTTTAAACCCAAATGTTCAGAATATAATCCAGAGTTCTTCCCACCATGCAGTGCTCTCCCTCTACTTGTCCTGTAGGCTTTCGTTTTGTTTTGTTTCTTCCCCTCACTCTTCAGTGAATGTGCTTTTTTTGTTTTTTGGGTTATTTTTTTCATGTCTGGTCCAGGTTCCCATTATTTTTCTTTCTTTCCATTCTACTTTCCCCAGGGCTTTCTGGGTATGTCCACCTCCCTAAATATATGCATTTCTTCTTAAAACAGAACCAAGTGCAGAGGGTTTGGGGGTTCTATATTATGAGATTAGGAAGAACAGCCCCACACCAAAACAGTTTACTAGTCTAGTGAAATTTTGTCTCACACAGCCCATGGAAAATCAATCCTCTGACCACAACGACCAGTGTTAGCAGTGGAAACTTCATAGTATCTCGTCCTTTGGGCTCATAAGCTTTTAAAACCAGAGAATGGAAAGGGAAGAGCAAGAAGGTACTAGGAGAAAATGGGAAATGGGAAGGAGGAGAAGAGGTGGCACAGAGGGGTACAAGTGTTGCTTAGTGTAGGCCCCGAAGACCACAAATTATTGTGTTTCTAACACTATTGATTTTTTTCGGCAGCCGATATTTCAATCTGGGTGCAGTGTGTCTGAGAGTCTACGCACACTGTCAAGAAGAAATATGATAGTGTCTTAAAAGATTAATAATATCGCTGGTCCTCTGGAGGCCTGTCTTAATTCACTGGCCTGTTCCCTGGCATGTACTGTAATTTATCTAGTCTGATTTGAATAGCAAATGGCAATCGGCTGCCATTAGGGAAATGGGCATCATTCTTATTGATCCAGCATGGGCTGGATTTTATTTAAGGAGAACTGCAAAATGTTATTACCTTCAGGAAGAAAAACCGAAAAGGGAGCTTTTCCTTTGTGTATTTTGAAAATGTTCTACCTTAAAAATGGGGGGTTGGATTGTGGATTTAGGAGAACAGAGGGAGATGATGATCCTATTGTGTGAACGGGGACAAGTACAGACTGTTTTCAGCCTAATTGTTTACCAGCAGAAAAGAGTGCTCATGATTATGAGAAAGAGGCCATGGGCCTCAGAGGTTAGAACATTGGAGAGTTTGTCAGATCCGACCTGTTTCATTGTCCAACTTTGTGGAAAGCCACTAGTTGCTTGCAATCCGTTTGTCAGTCTGTAAAATGGGCTAAAAAAAATCTACGGGCTGTATATAAGGTTTACTTAGTGTTTGTTTCACATCTTGAGAGCTTTGGATAAAGGGTGATGTAGAATAAAACAGAAAAATCAAAGAGGGTCTATTTAACATTGGGGGGGTGGGTTTTAATATATATTATTGCTCTTCACTTAGCTCTCTTGAAGGGACATGTTATGAGCTGAGTGAAGCATGACGAACTAGCCTCATAATTCTCATTAAACATAATGGGCATCTCTCAGGTTAACATTGAATATATTGACTTTAATGTTCACCTGTTAGTGGCAAATCTAAACCTGCGCTTTTACCTTGTTGTACAGAATCAAGGAAAGCTGGCAGCATTATGGTGGCAAATGAGGGAGACAGTCAGATCCAGTCTCTCTGCCTGCCCCCTACCCTCTTTGCCACAGGGAAAGGGGCGGAGTGTGCCATTCCAATCAGAGCTTGTGGGAGATGTGCTGTGAAAGAGCACACACATACCCTAATAACCTCCCTTAGCCGCCCCAGGAATGGAAAAAAGGTATGACAAAGGTGGCTAGAGGAAGCGCTCATTTCTGCTGAAATTCTTCTCCATTCCACCTCGGGTTGTTACGGAAAGAAACGATCATGTGCTACAGGAAATGGCCAAGTATAAAAGCAATAAAATAAATTGAAAATGACTTTGTTTTTTTGAGCGGCAGTAATTGCTATATGTTGTGATGTTTGCATAAGGAATTAGTTAATGTGTAGCAGAATGGCATGTGATACTTTTTATTTGCCTGATGACTATAGTCTGTGAGTGAATGACTTATTAAGGTTAATAAAGAAAAATTTGCTTGTGACTTGTAATGATCCAATTGCTAGAATTTAGCATCCCCTTATGCATTGTTGCCTAAAGGGGAGAAGGAAAAAAAACCCCACACATTAATGGCCGACTGGCTATGATTTTTTATAGTGGTGTGAGAACAAACAATGTCTTCTAAATTGTTCGTCTGTCTATCTTTCTGCCTGCCTGGGCAGGAACGTTATGGCTTTCTTAATTCTCCTGTGTGATTTATCATCCTAAATTCATTGTTTTGCATAACTCTGCTCAAAATGAAGAAATGTCATTATTTTGCAGTGAAAAAGTTGTCATTTGCATAATGCCTGCCATTAATTATTGTGAGACTAATGCAGTTGTTGATATTTTTAGGGCACAGTGGTACAGCCTGCACCTTGTATAATGTCATTCTGAAAACATTGGTAGTTAATAGGTGCCACAACATTGCACAAATGGAAAAGAAGATGATGAAGAAGAAGGGGACACAATGGAACAGGCTGTGATCTTTATTTAGCTTTTTTTTTTTCCTGAAATGCTTGGTGAGGAAAGACTATAAAAGGAAGCGCGAATAGAGCAGGGAGCTGTGACATCCCAGAGAACAAAGGGATTGAAAAGCAGAGGTTTTTTATTTAGGCCGAATTAGTTTAACCTGGGTTCTAGCCAGTTAAATGGAGGAAGTCATGTCTCCTCTGTTTTGGCTTGCCTACTTAACCAAGGCTCTGAACAGAATGTAAGGTTGGGCTTCCTTAAACCATCAATTAGGATAAGAGTTTGCTCTGAAACATGCTCATCTCGTGGAAGAATTCACTTAACTGGGCACTTGGTCAAAGTTAAGAGGACACACCACAGTTTCATGGAAGACAGCTGGAGACTGATTTTCAGGTTTAATCAGTCTTCTGTACTTCATGAATTTCGGCAATTATATCTGGAGCCCATAGCTTTTCTCTCCTGCAAAAACCAGAGGAATGCTGTAGCAGTGTATTAGGGTGACATTTTTTTTCCTTCTCTTCCTTGCAATAGAACTAACTTTTACATCTGATTCTGTAGGGCAAGAGCCTACCAAGGCTTTCTATTTCACAGGTAAATGAAAGTCAGTTATAAAAATTCAATCAGAGATGAAACTCATTACACTGAGTCTAGGAGGCATAAATATTACACATGTAGGTAACTGTTGATCTTCTTAGTCATGGGAGCTTAAAACAAAAACAGACTCACATCAAATAGAATTTTTTTCCTAATTTAGCTGTTTCATGGGTATTATAAATTTAGATATTTCTTCTTTATCATTAAATTTAAAAGACACAAAAGAAATGGAGCCTTGAAGGTAGGTCTAGTTGCTAAGACTGACCAGACATATTTAGAAAGAAGACATTGCCCTTCAATATTTAAAATCTCGCATTGTAAACTCTTGGGAAAATGCAATATTTTTCAGACTGAAGTCCAGATTCTGATGGCTATTCTTTGCCCAAAGACTGATTATTACTCTTTTGGAGCCTCTTAAAGCCAGGTGATGCTTGTGAGGGGGGCCACAGAATCTGGAGGAGACAGAGGAGACCACAAGGGTCTGTCTCAGTTTGTCATAATAAATACCTCAGCAGAATTTGGGCTGAGATAGATTTTTAGATCTCACCTTGGATTATGGAACTTAATCTGCACGTGTTCAGTTCTGGAATATGTAGAAAACACACATTCTGAATTATGAACATTTTAATTCCCCACAGTAACCAGTCTCCACTGCTGCGTCTCACTTTTCCCTTTCGAGACCAGTCTCCATTGCTGCGTCTCACTTTTCCCTTTCGAGACCAGTCTCCATTGCTGCGTCTCACTTTTCCCTTTCTTCTGAAGAGATGGAAATTGTCCTAAAACCCAAATTAATATCCTTTGACTATGATAAAATCAATACAAGCATACAATTTGAAAACATGAGTCAGAGGGCCAACATAGGAGGGAAATGGAGAGAAAAAGAAAGAAGGGATTTGCACTTTATATGGTGTACTAGGACAAGGCTAATTCTTCATCCTCTTGTATATGTAGCCTGGTAATACCTAGTAATCTATTTTATATTCTACAGCTGTATATAAATCCTACATATAGATACATATGAAATCTGATGATTAAATTAGCAAGCTATACTAGTCACCTTGGCTAGCCCAGAATTTCCCTTTTTTATCCTTGACAGTCCCACATCCCAGGAATCTCCTCAGTCTCAGGCAAACCAAGGCAATTAGTACCCTAATCATGATGGATACTCTCAAGGCATTTGACTTAATGGTTGTATTATATATTTCATCTTATATTTGAAAAGACTTTCATATTTAGTGAACAGACTGCTGTTAGGAACCCTTTTTTTTTTAAACATCCATTTGCTAAAGCATTTTACCTAACTGTAAGAGAGAGTTGAGGTGTAGCTTTTCATGCATTGAGTGTCTAGCACTTTGATCAGCAATATTCTGAAAAGTAGCAGTCTCATAGTAATCAGAATCAGCTCTGATCCCCTGTGTTGAGGAAATAATTTTAGAGCTCAAGTCTTCCATAGAAACAGGGTAGGAATCCATATGTTAGTTGGCATGATTTTCATCACCTAACATCTGATAGTGATGTCAGACTGGCATTCTTTAATACTCACTGATTCCTGCCACGACTTCGAGTTTCTTTATCCTTTGCTTTGGAATTTTTCTCCTTTTACAGCTAGATGCCATGCTAAGAACCGGCGATGCAAGATAGATAATACATGGTCCCTCACAATGAGTTTTTCGATCTAATCTACGAAGGGATAAAAGACTGCAAGAATGAATTTTATATATCATATGTCTAACTGAGGCAAGTGCTTTATTCACTGAGATTAGTTAACACTATCACAAAGCTTAGACATAGAAGAGCAGCACTTAAAATTCTGTTATTGTATGTTTCACAGATCAGTTTGTTCATTTGTTTAATAAACATTTATTGGAACCCTACTATCTACTCAGAAATGTTCTGAACTTTTTGGACACAGAAAGCAGTTGTACTTGGTACTTTCACAATAAAAGGATGCCAAACTTCCCCTCCAGATTGGGAGTTCCTCAGGCACAAGATCGCCATGTCAGCATCCCATGTCAGTCTAAATCACCAGGGTCAGTTGGGCTGGGAAAACTATTCCCTTTATAGACTCAGAGATAGTATTTTTAATTAACTATCTTATTTGACTGTATTCTGAGAACAGTATTCTAAGACCTGAGCTGTAACATGTAAGTGGCCTGTGCAGTGAGATGGAAAGAACAGAGACCTCTGGGACAATCTAGAGCAGCCACTACATAATGCAGAACAAAGATTTTCTATTAAAGTTGATGTGACTCGGGTGAGATTGATAAGTACTGGAACATTTTAGCCATCCACTTATTCATTCAGTCACTTAAGATCTATCGACCACCTGTAATGTTTCAGGCATTATTCTAATTACAGGGAATATAGTGAGAAATTTTAAAAGTCCCCCATAAAACTTACTTTGTAGTGAAAGGAGAGAGTGTCAATAATTAGGTAAGCAAAAATGTATCATTTTAAATAATGATAAGATCAAGCAAAAAAAATAATGCAGGGTAAGGGGGTAGAAAATAGGGATAAATAATAGAGAAAATGATGTTTGAAATAAGGTTAATAGGGAATGTCTCACTGAGCAGGAGACATTTGAGCAAAGATTTAAAGAATGAGAACGAGCTAAGCATGAGGTGATCAGGAGGAAGAGGATTTTAGGCAGAAGGAATAGATATTGTTAAGTAAGAACAACTTTAAATATTCCAGGAAGAGCATGGTAAAGACTGATGGAAAGTCATAAGAGGGTTTTTAAAAGGGTGTGCAATCCGATTTATAGATTAAAGAGCTCTCTGGCTACTCTGTGGAGGGGGCAAGGGTAGAGCAGGAAGACCAGTTAGGAGTTATTGTGGTAGCCGAGTATGAGAAAGGCCATGGCAGTGGAGGGGAGGAAAAGCGATTCAGTTCTGAATAATTTGGCTGTAATTTGAAGGCAGTTGCTGAGGGGCTTGATGTGGTGTAGATTAGAAAGAAACACATCAGGTGTGATGAGTCACAGGTGTTTGGCCTGAGCAACTGGATGAATGACAATATCAGTAACTCCATGGAGTTGGGTGCTATGGGGATATGGAAGAAAGGGCAGATTTGGGGGCATAGCTAATTATGAGTTAATCTGGGGCCATGTTGACTTTGAGATTCTTATCCAAGTGAAGAAACTGAGTAGGCAGTTAGATATATAATTTAGGAGCCCAGAGGAGGGATTAGGGCTGGAGATACAAACCCTTTTTTTTTTTTCATCTCTACATAAGCATTATTTTTAGAATGTAAGCCTATGGAATGCAAGGAATGGACAATGAGCAGTTTCTGGAGGTAAATGTGCACACCCTGTGTTATTTGATGATGAATATACAGGTGCTGCTTTCATTCGTTCTGCTGTCTTTGGAAAGTCCCGGATGTGTATAGCAAAGAGGTACCAACAAAAACCATATGAACACTTCCTGAGGACACATATGGTTTATGATCTCACTGGGATGTAAGACAAACATAACTTATTGTTTCCATAATGATGTAAGACAGAGGTGAAAACACATTTTCTGTAGTTCATTAATGCGAGTGGAATTAGTGTGAGTTAGAAGGAGAGGTAAAACTTGAACCCAATTTTGGAACTGGTGAACACTGAAACAGGCAGGACTTTCCAGATAGGGAGAAGTCAGGAGCAGATGTAGAAAGATATAAATTAACTTTCCTTTTAGGGGGAAGCAAGGATGGAGAACAAGGAGACTGGCTGGGCAGGAGCAGAATTTTTGTTTATGAATTTAGGGGAGATGAATTTATAATCGTTGAACTTACCCAGTCACATTGGCCCTCATCTCTAGAGTATTTCAAAATCACTTTTAGAGCTTAAAAATATGGGTGCCTGGGTATCACTTCTGGAAAATCTGATTCCATAGGTCTTGGAAGGGCTGTAGCATTTGCTTTTTTTCACGGGGAGCTTCTTCCAGAGCACACCCCCTCCCTAAAGCTGTGATTATTTACTAGAGTTAACAGTCTTGCTGGACTCCTAGGTAGCCCTGTCTCCAGTCACCACGCTAGTGTGGGCTCTCATGCTGGCTCTTCTTGTTTCAGAATGTTTATTTCCTTACTTGCACAGAAATTGAGGTTTGTAGCTTTCTCTGTCTTTAGTTTATGCTATGGGCATAAGTTGTGGTTTTATTTTCTCTCCTTGTTAATCTACATTACTCTTGGAAGATGTTTGGAGGGTTCAAATTTAGTTTGCTGCCATTATCCAGTGGGAACCCAGAAGCCTACAAATTGATTTCAAGAGTAACTCCCTGTCTTTGTAAGTGGCTGCTACACTATCGTATATCATGGACCTAAATTTATAATCCCACAGACCCTACATACAAACTTGTGATGCTTCACTTTAGCTATTTGAAATTGCCATATTGAGATCAGAAACTCCGGTTTCAGAAAAGTCTGTGTTTTGAATTCTAATGAATCCTCTAAGTTTGGCTGTCAGATATTATTGTTATTGTTTTTATTATTTTATTTAAAGGAATAGAGACTCAGTTTCCTCAAGTGCTGAGGATATGTTTTTGAGATACACATGGCACAATAAAGAAATTCTAAGGAGAGGTTCTGGTGAGATCATTCCAGATCCAGGGCTGCTCCAGGAACCTTTGTGGCAGGAGTTCATGGAATTTTGCTATAGTAGACTAAATATCATGGCTTGGCATTTCTCTGCATTTCTGCATAGTTTTCCTTTAGTATTAATAGAATGTATATCCTTTTTCTGCTTTTTATAACTTGGAACCACCTGTGAGCTGTCACGGCTCCTCCATTTTCTTCCTACTTTTTGGTCCCCTGCACAATCACCTATGGCTGGATATGGGTGTGCAGGTGAATAAAAGCTGTGGAAGGGGTAGTATCTCTTACAAGGAGCTGTCAGTATGAGAAGTACAGGGATTATTACATCAAATACCACAGAGGGAATTAGACTGTATTGAACTAAGCTCCTCCTTTTTTGACCAAGCCTGTGATGATATTTTCTGAATAGTTGATTCTGTATGTTTCATTTATTCTCTACAGCATCAGCATCTATTAAACAATGTAGCACTGGTGAAATAAATGAAAGAGTTTGGAAATCCTAAAGGGCGTGTTATGCTAAATAATATAACTTAATGATATTAACTGCTGTTACAGAGCCTGAATTGAAAGAAAAATTTAGGACTTTAGGATAAATAGGTACAGCAGCTCTGTTCTAATTTTAAGATTAACTTACAGGCCATTGGAATTCTTTCTAAGGAGAAGCCTAAGACAAAAATCATAGGGCTATTAAAGATTTTGATTTAAGAAGCAAAGGCTCTATTACAACTACATAGTCTCAAACACTAAAAATTTTAGAAAGCAGCATATACTCTCTCTAAAAATAGGAGAGAGAAGACTACTAGGGACAAAATGCCTATAGAAAATAACTTTTTAGAACTTTAGGGAAGGAAGGTGGGTGTAGATTAATATTTTAAGTAATATTTTGCTGTAAAATTAATTATGGAAAAGTTCAAAATAAACAAAAATTACTTAAAATTCCTCTGTCCAGAAACAATGAATTTTAGTGTTTTCATATATATTTTCCAGTCTTTCCATTATGTGTATAAACATCTATCATTTCTTAAACGATATTTAACTTAGCAATACTTACTTATACAATAGATCAACCTTTACATATTATTGGTTAGTATGCCTTTTCATTTATTAATATACCAAAAACATTTCTTCATGTTACTAAGTAGTATTCAAAATATTATTTTTAATAGCTGCATAGTATTCCAATATATGGATGTACTACCATTTATTTAATCAACCCTCTATCATCAGACAAGGTTTCCAGTTTTTCAAAGTTGTGAGTAAACCATGGAAAGCACTAGCTTCTAAATCTTTGTGCAGATCTTAGATTATTTCCTTTAGATAAATTCCTAGATGTGAAATTTCTGGATCAAATAGCATTTATATCTTTTAAAGTTTTTCATGCATATCGCTAAGACACTCTCCTGAGAGTTGTACCAATTCCATTCTGTCTGTGGTAACATCTTAAAGTTTCCTTCCAAAAGAAACTTGATTTAAAGCTGTACCATTGCTCTTCTCTGAGTCCTATCTGGTCCACCAGTTATAGCAGACTCAATTTAACTCTTCCCTTAAGGTTATACCTAAACCTTTTTTAGATCATTTATGCTATAAATGAGACAGTTTAAAGAATATAATTTGACAGTGGGATTGGAATGTGTTCCTATCTTATGACTGCTCTGTTCAAGTGTTCTGCTTACCCTGGATAAAAAATAGACAAAAAAAAAAGAAAGGAAAAAAAAAAAAAACCTCTTTATTTGGACTGATTGAGCACTCTAGGCACTGAACTGAACATGCAGGAGACATGAGTCCCGCCCACTGAACTGAACATGCAGGAGACCTGAGTCCTGCCCACTGAACTGAACATGCAGGAGACATGAGTCCTGCCCTCTGAGACCATACGACTCCATGTACCATTTTTCATAAGGCATTATACGAATTGTGGGCTTCTAGGACAATGCCCTATTGTTAAAGTGCTTGAACCATATGGTACAGGCAGACTACAGAATACTTGTGATCCACCCTTGCAGGTGGATTGTGTGACTAAGTCTTAATATTTGTGGAGTCTGAGAGAAGGAAAAGTGCAGCTATCTGTTTCAACTCTAGAATAATAGTGAAAACTCAAGGGACTCCTGCAGTGGGAAATAGGCATAAGTGGTAGACTAGAACTAGGTGATAGGTCGAGGAGAGAAAAACATCTACTTATTCCCATTTCTCCTACTGTGTCCCTTCCTACTTCCAAGGGAGTCTGTGCCACTGATAGGAGGCCAGGTTCCTCTATGTGATAGCTTGGGGTTTCTGAGGCTTTCAAAACTGCTTAGGGAAAGGGTGTGGTGTGGATAGAAAGACTATTTTCTTGTGAGGACAATGGGGCAATATTTGTAATTGGGTCTTTCATTAGTAATCAAAAGGGCTGTGGTAGACCTGGGCCCTCCTGTAGCGCTGGAGTTCTGGAGGGCAGTTTGTCACTAGGCAAAGTGGTTTGATGGGGGATGGGCATTGCTTGACTGAGAATTAAAGAAGTGAGAGTCTGTACCCCACTGTTTGGACCAAAAAGGCTTTCCCACAGTTATTTGGTTCGCTAAAAATGGCCTGAGTTAGAGGGACAGTTGTAACAGTGATATAAAAGTTCCAAAGAATCCTTCTGAATAGATATACACACATTTAGAAAATGCATAATAAATGACATACAGTGAAAATGTAAACAAGCCATTTAATAACATTTTAATGCTTGATTCTGATCTCTTAATTAAAATGTGCATACAAGAAAACAATAGTGGGACATCTGTGTGTGTTATTGGGATGGCAGGATTTATGCTGCACCCTGGGCTTTTTTGTTCACGTCTCAGTGTGCATGAACATGGGAGAGTTTCCTCTGTGAGGCACAGTTACCCGTTTGAACCCCACGGAGTCAGTGTTCCCACCCATCTTCTCTTGGCTGTGGTTGTCTGCCCTTTCTTTTCCTCTTACATTAAGTACTGTATGGCTTGTTATCTGCTTAAATTAAACTACTCCCATCATTTGATCTGAAAGCCACTCTTCACTCCACCCCTATAACCTGAAACCCTGACCTAACCCTGACTCAGCCCTGTTATCTCAGCAGATGTACACAGCATTACCTAATGTTTCTGGCCTCGGTGCATAATCTCAAAGAGCCTTGGGGAAAGCATGGCCCTTTGTATCTGTGACCTTGCAGCAGTTATTACTCAGCTGGACACTATGGGGTTTAGATGTTAAAGACAGAAATTCTACTCACTCCTGCTTGTGAATTTTTTTATTATAATTCATTTGGGGGACATATCTCTGAGCTTCATTTTGCCCAATTGTTAAATGAGAGTACTAGCCATCATGAAAGTCGAGGGTTATTAAGTACTTTAAGATCTTCCAGTGAAAATGTTACTCCTTGAAATGCTTTTATTTCTGTCATTACTTGGAACATACTTGATCACCAAAAAGTTTATCTTTGATTAAATGAACATAAAAAGTACCTCAGAAGAATTCTGTATCAAATCTACAATAGAAAGTTGCAGCCAAAAGGCCTTCTTAAACATATAATAATTAATATTTAATGCCCCTCTTTATGAGGAGGACATTGCACTGGGACTATCTCTAATCCTCACAATGTTCCTGCAAAATAGGTGGTTTTATTCTTCATTCCACAGGTGATGAAACTGAGATTTAGGGCTGTTTAAGTAATGTGCCTATATTTATATTGCTAATAAGTGGAAGAACTGGGATTCATACTCAAGTCAGTCTCTCTCTCAAGGTTATAATCTTTCCACAACATCAGACTCCATTGTACGACAGCTCCCTTTTCCTGTACACCACATCAAGATGCTGTTCTTGAAAGAGTTAAGTGAAATGTACCCTGTTTGTGACAAATGTCTGAAACTTGTTTTTATAACTTGGATGTAATTCACAAATAAAGAGTAATTATCAATATGTCACAGATGAAGAGCTGCATATATGGATCAGTGTAATTTCTGTTCCTTGGCTTACGGATGCAGTATGCCCCAGGGAGTTTCACAAATCCACATGGCATCTCCTAGTACTGGGTTCTGTGTGAACTGAACAAAGTGTAAAACTCCTATGTGTTGGGATAGCTCAGGACTGGTTACTAGCTGAGGAAATTTGTGTAAAATTACCTTACCATATGTAGACATAGTTTCTTTCCTGAATTTGTTCTAGACACTTCGGTGGGGATGAAATACCAATTATTGGTGCTAGCTTTGTATTTTTTGATGAGTGTTTGCTTTGGAAGTGTTGCCCCAGGAGAGGAGGAAGAGGGGGTGTGGTTCTTTCTTCCTTTTGCTATCTTCCCTTTGCTTGCTCATGCCTCTATTTCCCATTTGATTCAATTGTATCAGTTTGCTGTGATCCTTTGATGAAAATGACATAAAGTGTTCACAGACTAGAAGTAATTAAGACTTTAAATCACATAAGACTACTCATGGGGTAACTTTTTCGGATGCAATTTTGCATATTTCAGCTTTCTAGTAGTGGATATGTGCTACATACTAGGGATATGTAACTTATACCTGTTCCACCCCTCTTTACTTTTCTTAGTCTGAGAGAATTTCTGCTTTAGACTTGTTATATATCCTGAAACAGACCAGTTATTAGATTTGTATGATGGTTAGGCTGTGGGGAGGAGGCGAGGTTCATAGGACATCGAGGTGTGTATTAAGGAAAGCATTATGATCTAGTGGAAAAGACATGGGCCTCGGAGTGTCACAGGAGCTCAGCTCTTTTGCTTACAAGCTGTGTCGCTTTGGGTGAGTTATTTAACCCACCAAGCCTCAGATCTTTTTATCTGTAAGATGGATATGAATAATAATACCTATGTTTTGAAGATATTGTGCAGATTAAATGAAATAGCACATTTAAACAGTTGGAACAGTGCCTGACCCTCAGTGAATGTTGGTTGCTTAGATTTCATGCAGCAAGGAAAAGGTAAACTAGAAAAGGGTGGAAATCAGAAGATGATACTGTGTTTGAGAAAAATGTTTTCATCACTTCAATTCAGCGTAGCACAAGAGTGTCTAGAAGGCAGAGACTCGGGTTCTATTTCCAGCTCTGCCACTAAAAAGCTGTAAAATCTTTGCTCTTAGCCTCTCGGTGTCTCAGTTTCCTCATCTTTAAAATGAATAAATCAGAATGAATGCTCTCTATTTAGTTATATAGTTTTGCCTTCTGAAGATTTTTCTCCTTCCCAGAGTACTCTATGGCTGTCACTTTGGTGTGTAAGCCTCAAAGGCCAACAGCCAAGTATTTAGACAGGCCTATTGTTGAGCTATTTCTTCTCCCTGTGCAACTATGTTTACATGTACATTTATTTTCTTTGTATATTTGCCATGTGTCTGAGTATTTATGCACCTGCATGCTTGTTGAAGTAAGCACACTAGCATACATTCATACATTTTTGTGGATATGCGTGTTTATATATAACCTATATATATACAGTATGTGTGTATATATATAAATATATGTCTGTGTGTATGAGAAACAGATGCACTGTAGGCAGATAAAGCAGATAAATATAGATCCAAATAGAAGCAAAGCATATAAATATAGACGTTATATAGAGTGAAAGCAAGCAGATCAGCACCATTTCATTATTGCTGGAAGTCTTTGTAATAAAAGAGGTGAAAATCAGTAACTGACATTGAAATTATTGATTGAATGACACTGTCAGATCAGAAGCCACAGTGTAAGGTAAGAAAATAACCTTTCTTACAGCTTTGAGGAGCAATTAGCAGGAAGATTTGTTACTTTTAATTATTTGATTTATGAAAGTTTTTAGATGCTATGTAGTGTGGTGTTGTTAAAAGTACAGATATATCACCTTTCCTAAAAATACTACCAGACAACAAAAAAATAATACATAAGAAAAGAACACCTGTCCCAATCCTGAGAACGGACTTGACAAAGGTCCTCTTTATAGGCTGTGATTGGCAGCTCTTTCCTGTTTCTGGGTATGGACAGATGAGTTAATTTCATTCTATGTCATTTTTCACAAGCCCCCTGAAGTCTTCAAGGAAACCAACCTAAAGGAGATATTTTAAGCATAAGGCCAAAGTCAGCATTGTTAAGTTATTTTCGTGGGGATGCTTGTGACTGTGCTTAGTGAGTATGTTGTGTGAGTAAAACTGGGCTTCCATCTGTTACTTTCATGTCACTGTTTTCACCAGTCAAAATAACTGGTTGTGAGTTTTTGCTTTATTTTGTTTTGTTTTCGTGGGGAGGGTATTCTGAGTTATTTTTAGCAGGTTCGAGTTAACTGGGTAATTTTTTTTAATGTTGCAAGTTATATCTTGATCATATGTTTAAATACTATATGAAAATAAGGAGTGCCTCCTCTTTCCCCCACATCTCACCTGTTTCCCTCAACAGATCATGTGTCTTCTTCAGTGTCATTATAAGAACATCCAGAGAAGCTAAATTTTGAAGAAAGTCCTTGAAATTGTGCAAATGCAAATCCCGCTTTTGCCTCACACCACAAAAGTGTCAGAGTCCTTGTCATCGCTTTTCCTGTTGATCAGTTTACTACTGCTTTTCCTTATAAGGATGGGAAATGGGGGCCCAGAAGGTGGTCTAGTTCTCTTCTCTTTTGTGCTTCTTCTAAGCCAGAAGCTAGTGTTTCTTCTTGCTCTCAAACAAATTTGGACTTGAGGGAGAAAAGGAGGGAAGGACAGAGCAAGAAGGACTCATTAAAAGTTGAGGAATAAATTAGTGCTGCCTAAGAACTGTTAATTCTTCCTTTCACATCTGTTTGGCTGCTATTACTTTTAAGTTCTTCACCAAACTATGATTTTAAAAATATATTAAGAAAAGTGTCCCAAAGGTCTTGAGAACAGTACATCTAACACACACACACACACACACACACACACACAATAATACAGTTGTGAAAGATTCATTCCCAAAACCTGTATTTTATGAAAAATGGAGTATATGCTCCATTTTATTATTTTGAAAGAATGCTTTATTGCAATGTGTAAAGTTGGTAAACTCTATAGTACTTCAAAATGTAGGCTTTTCAAAGCTGCTGTTATTTACTTAATGAATTCTAATGTTATCTTCAACAAGTGTTTATTCATGAGCATTATAAAATGTCTACATATAAAAGATTCAGTATAGAAAAGTAAACTTTTGAAAAACAATCATTTGTCAAATTAACATTGTAAAACCCCTTTATCTTTACACACACACACACACACACATTTTTTTAATTAATTTTTATTGGAGTATAGTTGCTTTACAATGTTGTTAGTTTCTGCTGTACAGCAAAGTGAATCAGTTATATGTATACATATATTCCCTCTTTTTTAGATTTCCTTCCCATTTAAGTCACAACAGAGCACTGAGTAGAGTTTCCTGTGCTATACAGCAGGTTCTCATTAGTTATCTGTTGTTTTTTTTAACATCTTTATTGGAGTATAACTGCTTTACAATAGTGTGTTAGTTTTTGCTTTATAACAAAGTGAATCAGCTATACATCTACATATATCCCCATATCCCCTCCCTCTTGCGTCTCCCTCCCACCCTCCCTATCCCACCCCTCTAGGTGGTCACAAAGCACCGAGCTCACACACATTTCTTTTCTTTTCTTGTTCTTTGTTTCTTTCCTTTTCTCCTGGCCTAACATGTTCACTGTTTAGATTTTGTCAAGTACTTTACGGTAATTACCAGAAATTTTGGCAAGGAGAAAAAAATTGTATACACACACACACACAATGTAGACTTACAGCATTATGACTTACTTAGCTTAAGAAATATTTTAGGATTAAAATTTTGAGGAATGTTATGTACACACACACACACACATGCACACACACATACCTCTCCTTTTCTTATTCTTTGTTTCTTTCCTTTTCTCCTGGCTTAACATATTCATTGTTTAGATTTTGTCAAGCACTTTATAGCAATTACCAGAAACTTTAGCAAAGAGAAAAAAAATTGTATGTACACACACATACACACATATACATACACAGATATATTCAATTGTTAATACACTAATCATCAGATTTTATATGCATTATATTTTTTACCTTTATCCAGTATAAATCTTTAAAGGAATTTTTAAAAACACTTAAATATCTGGTCTGATTTAAAGGTTCCTGTGAAATTGTGCGTTTCTTTACCTATGACAAGGAACGTGTTCCAACTATGAATTTGGAAAACAGGGATTTATCATAGCCAAGAGCAAAGCAAAAATCTGTTTGTCCTTAGGAGTCATTTATCCTTCCCACCCCCTACTTCAGGATTTTGGTGGTTCTCATCATTGGTTTAGAGAAATTTTTTTTGGTTAGATGGCTTCATATTCTGCTTCTGGCTTTGTGGTACATTACATTACGTGTGGGCCTGGGAGTCAAACATGTTCTTATCCTCCCCGGCACAACTTTTTAATTAGCTCTGTGTCCTTAAGCAAGTTAGCTAACAGCTCTGTAACTAGATTGCTAATCTATGAAACTTAGGCCAATCTTACTTACTTCACAGGGGATTTGTATTAAATGGGATAATATCAATGAAGGATATAGCACATAATATGTACTCAAGAAATGCTAGTTTCCTTCTGGCCTATAAATTTTAATTTATGTCTGGGACTTCCTCCTCCTATCCCTTCTCAACACTGTGGCACAGCATCATACTGTAGAGGTTATAACCAATACTAGAGACATAGGAGCAAGGAGGTTTTAAAATTATTGAGTATCTTATAGCTACCCTGGGAATGGGCTTATGAGGAAAGAGATCTAAGGAAAGCACCAGGAATTTCTGCCTCCTGTAAATTGTAATGTTTTCTAGTTAACAAATGGGAGACTTCACCAAGCTACTGCCAAAATCCTATTCACATCAGTAAAGTGGAATGAAATATCTATCCAAGTGATGTACTTTAAGCCTTTTGAAATACTAGAACATCTGTTTATTGTCCATTCATATACCAGTTTCATGTCCTTCATTCCACAGTGGATGTTGCTTACTTTAACTCACTGTAGATTAGGCTCCTTGATTAGCACCTACTCCTTTTTAGGGAAAGGCGTGCGGTCAGAATCCAGATGTCGTTGAAATGGCTGAATAGCTGCTGTATATGTTCTTTGTTAAGGAATAAGGAGGAAAAAAACCCCAAAAACCTCCTGCTCTAAGATATCTAGAACTGCATTTCAGCCTGGAGCTGATCATTCTAGCTGAATTGTAAACCCCATAAGAGTTAAGCTTTATAAGGGAAACAATGACACAACCTAAATGATTCTGGCAGCAATGTCACTGTTACACAGAGACCTTTCTCAGGTCCAAGTTCTCTTTGAACCCCCTCAGACTCCACTTTCTGTGTAACTACAAATTTAGTATGCAGCTTTCTGTCTTTTTTTGGCATTGAGAGTTTGGCCAGTATCATTAAACCACGTTAAGCCACTAGGATTTCTCTGGATCTCCTCCTGCTTTGCCACAATCAGTCTCAAAATAGTTGTGACTGTGGAATGGAGAGAAAGAAAAGGAAGCAAAAAGGTGACCTGGTGTAGTAGAAAAATGAGTGGTCGGGTCTGGAGATTGCGAGCCTTTGCTCTCTATCTTAGATGAGATTTCTTGTAACACTAGGCCCCAGTCTCCTCTCCAGCAGTGCAGAGGTCTAGACAGCTGTATCACAGGCAAAGCCTCTAGCTATAGTTTACCCTCAGGTTGTCAGTATATTATTGCAGTTTAAAAAAACTTACCAAAGTGTATACCAAAGATTATTGTATGGTACTAAATTCAAACTTTTTCTTCCTTTATGATTTCTGAGGATCTCAAAACACATGAACAGAAAAGAAATGATTTTTATGAGGAAGAGTAATAAATACAAGTTGGAGAAACAGATGAAAAGTGATAAAAGGGAAGAATTTAAAGTTAGATATGGGGATAAATGAGTGAGAATCAGAGTAGAAAAGACAATCCAAAGATCTAAAGAATAAGAGGAGGAAGAAAAAGAGGAGGAAGAGGAGACTCAGATTAAAGATGGAAAATTAAGTATAAGATAGCTTTGAGGTGAACATTTTACATTATGTAAACAGTCCAAATCTTAATAAAAAATCTTTTGAAATCTCTCTTTATAGCATTTAAAATAAGATTCACTCTATGCAACTTTGACTTATTCTATGCTGTGGAGAAATGAACTGTGAGCTTTAGGTACTAGTCCCAGATCTGTCTCAGAATATATACCCCTGAGAAAATTACCTTCTGTACTTCAGAATCTTTGCATATAAAATGAGGGGGCCAGGCACATTCTTACACACTTTTAAGAATCCATGAAATGGGGCTTCCCTGGTGGCACAGTGGTTGAGAGTATGCCTGCCAATGCAGGGGACACGGGATCGTGCCCCGGTCCGGGAAGATCCCACATGCCGCGGAGCGGCTGGGCCCGTGAGCCATGGCTGCTGAGCCTGCGCGTCCGGAGCCTGTGCTCCGCAACGGGAGAGGCCACAACAGCGAGAGGCCCGCGGACCACAAAAAAAAAAAAAAAAAAAAAAGAATCCATGAAATGAAACAGCACATGGTATGATCTTGTTGACCTACTGCCAGGATGCTTATTGAAGGAGGTTGCTGAATTAGATTAGATTATACTAATGATCAAAGTTAAAAAGAAAAAAAAAAGTTTGGAAGTTTTTACTGATATGTGCATGCTTAGTCCCGGATGAGTTAACAAGATGGTAGCCCCACTTTATAAAAAGTACTATGGCTACCATTGCCAAACACACTTTTAGTTAAATCTTCAACTGGAATTTTTGAGAGATTATACTTTCAATTCTTTCTCTTAAGGTCTTATTCTCCAATTAACTGAAAGATGGCACTTCTGACTTTCTAATCCAGAAATTTAAAACTCCTGTTTAACCAAGAAAATGGAAATCAGTACATTCTTGGTTGCCCTTCTATTAATTTAAATTTGCATAACCTAATCAAAACTCAACCTGCCTTGCCCTTCAACAAAATGCTGTATTCTCTCCCATTACTAAATGGCTATATTCTTCTCAGTATTTTTTAAAACATGAATTATGTTGCTATCCCATGACTTTTCCTTTAGAATGTGTCCATGGAAATTAAAATGGACTTTTCTGTGCCCAAGTCTGAAATGAATAGTCCAAAGGGATGGTGGAAATGAACACAAAACTTTACTGATATTACCAGTATTATAATTTTGTAAGCTTTTTTTCTAATAAATGGAACTAAAGTGAATTGATCCCCAAATAACTGTTTGACACTTTATCTACATCATTATTTTGTGTCTACAGCCGAAGCACAGCCTAAGATTTCCTGTAAGTCATTGGAATATATTTTCTGAGGCTTTTCTAGTATACTTTTCCTACAGAGATGTTTCTCCCATAATTTTACTGTTTCAACAAATATTGCTGAGCACAGAGAATGTGCCAAGCACTGTGCTAGGTGCTACGTATAAACTGTGTGCACATGGCCATCCCTCATTAAAGCATCCTTGAAAAATGGATGGAGTAGGCATCTGTTTATTATTTTCTAAGCTAAAATAGATGAAAAGAGAAGACCACTGGATGATCAGAAATGAAACACCAAACTCTTGTTCTTTCCTTTAGATGAGCTCCTGTGATTTTTTTTTCTAGTCACCATTTACAAATGCAGATTCAAGAAGGGTACAAGCTCCCTGGCTTGCTCTCTAGCTGGCTGCTAATAAAGAGAACTATTTCTCTTTCTCACTTTAGTGATTGTCCTCAGCCATAGGAGGGCACTCAGGTACAGGACGGTCCTGTGCCTAGCAAGAGAATCAACTTCACCCTTATGTTCTGGCCTCAGCCTTGGGAACTCGTTGTATGGCATGGGAAGCACCAGGCAGCCTCAGAGGACTAGAGATGTCTGTAGTCATCCAGATCAAAAGTTAAATTTTAAGTGCTCTCCATAAGCACAATATAAGAAATTATTTAAATTTCCTTTACAAGCATGTTCATCAGTTTAGAATCTTTTCTCATTGCCCATTTCTCTGTCATTGTCCTACATTGGGCTGTTCTGTCTAGCAAAATAATGTGTGGCATATCTTCTTCCAAAGTAAAATAGTGATCTATTCAAAGATTTCTAAACGCGTTCTTCATGCATTTTTAAAGAAGATGGGTAAAATTGAATATATTTCTCTTTGCCCTGATGATATCCCTGTGTGTCTTTCAAATAATATTTGCTACTAGGTAAACTAGTTGGACCATATCATTGGCTATCACAGATACAGATTCCCAAAGGCATCAAGAGAATGACAAATAGGTGCATGTGGAGAAGTCTGACAGTTTAGTGGAATTGCTTTCAAGTAATTTGACACATTAGTACTTTCAGACACTCACCTGCCAGTAATCCTCATTAGAAATAAGATTGGAATATTGGGGTCACTAGCTCAAATCTGTTTTTCTGAGACCTGAACAATAACGGAAAGTCAGAGCTACAGGGAATAAGAATGAAACTATTCCAGGCCTTAGAATTATTTCTCTAAATGAGCTCTTTCTCTCTCCCCTCTGTTCAGTCCTCCTCTTTTCTCTCCCTGTTTTTCTCTTTCTCTTTTTTCCTCCCTCCCCTCCTGCTCCTTTCTTTTTAGTGTTCTGAATTCATTAGATGGCATAGTGTAAATCAATAGTAAACGCTAACCGCCTACTCTGTACTCAGTTACGCAACATCACATAACCGGTACACAGAGACAAAAAGGGAAAAAGCACACACAGCCTTTACATTCAAAAGCTCTTGCATAATTTTACTTTTCCACAGCCAAAAAGAAAAAAAAGGAAATAACAGATGGGGAAAACTTACACTTTTTTTTCCCTTTTCTCAGACTGTTGAGAAGGGAGTTAGCTAACATTCACGACCATTTCTAGTTGCCCTGGGCTGCAGCAAAACATCCCATAATTGTCAGTGTCTTAACTGGCTTTAAAACAAGATTTTGTGACCCTCCATGATGTGGTAAATTTTCCAGGTAATATAAGACTAAAATTATTCTGAGGTGTTTAATGCTTTTTTACTTATTTTGTGAAAAATCAACAACATTTAAAATATGAAGTGAATTTTAAAATAGAAAGGATAAGGAAGACAGCTGTGTGTGTGTGTGTATGTGTGTGTTTTCATTTGAAATGTATCCTGATGTAATATTTATGTAAAAAGCTGGTTATATAAACCCTGTCTTTCTCTTGCTTTTTACTTTGGGAGCTGTATAAAGCTCTACTGTTTTTTTCTCATGACAAAATACATTCAAACCCCAAAGTCTTAAGGAAAGAGAAAACATCTAGATTCTACAGCAGAGACACTTAATTCAAACTCCCTATAGAATTCACCCTTTGAACAACAGTTTCATTTACGAACCTGTAGTCTCTGGAATTCTGATTTAAAACTTTCTCTCACACTATTCCCTGGAACACCTTTGGATTCATTGTACTGCCTTTAAGTCTCAAACATATTATAAAAGTATTCTTTTTCCTCTTTCTCTTTTTGTAGCTCTTCGCTTCTTTCCCACACCGACTACTTTTTCATTGGAGTAACTCCCTTCCCAGATGGGAACACAGTGAGATTTGTCTAAGGTTTATCAGTCTTCCTCCCTGCTATGATATTTTGTTTCACTTAACTGACTGGTGTCCTCTGGGGACAGGGCATTTTTCTGATGAGGGAGGTTGGAGGGCTTTGGGGGTTTGTCTGTTCTTCCCTTTTAGTTTCTGCCTATCAAATGGTTTTAAAATGGATACAAAATGCTAGAGAGCACAGCATTAGGCATTGTGAGGTTTCTGCTAGAAGAAAGTGAGATCACGTGTGTGAGAGGTAGTGTGGTGGTAGGTCTGAGTGTTCTTAATACAGTAAGGAAAGGTAAAAGTAGGAGGGAGAGGGCTTCCCTGGTGGCGCAGTGCTTGAGAGTCCGCCTGCCGATGCAGGAGACGCGGGTTCGTGCCCCGTTTCGGGAGGATCCCACATGCCGCGGAGCGGCTGGGCCCGTGAGCCATGGCCGCTGGGCCTGCGCGTCCGGAGCCTGTGCTCCGCAAATGGGAGAGGCCACGACAGTGAGAGGCCCGCATAACGCAAGAAAAAAAAAAAAAAAAAAGTAGGAGGGAGAGAGGATGGATCTGAGTAGGAACTACTGAGGTTCATCTCTGTGTGTTTGGGATCAGTATCATTCCTTTAGGTCACACTTTACTTCTGGATGGCAAGGCCATATGAAATTGGTTCATTTAATTTTACTAAAGGTAGGAGGTGAGTTTTTCCTTACTATTTATAAAAGATTCAGGCTATTTCCTAGTTTGTTTAACTTTCTCTTACGTGTTAGCTATTGAATTTGGGTTTCCTTTTGTATGGAAAACTCTGGCGCATAAAGATAAAAATCAAAGCCAGGAGAGTTTTGTCTGGTTTTTCAGGTTTCATTGCCTGAATATGGCTCTGTGTTGTAACAACTGAATGATCAAGATCACTGGGGTTGTCATATCTCTGTATGTATGATGACATGGGGACATCTTTTGTTGTCTTAATATGAATAATGACTAAGCTAGCATACATTATTATTTTGTAAATGTGTCTCCTTTCAGCTTTTTTTTTCCCTTGAAAGAATCTATAGCTCAGATAGATATGTTTGTGGAATATAATGAAAATTGGTCACAATATTCTAGTCTTTAAGCAGGATATTCACACATATATTCATACATATATTTTTTCTGTGTCCCTCTTCATATTTTTTTAACTTTTTTATTGGCATATAAGTTGATTTACAATGTTGTATTAGTTTCAGGTGTACAGCAAAGTGATTCAGTTATACATATATGTATCTATTCTTTTTAATATTCTTTTCCCTTATAGGTCATTAAAAAATACTGAGTATAGTTCCCTGTGCTATACAGTAGGTCCTTGTTGGTTATCTATTTTATATATAGTAGTGTGTATATGTTAATCCCAAACTCCTAATGTATCCTTCCCCCCTTTTCCCCTTTGGTAACCATAAGTTTGATTTCTCCTTTTTTTTTCCTAATACATTTATTTATTTTATTTATTTATTTTTGGCTGCATCAGGTCTTCGTTGCTGTGGGCGAGATTTCTCTAGTTGCAGCGAGTGGGGGCTACTCTTTGTTGTGGTGTGCGGGCTTCTCATTGCGGTGGCTTCTCTTGTTGCGGCGCACAGGCTCTAGGTGCACGGGCTTCAGTAGTTGTGGTGCACAGGCTCAGTAGTTGTGGCTCACAGGCTCTAGAGCACAGGCTCAGTAGTTGTGGCACACGGGCTTAGTTACTCCGTGGCATGTGGGATCTTCCCGGACCAGGGCTTGAACCCATGTCCCCTGCATTGGCAGGTGGATTCTTAAATGCTGTGCTGCCAGGGAAGCCCCATAAGTTTGTTTTCTATGTCTGTGGGTCTATTTCTATTTCGTATATAAACTCATCTGTATCACATTTTTCTTTAGATTCTACATATGAGCGATATTGTATATTTGTCTTTCTCAGTCTGGCTTACTTTACTTGGTAAAATAATCTCTAGGTCCATCCGTGTTGCTGCAAAAGGCATTATTTCATTCTTTTTATGGCTGAGTAATATTCCATTGTATAAGTATACCATATCTTCTTTATCCATTCATCTGTCAACGGACGTTTATGTTGCTTCCATGTCTTGGCTATTGTAAATAGTGCTGCATTGAACATTGGGGTGCATGTATCTTTTTGAATTATGGTTTTCTCAGTTATAGCTGAATGTGGGTTCCAATAGACAGTTTTGTATGTGTGTACCTGATTATCAAAATGAATTCTGCACCATGTAAAATGTTTCTTTATAATGTAATTGTAACATGACTAATCATCTGTAGCCAAACACTTAATTTTGGTGTGTAGTTCTGTATACAGGGAATCATTTAGAATACCCCGCTTTTCAAATGGGTTTGCTTGGATTTAAAAGAAAACTTAGACCTCTATAGAGGAGCATTTTCTTGATTGTCCAAAATAGTTGGAGCCATCTGGTTATCAAAGAAGTAGAGGAAAACATCTTTGAGTAAAACATCTTTGGACTTTTTTTCCTGCCTCAGTTTATCAGAATATCTTCCAATTCCATCTCGGTGAGTTTTTTTGCACTCTCTGAACCATACTCAGGTTCAGAATTGACCTTTCAACGCCCAATGAATGCCAGCCGATTCTATTCAGCCCCCTTTTTTGGTTGTAACCACGTCACAGAGAACATATAGCCTACTTCTAGTTTTTCTTCTGCAGTATGGGATCCAGGCTGAGGAAGGGCTGGCAGGCCTAAACTTTCTATTCCCAGGGTGTTCACGAATCTAGGGGAAGATTTAAACATTTTTTAATTTTTCAGAACCACTTCACAACTCTTTTAACCTGGCTTCTCATTTCTATTGGCACAATAGATAGTTTTAAATGTTGCAAGAACCTCAGTCACTGACTTACCTTTTCAAGAAGAATCACTCTAGTTGTGCCTGGCACATCGTATCTGCTTCATGAATACGTTTTGGGGAGCTGCGGTGGCTGTTCCCTCTTAGTACTTATGCAGGTAAGCAGTAAGCAATGTGAGTAATAAAGGGGTAAAAGGTGAAACCAGATGCAGCACTCCAAGCTTCAGCAAGGGGCGACCACCCCATTTTATAAGAAAACCCTTATTATCCTGTCTCTGTCTTTATAAAGATAACAAATTGCAGAAGGATATTTTATATCTTTCCTAGAGGTCCTTTGTAATGGTCAGTGCTGCACAGACCATTGGATCATTTAAAAAACGTAATTTTGAGCAAGGTACTTTGGTAATCCTGGTTACGTTTCATATGAAAACGTGTTAGGGATATAACGATTCTGGGTCTCAAATATACTCCTCTTACACTCTGCCACAGGGTCCTTTAAATCTTGGCTTTTCTCACTTTCTCTAGGCAATTAGTTTTTAGATTTCTTTTATTTATACAGGTCCTCGGATGATGACAACAGACAAATTTTATGTAGAATTCTTCTTTTATATATTGTTTCATTACTTTTAACTACAGTAATTCCTGATCTTGCTAAATCAATTTTGGTTTAAGTTATTATGCTGGCTATTTTCAAGGCCTCATTCTGATGTTGATATTGGGGGTGGGAGGTGATCTCTGGTAAAACCACCTATGGCGTCTCCATTATAAAAGCAGTGAAAAGACATGCGTGTGGAATTATTGGTAGACTGCTGCTTGTTAGGGAAGCAGTTTTTAAAATGCAGATTATATAATATTTGGGGATTTTGTTGCTCCACAGTAGAAGCTTTTTAAATGTTAATTTGGGGTTTGTTTTGTTGTTCTGTGACTTAGCATAAAAGGTTTTGGTTTTGAAAGGTTTCAGTTCACTCATTCCAGTTGTCTTACAGGACTTGGAATATAACACTATACATTTATTTATACTCATGAAAGAGGATAAGGCCAGTAACTCACAACTCATGAAACCAGGGGTAAATAATCCATAGCTTGTTCTACCACTATTGCCACAATATTTATATCCAGAACACAAGTAACAAACAACCCCAAACAAGGAGAAACTAGTTTGTTTTTATTTACAAAATGTTTAATCAAAAGTACAGTAAAGTTCAAATGGAGCTGCAAATCCTGGTGGTTCACAATGGTTTGATTTATTTTTTTAAACAGACCACAGATAATTAACCATAAAACATAACTTTCTCAACACAAGTTACAGTGAATTACAGAAATAGGCAGCAAGTCATTCACAACTGGTTGCAACTGGTTAGAGCCTTAAAGTTAAGCACACAGGCAGCTACAAAAGCACTTTCTCAGGGCACAGTTGTATTTTCATTCCCAAAGGGGAGCATCCTTTACTTTTTATATAGTATTAGTGTGTCAGTGGCCTGAGTGAAAAGTAAATGGGGTTATTTTCTATGATTGTCATAGATTTATTAAATACCTAGCAGCAACAGTGCTCTTTTCATTTCAGAATGTTTCACCATCACTAACTGGATTTTCCTCGTGACGTTGCCGTCTGGTAAGCAACTTTCATCATCTCTAAATGGTGGTCCAAAATACTGAGGTACAAAGAAGCCAAGTATATTTCTCCCAACCGCAGAAAGACTTAAACCTAAAGCTGTGGTGAGTCCACCACCTCAAGTACTAAACTTGAACAGAATGTATTTTGACATTGGTGAAGGGTGCCTATTTCATATCCTATTTGTTCATTTGAAATACCATCATTTAGAATGATATGAAACATGATCTTGAGAACCTGTTGTCACAGAGTTCAACAAATGGTTTACAGTGATTTTGCTACACTGGGGTGGAAGTATTCAGAGGACACCTGAGTGGACAGAGAAGGTGATTTGGTGAAGTGGGGCACTGATGTTTCCATGTGGAACACTGGATGTTTTGGCATTATGCGAACAAAACCCTCCAAACATATTCTGTGATGCTTTGAACTACATATTATTATCCAATGATATGCTACACATTTGACGTGCATTTAATTCATGTGGATCAGTCTTAAAATCAGACATGACTGCTCTTGTGTGTATGCACAAACGAAGGGGCCGTGGACAACCCTCACCACTACCACCAACATTACCAATTAAGTAAGAGGACCAAGGCCAGGGCTTCAAGCTAGCCTAGGTTTGAAACTTTGAGGTCTATGTGTCTTTTAGTGAGAATTGGTAAAGTTTCAAAATTCAAAGTTTCTAGAATTCTTGAGAGCTCAGGGGCTGGGAGGAGAGCGCAGGTCAGGACTGAGGGTATATTGGTAGAACATCATCAAGTCAGACAGGGCTTGAAAGAGTTGAGTTTGCTAGAGATTGGCTTGCATAGAAATGCACCGGCAGATGTACCAGAGAGGGGAGGAGTAAAGGGGTAACTTACCTGGCATCTGAATATATTCTCCCTTGCTCTAGCCAGGCCTATTTAGTCATGAGCGTCATGTTCATCCAGACTTTTAGCATCTACACTCTTGACTTCACTTTATATGAATTTGCATGAAATGAGGAAAAGTAATCTCTTGGGGTAATAAAGATAGCTTTCTAGCAGAGACTTTCCATATCCATTACACATAATCCACAGTTGTCTACTGTATTTTTGTTTCTAATTCTGTTGTACATCTATCTGTCTTTCTGAATGTACCCATCTTGCCAGTGAAGGGCACAAGCCTTTAGATTGTAACTCCCTACTCCCACTCCCAAGCTTTACTCATTATACTGCCCCAAAAGAAAGAGTGAGAATGTTAAGAACTCAAGGGACAGGCTCATTTGGTAACTTTTATTTGTCATTCCCTGCATTCATTGCAGAAATGATCTCATCACAAAATGGCCTGAATTTCACCCTCTTTCTGGCTTGCAAAGAAGCCAGTTCCTCCCCTATTTCTATCCAACGCACAGAAAGCTCTTTATGTTTCTACGATCAGATAAAATCTGTATTGACATTTCTTTTCCTGTGGGTGTATTTCACTTCTAGGTATGAAGATTTAAACTATCAGGGCAATGCTGTATGTTTGTAGTTTCTCTGTTTTAGTAAATAAAAAGCTCCTTGGGAAAGGAGAGCACATCTTATCCACTAATGAATAAATATTTATTTTCATTTAGAAATGATACATGCTTATTAAAAATAATTTGGTAAAACACATTGGAGTAAAATGAAGAAAAATTAAAGTAATTATTTCTGTAATTTAAATCCAACCATTAATAACCATTTGATATATTTCTTTATGCTCATTTTCCCCTGAGGATATATTTTTTAAAACATGCTGTAATCATACTTTCCATATAATTTTATGTCCTGCTTTCAAAATTTAACCTCAGAATTCTACATGTAATTACATAGTCCTTATAAACATCATTTTAAATAAATATATACTATTTCTGAAGAGGAATAGCTTACTTAACCTAAACGTCCAACAAGAGTATTTTTTTTAACTTTTTGTTTCCATAATCTTACATATAAAAAGTAAATGAATCAGTCAATAAATAATGAGTAAATGAATGAATGTTCAAATCAGTATAAATTTTTAAAATTTTTATTATGAAAAATTTAAAATACATGAATGTAGACAGATCACTACAATGAACCCCCACGTACCCATAACCCAGCTTGCACAGTGATTAACTATGGTCTGTTGTTTTCCCGTGCTACCACCATGTTATTTTGAAGCAAACCCCAGTCATTATAGCATTTTAGTCCATCAATATTTCAGGCCCATCAGAACTTTTTACATTTTAATGTTAAAAACATTCAGATGAATAGTTCTAATCATTGTGTAGAGGAGTAGTTTTCTTCTGAGTGTGCTGTCATCACATTTTCTAAAATGTAACAATTGATCATAAAATCTCATCAGTGTGTTTCATAACATTCTTAGGCACATCTGTAAGCCAAAGGATAATTTGGTTGACTAGAGAGACATTTTACAGATTTGGCTAGGTTTCTTGGATGCATTTTTTTTTTTTTTTTGGTATTTTTTTTTACTTGACTCAAACTTAGGATGATAATTTGCATGCCAGATCGATGCAGCATTAATTATACTCATTACTGGATATATGTTGTGTTATATACAATTCCATATTTGAGGTGAAAGGAAAACATAGCCCTTTAACTACTCAGAAGTCCAGCATGGCTGCAGCCAACCCATCCTAGATAAATATGGTGAAAATACTTAAACCAAATGTAACACTGGATTTAAATGTTTATAGTTTTTTAAGATTTATTGGCAGAAACGGAAGGTTTCTCCCTAAGGAGGTACTTAGGAAGTCTGTAAAGGGAGGAATTATCCATTAATAGTCTGAATAATTTTTCAGAAAAGCACTATGTTTGGGGAAGTGGGCGTGGAGGGAGATGGTGCCTTGCAGAACAAAGGGCACTCACTGCCTGTGTGCCTGTGTGTGTTACTCCAGTTTATCCTGAGAATATTTAAAGAACCTTCTGTGGGTCAGTTTCCCATGGCTAGACCACCTCCTTTATACCCAGAGCCACGAGGAGGAATGCTTCATGCAAGTAGGTTGTCTGCAGAAGACCAGTAGTGAAGGTTTTATCCTTCCTGGCTGTCTTTGACCTGCAGGTCAGTGACTGTTCCAACAGGTGTGTTCCACTCATCAGAGATTCAGGATGTGAGTAACTGCGTAACGTCCTGCATCAGTATAAACTGGATTTATGTGTTACTCATGTCTATTTAATCTTAAGAGCACATTTCCCATTGGCCTCGAAAGTGAGTAGCTAAGAATACTGATGTGCCTAACCCTTGAGGAAGGAAAAAAAAAAAAGAGCTTCCCCACTGTACTAAATCTCTAGAAAAATATGAGGGTTTATAGTATGGACACATACAAAATATTTTCAAACAAAGTTGGTGGAGGAAAGCACATGGAAAAGAAAGAAAGAAAAGAAATAACATAAGCAATAAACTATCCCAAGCAAACAGAAAGCATCTGTAAAAATTGCCAGACTGGATGGTGTAAACAGTACAAACTATTTTTTTCTTTCCATCTCATTTCTTTTTCCCCTCAGTCTTCTGATCATTTCTGTTTCTCTTTATCCTGGCCTGGCATTACCATCGTTAAAATGTCCTCAAAAGGTCAGGAATGTATCTGACAGCTTGGCGTTGAAGCAGGCATTCCAAGAAAAGATAGGTAGGAGCTAGCTACTATACTATTTTAAAGCTGCAAGGATATTTTACCATAACCCATAATACCCATATTTTAAAACAGTTAACCTTTTCATCATTATTTTAAGATTGATGCTGACAACACAACAACTGAAATAAAGGTGTAAGTCTTCACTTTTTCCTGCGTCCTCTTCTTACATGTGGTGTTGGATTATGTAGCTCATGTCATATAAACCTAGAATATAAAGTAACTTTTATAGAGAAGAGTAAGTTTACCAATAGTTCTTTCTAACTAAAGTATTATTCATTATGCCCAAGTGAACCTTAAAGTCTCATCACGACAACAGCTATTATTATTATTATTACTACTACTACTACTGTGATTAATGATAGTGTTCACTTCTTGGTGTATGTGTGTGGCATTTTCTTATGCTTGGCCTTTGGGTCTGGTGTTTGTTCCATTGTTACATTTGCTATAAAACAGCACTTCTTGGAATAAAGTAGTATTCCGTAGCCTCTACCTCCTTCCCTGTAGTTTAGTTCATAATCATGGTTGGATGATTCTGCTTAGATAGGGCAGGAAATCCTTTGAAAATCCCCCATCAAGCCAGGACTTTCATTTTAGTCTTAAATACAGATAGTTACAAAAGAAAAAAAAAAAAAAAAACGTTTTATTCATGTCATCAGACCTATGTTTCAAGAAGTTGGCATATTTTCTGGATAAACTTTACTAGACACGTAACACACCATCATGCACAATTAACATAAGGATGGGAATTACGGCATTCTTTTACTGAGATAACTTTGGCGATTCTGCTTTACCTGGAGTGGTGAGAGAAGGATGAAAACTCCACTCAAGGCAAAGATATTCAAGGAGATGATTTTGTAGCCAGCTCAGTCCTTTCACATTGGAAATGCTGAGAAGTCTCCGTTTTTTCACCCTTCACTAGCGATTACTCAAAGCCTGTGATATAAAGAACTTCCTTTGGAGATGCTTTTGGGGGGACTGATGCATTAGCAAACCGTGCTGGGCTCCATAGAAAATTGGTTTTTGTTTTTTTTTTTTTTTTTTTTTTTTTTTTTTTGTGTTACGCGGGCCTCTCACTGTTGTGGCCTCTCCCATTGCAGAGCACAGGCTCCGGATGTGCAGGCTCAGCAGCCATGGCTCACGGGCCTAGCAACTCCGCGGCATGTGGGATCTTCCCGGACTGGGGCACGAACCCGTGTCCCCTGCATCGGCAGGCGGACTCTCAACCACTGCGCCACCAGGGAAGCCCAGAAAATTGGTTTTATTTGTTCTATCCTACTCTATAAAATATTCTTAAGGTGCCGTTGATGTATACTTTTTTATCAAAAGCAATTTGCTTTCTAAGTTTCTGATGGCCATTCTGCGAATCAACCTAATGTATTTGTGGTGTGGGGATCTGTAACCTCTGAATGCTAAGTTTAAAGGCCTTTATAATTACTTATTTAAAGACATTTTAGCCCTTAACTCTTTGTCTCTCTTTGTCCACAAACAAGTTGATTGGCTAATCATATCTGTATTTTTATTTTTGTTGCTGCATGCATTGCACATAAAACAGGAAAGAGGAAAGGCTATTTGTAAGAGGTAATTACAATGACAAAATTGTACTTTCTTTAACTGTTCTCATTCTCTAATGTTTGATTACATCAAGACCTGCACTCTAAGAATTGTGTTTCAGTTTTGCTAGGAAAATGACAAAGGAGAAAGGTAAATCCAGTTCTATAAAGTGATGTCAAGCACAACTTTGGCACAGCTACAAATATCAGTAGTTCATTCAAACTCTATTCCTCCATTCTGGTAGGACTTTGATTTCCAGCCATCCTTTGATAAGGATCCAGAGCAAAGAAGAAACAGACTACTTTTGAGACTTGGAGGTCTAATCTTCTATGAGGACATGTTAGGTCTAGTAGATTCTTAGGAGCCTGAGTTATTTCTGGGATGGCTTATCCAGCCCTTTGTAGAATCAGAACTCACACCATTTCCTGCAAATTAAATAAAAGACCCATATGTTAAGTGAATCTTTAAGATTCTTTCCAGATCACCCTTTCAACAAACTTTTGTTAATGCTCGCTATGTGACAGGTACATGTGAACCCATTTCTTTTTTTTTTTCTTTACCTTCTTACTCCTTATCCTTTATTTATTTATTTTTCACATAAGCAAGGAGAAAGATCCTTATAGTTTGAAGGGCCCTGTGCATATTTGTATCTAGCCAAAGATTCAGTCCTTTCCAGGAACTCGGGTTGTCAACCGGTGATCTTGCCTTTGTCTTGCCTCATAGTTCTGCCTGTGGCGCCTGTCACTAGCAGTCAAATAAGGACAATTTTACCATTCTCTCCTGCTGCTCTAATTTTTTTTTTAGTACCGGTCCATGAATTTGTTATTCTTTATAATTCCCTTTGAAGTTGGAAATCCAAGGGGAATCTAAAACTGACCAGATGTTTCTGCTGCTGGAGAGGGAAGAGAGTAAGGATTAAGTTTAACGAAAACTTGGTCTCTAGGAAAAAAAAAATCATTTCAGCTGGAAATCATCATTAAGTGTACTCATTTGCTACATATCTATTAATTTACATCTACTAGTTCTTTATAGACAATATCACCTATCAATTTTCTCTGGGGGAGGGAAACATCATAAATTTTGTGAACAAATAGGTTCATGTTGTGGTTCGCTCAGGCCTATTTCTCTTTTAGAGTTTTAGTTCTATTGCCCTACATATTCCCCTCACCTGCTTTATGCTTTACAGTGAGTGTTTTCTGTTATTGTTGTCATTGTCGTCCTTGTTGTTGTTGAAGGATCATTATCATGTCGCATCAGACTGGGAGGCCAATTCTGCAAACTTTTCCAAGAGGGTGAGGTCAATGCAGCCTGTGGTTAGGGAGGGAAGGAAAGGAGATCTGCCAAAGTGCTTAGCCTTTATGGAGAACTTCATCCTCTTTAGAGATCTGTAGATCAAAACAAGAACAAGAGTGATGAAGACCTTCAGAGTAAAGAAAGAAAGTCTTGTGGTCTTTTAAGGATTCAGATAATATTGCAAACAGTGTGAATAAACAGGTTAGGAGATGGAAAATGATAGTTAGGTATACGAAAACACAAAAGAGAGAAAGAAAAGCTGTCATCTGTGAGAGGACATTCATGGGGCCTCTCAGACTAGACGTCCAAAGCTTCAGGCCCTGGTATAAGAGGAAACACGATTAAAAAATAAAATTGGAGAAGAGTCTTCGAAACCAATCAGGATGTTTTGGTGGTGTGCTTAGTACTTCACGAAAGTGTTGGATTGCAGAGATGGACTTTTTATTTGCTCGCTTCTTGCACAGCATCTGTCATACTATCCCCTTGCATTGCTCTCTGGATTTCCCATGTTTCTCTAGGTTTCTGGGAGGACAGAGAAATCTGTGAATAACTACTGTGCACCCCTTACCTTGCTCAGTTGATTAAACATTTGGAAGCATTCCCCACACCTCATAAGGGATGAATACTCACAACTCAGTTTCTATTGCCCTCACCTATCTTGTTTTTAAATAGACACTCTGCATCCTCAGTAATTATATTAAGCTTCTCAAGCAGCACATATCAATTTCATATACCATTTTAAGCATTTTTTCAGCGTTTTGAAAGAGAGAGTAGGGTAAGAGACAGAGAGAAATCACTTAGCAGCTGATTCACTTATTTTAAGCAGCTTTCCCCATTTGAAAATATAAAAAATTCAGGTCCTGGAACATTGGGTGATTTGAATGTTCTATAAGGATTTGAAAAAAGATTTTTTTGAATCATATGTTCTACATTCAGGGACCCAGATTTTCAGTTTAGTCCTTTAAAAACAAAAACAGGTTAAAATAAGGGGGTTTCAATCTAAAGTTTCTCTTCTTTTTCATTTATCATTATTATTATTATTATTACTATTAGTCAAAGCAGATGGTATGAAAAGCATTTATGTTGGTCTCACTGATGACAGAGCTTAACCTAATAGTCCAAGACTTGGAACTTGGTGTTTCAATAAAGAAAACACTGTTTGAGGTATTTTCCATTCAAATCAGCATCAAAAGTTTTTAATTAACACCATCAGAAATTAATGGGCTAAATGCAGTTCAAGGTTCCTACATACCCCACTACTGGGAACAAGACAGCCAGAGGGACCCACTGAACACGTTTGTATTTTGTACTGTGTTTTTATTTACTCACTGAGCAGAGTCCCAGCTGCATGTTACCAGCAGAGTGAAACCTATGAGGGCCCCTCCACCCCAGCACTTTCACTTTGCTCACTGATCATTGTCCACAGTTCCTAGTGATTGTAATTGGTTAGAAAGTTTGAAATTAGCAAGTCCTTGTCAGTGCAGAAGAGTTTTGAAATCGAGGCTTGATACAGCCATCAGGCCTGCAGAAGCCTAATGGCTTGCTGGGTGGGTTAACAGCCTCAGAGCCCTGAGCACTGTCATCCTCAGCCTTGGCCCCAATCACCATCCACCACCCTCCAGAGCTCCCTGTCTTAGACGTCGATGGCTTTGTTTGGGGCCTTTTCTTTTCCATCGCTGAAGCCTCTGTCAGGATGCACAGACTGGACTGACTACTGGGCATGGGGAAAATAAGAGCAAATGGAATAAAGAGTGAAGAAGAGGATCGAGGAAAGAAAAGGGGAAGAAAAAGCATAAAATGGAAAGGAAGTGGATATGAGATGGAAAGAGCTTTGTAAATATTGACATTTGGCTTCTGTGCAACTGGATTTGATGTCTCAGAATGGAACTCACCGACAGAGCCTAACGGTCCCTGGGGCTCTTTTTTTTCTCCAGAACTTTTTAAAAGATTTGCCCGCTTGTGGTCAAAGGGACACTACATATGTTCATATAAGAGTCCATAATGTACCCGTCCACCACATTTTCTAGGGATTAGGAATACAGTCATATCCTTTATACATTATAATAGAAGAATGAAGGGCCTATAAATTCTTTTCCTGTAACCATAAAATATCTACTGTTTAACCTTATGATCTGGGCCCCCAAACCAAAATTCTCCAGAAAGCTCCTATGCTGCTTGCTAAATTGCAAAATAAACTCACCTTCAGCCTTACAGCAACACAGGAACTGCTTGGGCAAAGTTAACGAAAGTAGATATTGTCAGCAATGATGAAATGTTTATAGAAGCTTAAAGGTCTTAATAACTTTCTATAAATCTCCTCATTTATGTTGAAAGCCTTCAAGCTTAATACATTTAGATGCAACCCATCACCTTTTCTTATTTCTCCTCTACTTTAATACAAAACAACAACAACAAAAAAATGCAAACCAACTACAACAGCACAGATAACATTGCCATGAATTCAGAATGTCAGGAAATTTTCAGTAGGCCTAGTCATGACAAAATGATGCAAAAATGCATCACCATTTTTAGAAAAGCTCCCTAAAGCAATTCAAAGCTTTCTCTCCTGAAACACAGGGAGATCGACATATATCAGCTCCTGGAGGGTAATTGATGAATGAGTGTCAGGATTTTCATAAGAACTGCTAAGAGTCTGATCTTGACATCATAGCCAGAGAATCAGGTAAGCCGATTAGCAAATCATCATTTTTCTGTTTCTAAGCTGGGCAGTGTCAGGATTTACTATCCCAAAGTTTGACTTCTTGCGGGAGTCAGAGACACTTTACGTGGAATATAATTTAGTAAAGAGATGTCAGTCTAACCTTTCCCCAGACCATCCTTTAGATCGGGTTGTGCTAGATCAGATTGCTCAGTGTCTGTGCTCCACCCCCAGACGTCTTTATAGTCTGCTTTAGCCGGTACGTGGGACATATCCCTCAGCTCACCTGTAATTCCAGCCACACTGAAGCAGTTCAGTGTTATCCCAGACTCGGCCTCTGTGTTGGTCTTCCATGTTCTGGCCCAGGGCCTTTTCCAATGCTGGGAGAGCTCAATAAATCTACACTGGATTGGGGAACTAGAATGGCAGCTTAATTCCCTGCGGGGGCAACTCTCAACCGAAGGAGGAACAGAGCTGGAAAAGAAATGGTCCAGCCTCCATTTCCTTCAGAGAGACACCACTGGAGGCATTATATGTGTATCTCAGAGATCCTGTGGAATTGTACTGCTGTTGGCCTCTTTGACATATCCTTATTATTGCCAGTCCTCCTCCCTGACTCACTCTCATCACTCCTTCACTACTGCCTTCTGAGGTCACCTTCCCAATTACTATCTGCACCAAGTCCTTGTCTCAGACTCTTCTTTGGATGGAACCCAAAATGAGTCAGGTAGTCAGAAGACTTTTTGTTTGTTTTAATCAGTCAGTTCACAGCATCTGCTTCTCTGCTGTCTACTACCCACAATGAGCTATTGCCCATTCATAGCCCCGTTCCCAAAGCTAGATAGAAGCCCAGTTGCTCACATCAATAGACTGTAACATTTGGAGGGAGAAACATTGTTTATTCATCTGAGGTCTCCTATATCTAGCACTGCCCTGACACATAGTAGGTACTCAATTAATGTTTGTTGGATGAGATACGTAATCTGCACAGGGATTCTTATTTCCAGTAATAAGAAATACTGGTGTGTTTCAATCATGTGAGATGCATTACAGCAAATTTTTTGCTATTAATAAATTTCTGAAGTATGTGATTTATTCTTTTAAAAATCAAAACAAACACAAGACTGTCCCTATAATAAAGTTATACACCTGTGTTTTCTAATATGCTTTATTAAGTGGGAGAAAAATGGGTTATGTTTTAGTTTGTACTCTAGAAATTGCAAATAACCCTAGGTAAATCCATGAGAACGTGTTAGAATCTAAATATCATCTCTCCTGTACATCAAGGTGGGGAAAATAAAGTTGAGTACTTCAGAGTCATACTGTAGGAATAGTGGCAGATACTGAAGTGTCTGATCAAATTCAACAGGCTTTTTAATGACTCTTGTTTTGGGGTATTTATTGCTGTGATTATGTGAGTCTAGTCTGAAATGAGACATGGTGATGTCCTATTGATAGCTGTTTTCTAGATAAAAATGTAAGATCGTCTATATCTATAATTGGCACCAGGGAAGAGTCTACATTCTGTAAGAGAGATTAATGAAGTGCCAGAACACAAATAACAATGAAATAGAAAGTTCAGAACTCTCTTCCTGCATCTCAGTATCCAAGACATGAAATTTTAAAGTTATGTCCAGGGTGTGGTGACCAAGATGATCACCTTAACACCACAAGCCTCCTTCTTTTTAACCAATGTCCCACTCTGGACTGAAGAATAAGGACACTTCAGGAAAAGGGATCTTAATTTCCCACGTAGTTTATTTTGGCCCCATGTGAGTACAAAAGGACCTGATGTTGCATGTTAGCTGTACTCCTCTGAGAAAAAAAAAGATTTTCTTCTCCACTTTTAGGAAATTTCTTCAACTTTTATTCTAGGAAGATTAAACTATTGATGATTACTGAATCTGTCCAAAAACAAAAAAACAAAAAAGTTCTGTTTCAGGAAGAAATGGTGATTTCCATTTACTTTCTCAACATTCTTGCTGACACCCGGAGAACTGTAAAATTATAAATATTTAGAAACATTCCCTTCAAGAAAAGTCAACTATCTGATCTGCTCTTTTCCAAAGTGGACTTATTTGGAATTTGTACTATGCCCTGCAGCAGTTTTCTAAATATCCTCATCTTTTCTCCAGTGATTATTGATCAACCTCCTAGGAAACCCCTTTCTACACTAATGTTGTTTTCCAGAAAAATATCAGCTCAATTGTGAAAGATCCAAAAGGAGGCTCTGAGACAGTGATTATAATGGCTGATGCTGTTTGTGTTCTGAAGAGTTCGTGGTTTGGTACAGTGTGTAGTTTGCCAAACTTTGTAGAATGGTTATTGATCCCCTCAGGGAGGCCTAGTGGCAACTGGAGCTCCAGGGGTTAGTCATATCTAGCCCAGCCAGAGCCTCCTCTAAAGCTCCAAATCCCTCCCAGTTTATCCCAGCAAGCAAGCAAGACAAATATTACCCCTTTCTATGCATGCCATGACATGAAAAAGTTTGGGAAGTGCTAGTGTTATGGACTGAATGTTTGTGTCCCCCCAAAATTCATATGTAGAAGCCCTAATTTCCAATGTGATGGCAATAGCCCCATGCTTGGAACTTTATTTAAGCCATCACATTAAATACCCTTACAGACTAATAAGGCAGTATAGCATGATAGTTAAATTCTGTGGGCTATAGACAAGGAAATCTATACAACACTTACCAGCTTTGTGACTTTGTGGGAAAGTTTATTATCTTCTCTTTGGCTCAGTTTCCATACTGCACAGTTATAACAGTAATAATAATAATATTACTTACCTCCAAAAAAATTGCTGTAAGGATTAAATGAGTGAATATATCCAGAATGTTCAGAACAGTAGTAAGTACTCAATAAATATTACCTATTAATTTCTATCTTTTGATGCCTACATTAAAATCCCACTCTTCCATGAACCCATCTGTTAAGATATATATCCACATTGATTTCAACTTCTTTGGTTTAGAAGTAGATCGTAAAAAGAAATAATGTAATATAAATGGAAAAGTCTAAGTTAAGGCCTCTATGCTTTTCTTTTTTTTGTTTGTTTTTTGTTTTTTGCGGTACACGGGCCTCTCACTGTTGTGGCCTCTCCAGTTGCGGAGCACAGGCTCTGGACACACAGGCTCAGCGGCCACGGCTCACGGGCCCAGCCACTCCGCGGCATGTGGGATCTCCCCAGACCAGGGCATGAACCCGTGTCCCCTGCATCAGTGGGCGGACTCTCAACCACTGCGCCACCAGGGAAGCCCCCAGGCTTCCTATGAAAGAGAACTTCATATTGTCTGCGTGCGGGGCCTATGCCTGCTGATCATTCAGTCTACACTCTGGGGGAACTGTCCTCTGTCTGTACTATATTCTCACCAGCTGATTTCTATGCTTTTTAATTTTGGCTTTCCAGCCTCCTAATATTGTGGCCTCTGGGAATTTGATTAAGATTCTCATACTCAGTTATGTTTTTATTTAAAATGTGTAAACATTAGCCATCTTAGTGTTTTTATCAGGATTTAAATGAGATAATATGTTTGGAGTCTACAGTCTTGCCTGGACAATAAACAGTTTTGTAAATGTTAGTCTTTTCTCCCTTATGGTGCTATAAAATTGTTTTGTTTGTTTTAACATCTATATGTATCTATTAGTATCTCTGGGCAGGTAATTCATATATTTCTGCCAGTGCCACAGGCACTCACACATTAGTCTGAGACAGTCAATAAATATCTATAGGCTGTACGGAAGCAGTGATATTAAATGGTGAGCTGGTACAATTCTCAGTTTATCACAAGTTTTCCTGCCTCTAACATGGTATGTACTCTTCAAATATCCCATTGTTTGATTCAATAGTAGTAATTACAAAGGATTTTTTTCTTAGTCTGTTGGTTTGTAAAAGATTTTTATTCAAATGAAGAGAAAATTTTCTATAAAGCAGTCTTTAGTTTCTAGTAAATATGAACATATAGAATTGTTGAAATGAATGAAAAAGTGAGTAAATGATTGAATGAATGACTCTATCTCATTCACCAGTCAGTTACTGAGCATTGGTTATGGCAGTGCAGCGTTTGGACATCATTACTTGGCCAAGTATACGATACACTTTGCTTCTTTTCCTTTTTTGTTTGTAAAACTTGGATGAAAGATTCAAGACCAATACTCTCAGGCTGTTTACCAAATAGATTCTAGAGGGAGGGAGACTTAGAAACAAATAGCTTCAATATAAAGCAGAATGAAAAGGTTCTATTGTGAAGGACAGACAAAGTGCTGAAGGAAACCAGAAAAAGTGGTTGATCTAAGATGATTGAGCGGGAAAACTTTGCAAAGTAGATGTTGGAGAATGAGTGAGGTTTTCACCTGATAGAAAAAAGAATAAGGCAATCTAAGTTGATGGAACATCAGGAGAACTGGGGTGGGAAGCCATGATAGAATCTAGTGTTTTCAGGAACAGTGATGAGATTAGTGTGGCAAGACTTCAGGACATTAGGAATTTAGTGGGAGACAAGGCTGTTCAATTTTCAGGAGCAGATTGTGGATGTCTCAGTATAGAGTTCTATTGGTTAATTAATGGGAATCATTAAAGGTGACTTTTTAAAAATTAAAGAATAGTGATATCCAATCTATGTTTTCCAGAAACCATGTAGTAGTACTTAATTCATACGGGGCTCTATTGGTGATAAACTCTGGATTAGTTAGAGAATCACACAGTTCCACCTAAAATATCATATCTTGGTGTGGTGGACATTTTAGCCAGGGAAAGTTGTACTATACAAAAATGAACACAACACCAAAGTTATCTTTCTAAAACAAAACTTCAATCCTATCATTCCTCACCTTGAAAATGTTTCCTCATTACATATAAAATAAAATCTAAACTTTTTGTATGTCATTACAAAGCCCTTTATAATCCATCAACCATTTGGTTTCTTATCTGTGAGAAGATTATTATACCTATCCTGCAGCATTGGTGTGAAGTGCTTCATATAAAGCCCTAGTACATTCCCTTGATATGTGATAGGCCCTCAGCTCATGGAAGCTGTGATTATAATCACTTTATTAGCTCATCTCTGTTCTCTATCACCAGCAGCATCTATATGCCCCCTACTATTTTTCAGATCAATTTGATTGCTCTTTTTATTTTTATTGTCCATCATAATGCCTAGCACATAGCAGATATACAATAAATGTACCTTTAATGAATTAATGAATTAAACTAACTTCCTAAGGTCATTCTTATGTGTATGCACTCTAGATAAGTATAAAATGTTCTTCGGCATTACATTTTAAATAATTCTGCATAATTGAGCCATTTAACGACAGAATTTCAGGAGGCTTTTATTATAAACTCAGTACAACTTAAAGTCATACATAAGAAATAATGATTCTGCAAAGTAAACCTGAAGACTACTGACTTTAGAATTATCCACCTAAACCCTTAAATAGATATTTGTTTGTTTGTTTTTTAATTCACAGACAAAATGAAATACCTTCAGTGTGGAGGTGAAGGAAATGTTGTCAAAATCTGCTAGCTGATTGGAGAGTTTGTTAATAGCAATGGTTATGGTCTCCCATTGCCCTTAAACTTTTTTTCTCCCCTTAAGATAGTAGGCTTGGTTTTGTGTGAGTTCTGTGGGTGCATTTTTCAGCTCTTTTTTAAAAAAGGAATAGAAACACAGTTTTCAGAGTGGTGCTGATATTAGTTGATGATGCCAAGGCACCAATGAAGAGTGTATTTTTAAAATTGAATATGTTCTTATTTCTTGTTTGTTGATTTTAAAGGTTATCTAAACATGTGAAGAAAAAACTCAAATTTTTTCCAATTTGAAAAGAACAAAAACAGCTAAAACCTTCTTTTAAAATTTCGAAGCTATTATGAGACTATTACAGAAAAAAGATTGTACATGAAAGATTTTTTTTTTAAATCAGGTTGCTTTGCCTTTCTTTCGTCACTTCAAAAGTCTTTGTCAGATATGAAAAAGAAATATTCTCAAAATGAAGAGTAAATATAATTAAAATGGTTCCTTGCCTTGACATATAAGCTTCTTATCGGCAAAAATCTTTATAAATTTAATACCATGAAACTTGGGTTTAAAAGAAAGAATAAGAAAGAGTGGGCAGGGAGGGAAAGGGAGAGAGGAAGAAGTTTGATTTTTTATGAGTTGACATAGAAATGATGGTAAGTGAAATTATATTAAATCCTTAATTGCTTTTGATGAGAAAATTTTAGATCCGTAGTATTTTCTTTTTATTGCCGGTATTTGGCATGTACCTAGCACACAGTAATCTCTTTTTAATAGTTAACTAATGAATGAATGATATTGGCTAGGCCACATTAGTTTGCTTTAAGCACAGTTTTCTGGCAACAGAAATAATTAAGAATATAGTCGATTTATCATCAGGATCAAATATTTATTGAATACCTACCTTACATTCATTCTTTAGCAGGTAGTATAGGGCTATGGTTAGAGGTTCACATTCTTGAACACTTAGCTGTGTGACCTCTGTGAGCCTCAGTTTCCTCCTGTGTAAAGTGGAGATTTTGAAAGTGCCTAGTTCAGAGGATTGGGGAGAATTGCATGAGATAATGCCATAATGCACTTGGCAGAGTTCCTGACAGATAGTAAGTGCTCACTAAATTTTAGATACTGGTATAAATATTATATTACTTATAATATTATAAATAAATATATTACCCCATAGAATTGTTATGAAGAGTTAATGAGTTAACATGTTATTACAGTGGTACCTAGGACATCTAAGATTTCAACAACATATATTAAACAGTTGGAAAGCCCAACACAAAACAGTGAGGATTCATATTGACAGTTTCTCTGAAAAGAAATACAGTCTAATTGGGGAAAGGGTTCATATATATTAAGAGATAAAAATCAGTAATAATGAGGTTAATATTTATTAAGCATTGACCCTCTGTTGAGCTCTAATGTGCTTTATTGCATTTAACCTTCACAACAACTACATGACATTGGTATTAATGTTACTGTTTTACACAGGAGGAAACTGAGGCACAGATGTTGGTAGAGTTAAGCACTGCTGGTATCTTGGGTAAATCTCTTGTTTATGACCCCAGATCCTGAGCTTTTAACCCCAGGTGCCAACAAGTTTGTAAGTGTTCAGGAGGGAAGTAAACACTGATCACTGGCCACTTCGGGAAGAGCTTCAAGGGAAGTAAGGAGCACTGGGCCCTATGGTGTCAAACATTCATTATGTGGCAGAGTCTGGCTCCCTCCATTTGAATCCTGGCTCCTCTACTTACTGGCTATGTGATCTTGCATAAAATTTTAATCTCTCTGTGCCTGTATTTTCTCATCCATAAAATGGGAGTAATAATAGTATTACCTGGCAGAGTTGTTGTGAAGATTTAATGAGTCAATTCCTGTGATTACAGTGGTGCCTAGGACATCTAAGAGTTTGATAAATGTTGATGTTAATATCGTTACTGTTACTGTTGCTGCTGCTGTTGTTATTAGTGACTGCAGTACTTTGAAATTTTTTCCTTCTTAATGAGCTAGCATTTAAATTTTAAAGAGAAGCTAATATTTCAAAGGTGTAAATCACAAGGAGACTTAAAGCATGGTTTTTCTACTTTTTCCAAGAATTATTCTTCAGCCTAACATGATAGGGAAAGAAAACACATTATGTCAGAGGATTCCATTGTATATTTAGGTGAAAGAAATTCAGTAAGAGAGTATGTTTGCTAGCCTTATGTGTTTTTTTTCTTTGCTTTGTGCCTATCGATTGATATTTCTCAGTTAACCTTCTTAAGAAAACAGGAATTCAAGTAAAAAATTATTGTCATTTTTACTTCTTCTGGACAAAGATTATTTTTAAAAATATGAATACAGAGGCTTTAAAACAGAATCTTAAGAATGTTAGGCCACAGTTCACACTGTCATGTTTAATCCATTTCATTAAAGGAATAGTGATGTGCTTAGTGGCTAAGTGTGTAGAAATCCAAAAAAAAAGAAAGAAAGTACAGTAACCTTACTCGTGAGAAGAATATGGTAATATTCATTGACAGGGGAGCTACAAGGAGCAATTATCCCAAGCTGTGTCTTTCAGACAGTGCTGTCAGCTTTTCCACGTTGATGAGTGCAGCTGAGCTTGTGATGCACGGGCAAGAAACTCCAATGTGACTAGAAGACCAGGACATTGGCCACCATATTAGCTATACCAAAGGAAAAAGTATATGTAAAGAAAAGACGGATTTTAAAAACATTTGTAATAGAAATGATTATTGGCAGCACTTGACTGGATTTGCTTTCTGCTGGTGACCCCAGCAGAAGCATTTTATCAGATACCCATTTTCTTCTGCCCTTTTTAGAGGCCCTTTAAAGCAAGAAGGCTATACTAGAACACCAATAATTTTGATGTGTGTGTGCATGTGTGTTTATGCATGGATGTGTTTAAACACATGTCACATTTGGAATGTTTTGTAATGTTGGGGATTAGGTATCACGTGACTTTTTATAAATCAGAAGGCATATCTAATATTTATTATTTCAGGCAAAGAAAATTCATTGCAAGGTCTGTTTTTTTTAGTTTTGTCTGTCTTTCCTTCTTCCTCCTTTAGATAGGGTAAAGCTTAATTTTAGTATTTATAAGATAATTTGAAGTTATACTGATTAACTTTATTTTCTGGTATTCATTCACCTTAGTCTACACCTGTTTTTACACACTCAGTATTGGATTTTTTTTAAAGTGTAAATCTTTGAGGCTAGGAATTACTAATTAAAAATAGAACAAGGTACCACATGCTCAATTCCTCTCCTTGCTTTGTTTCTTTCCATTTCCCTTTCAGTACTCAACTACAAACTTTGTCGCATGGAAGTACCTCTTTACATACACATCGAAACTACTGTGTGTGTGAGCTATAAAACAACTTAAAACTTGTTCAAGGCCCCAAAGCCTGTTCTTCACAAAAGAACCTTTCTTGCCCGATTTAGAAAGTGTTTTGAACGATGCATAACTAAGTAGAGTAACTAAACAATTGCTTTTGAGCATCTGAAGCTTGCCCATTAAGATTTCTATAGCCTTTTCTTTTGCTTCTTGTGGTTTAAGAAGTGATTCACGTTCAGTATATGAAAGTTCTGGGTTCAGCCCCTTGAGCTTTTTAGTGGAAGGGTCTGCACAAAGCGAATCAAATAAATAAAACAAATAATGTAAGAACTGAGGGCAGTTGAACTCATGCAAGTTTATGCACCAAAATATTTTATTCCTGGGAAGAAAAGTTATCTCCTATATATTTTAGTTTCCTAAAATCCCTAGTTTTCTTAGGAAGATACACAGGAATCAAGATATTTGTAAACAATTGATTCAAATATTACCTGGAACTTCGTAGAATAACATCAATACCTTTCATATAGGAAAACCATTATCTACCAATAGGGGTGAATTATGAACATATTCCAACTGAGCAAAAGCATAATCAAGTGCATTGATAATGCTAAATTTTAGATGTTGCACTGATGAGATATTTTCTATACAAATAAAAGACCAAAGTGTATAAAATCTCAGGATGTGTGCCTGAGTTAGAATTATAATGCAGCTGTCATTTTTGCATTTCCTGGCTTTCATGAATCATTACTAGTGATCCTCTGTCATTTAAATCAGTGGAGAACATGGATTTATCTTAATTTTCACCCTTTGTTGCCCCTTTCTGTGATAACAGTTATGAGATATGATGATGTAAAATGTTCCTACTTATAATGGTTTCAGCCTTGTCCCTTGGCAGCCTAAATCTTCTAGCTAATTCACTGATCAGTTAAATAGTTGAGGTTATTATTATTATAATTATTATTTTACATTTATATAGCACTTTCCTCCAAGGGGCTCAAGGCATTTTACACACAGTAAATTACCAAATAGGAATTAATCCTTATATCACCCTGTGGGGTAGGTACAGTCACATAAATGAAATTCTACAGAAGTCTCGCCTGTGTCACAGCTCTCAGCTCTATTCTCCCCACCAACCCACCAACCTGCCTAACTGAAGGTAAAGCAGAATGCTGTTGGCATGGCAGGAATGGCTCAAAGCAAGATCTTTGGGAAAATGGTCCTGTGTCCTTCCTTTGGTTCTTTGAGCTACCCTGGAAAATGTCACTAATGAGAACATCTAAGCATACACATCTTGATTTGCAGTTAACAGACTGAAATAAATTTCACCTACATGATTTAATTTAATTCTGACTCAGACAAGTTAGGATGTGTGGTCCTAAAACTTTATTTATTTATTTATTTTTTGAGTTTTTTTTTATTTTTTTTTATTCAGCAGGTTATTATTATTATATGTGGAACCTAGAAAAATGGTACAGATGAACCCATTTGCAGGGCAGAAATAGAGACACAGATGTAGAGAACAAACACATGGACACCAAGGGGGGAAAGCGGCGGGGGGGTGTGGGTAGTGGTGGGATGAATTGGGAGATTGGGATTGACATGTATACACTGATGTGTATAAAATGGATGACTAATAAGAACCTGCTGTGGTCCTAAAACTTTAGTGTGTACAAAAATTATTTGGGTAGCAAGCTTCAAATGCAGATTCCAAGGCTTTCTAACTTACAGAGAATCAGAAAGGGGCCCTGAAATTTGTATTTTCACCTCAGTTGATTTTTGAGACAGGTGATGCTTACCTATACTTTGAAAATTTTGAGCTGATTAAGGAAGAATTGTTAGTCCCCATTCTACAAATCAGAAAATGATGGCTTAGGAAGGCAAGATATCACAGTATTTGGCAGAGCAGGGACTAGAAACCAAGATTTCAAATTCCAAAACCCATACTCTTTCCATTAGGCTACAATGCTTCCCAGAAAGGGAAAGCAAAGAAAGAAACAAATAAAACAGTATTTAAATGTAAAGGAAATGAGAGAATAGTTCAATGTGCATGTGAAACATTTTGCACTATTATGAACTGGCGTCTCCTGGCTCTTTTGGAACTCCGAGCTGATTTGTGATGCCTGGACAGAGAAGCCCATCATCTATAGCACAGGGCTAGACCAAAGCCTGTTCCTTGATCTCAGAGCTACCTTGTTCACTCTCGTCAAGGAGTCGCTCAACTAACTCTAATCCAGCGGGTGCCTGATGGATTGTAATGTTTAATTTTTCACCCTGCCCACAAAAAGAGTCCTCTACTTAATAGGTGCTGCCACCAAAATAAAAAGTGGGCTTTGCCAGGAAACCAAGAAAAGCGCTTTTAATGAGCTTCCCGTTTACGTGAGTGGGCCCTTTATGGAATGGGATGGGTTTTACATTTTTTATTTGAAGCATTCTTACTCCATTTCTAAGAGAGAGAGGAAAAAAATGTAACAGAAAATGGTTATGAACAATTTAACTACTATTTTTCAATTTAGTATTCCATTTGGGATAATTTCATTCATTTTTTGAATTAATTTTTATTCAGTTTTCTTTAAAAAGCAGGACAAGGCATTATAGGAAAAACTGTAGACAGACATAGTGCATCCAAAGTTTTAATTTTCCTCTGAACTTCTTACTCAGAAGTGTCAGAATTCCATGGTGGGGTTTAGAGGTGCTTGTGGGATTTATTTGGGGTTTTCAGAAACCAGAAAAACAGACACGTGGTGTTACTCGTGGTAAAAATTCCCACGCTCTGCCTAAACTCACCATACTTTTCATAGGTGCTACTGTAAATTGTACTGAGAGAATTTCCGAGTCCTTCCTTTTCTCAAATGAATGTATCCCTTAGCTATGAATAATAATTATTACTATTTATGTAAAAAAATTTGTGTCTCTCTTTTTACTCTTAGAAATCATCTTCTGTCTCTGAATTTTTCATCTTTCATTTTAAACACTAATTATTCCCAGTTACTGAACAGACAGATTTTATTTAAAAGAGTCTAGAGCTTTGTGCCGTGGCAGTATCGTAGCCAATGAGGTTTATCCGAGGCGCGATTATTGCAAATTAAAAGAGTCTAGAAACCTTGTAACAGTGGGTAAGATGGCATCTATCCTTTGCCAGGAGTGGAAGACAGCAACGATAGGAGGGATACATTTGGAAATGTAATTTATATATGCTTATAAAAGTACATTTTGTATCCTTCTCTGACTTGGCCTTTCAGGATAGTCAGGTTTGATTTCTTCAAGATTATTTTCTACCCAAGGTGGATGAAGATTTTGCCAGACGCTTAAACTATTTGGGGGACCCCCTTTAAGGAAAAGAATACAGAATTATGATTACAAATTAAGTACAGGGTCTTGGGAGGGGCTGTGCAAGTGAGGGGCCCTGAGGTTTAAGTTCCATTAAATTCATAGTAAATCCTCCTCTGCATATCCCCATTTGGGGCTTTCCAGAGGCATTCTTAATAAATATTACTGTTTCATATAATAACAAGATTATTTGAGGATAATGTCTAGTCTTTAGGTTAAAAGTAATAAAGTATTGTAAAAATAATGCAAGCCTAACTACAAACAATCTGACTAACTGGTTCCCTGTCGTATGCATCTCCGTTTATTCAGGTTGACCCTAACTTAATGCAGGTCAACAAATACCATTAGTGCAAACATCTCTGCATGTAGCCTGGTATTTCAAGCAATACTTGAGACAATAAACTACAGGACAGGAAAAAAAAAATGTCAACAGTTCCTTGAAGTTCTCTGTAATGGGATTATAGCTGTATTATGAAACTAATATCAAAAACTAGAGTAGCTTGAATTTGACCCACTGTCTCTTTCCTCTGAGTTGGAAAAGAGGTAAGAGACATGGCTTCCTCACAGCATTTTGCTTCTACCACCCATTATTACACTTAACTGTACTGTTTCTTTCTGTTATTCAGTTATTTAAAGTGGAATTCATTTCTTTTTCCTCTAGAATAAGATTGTAATCATCTTGAGAGCAGAAATCAGAATTTTTTTTTTTTCTGAATCTTTCACAGTGCCAGAGCTTTCTTGTTTTCTTTCATTTTTTTCCCCCATGTTTAAATCTCTCCCTTTGCCTTGTTCTAGAAACAGTTTTTAGTGGTGGTCTCTTGGTAGGGGTACTTAACAGTTTTGAAATGAACTGCTATGAAAACCTAAACCCATCACTACCCTCCCCTCCACTAACCTTCTGACGCTAGAATTTCCCCTTAAGGGAGAAAGAGCAAATGTTTTGGAGCTAAATCTAGAAGTTAAAATGAGAAAAAGGAGAAGAAAAGATATTGGCAGCTCAGAAATGAATGACCTTCCATTCTCTTTGTGGCTAAGCCAGTTATTTCACCTTGGATTTCTTCATCAGTAAGAAGTGCCTGACTAGGAAGCAACTTCTGGGGTTCTAAGTGGGAATAAATAAAAGCCAATTTTTCTCAGGCCCTCAATACATTTTAACTCCTGGTAACACTAACCAAAATAAAGTTCAAAAGCATGAGGATAACTCCAGATGTGAATAAATTTGTGCAACCTCACATACTGGTAGTGTCCAGATGCTCACCTGAATGTCAATTTCAGTCATCCTCTTTCATCGGAAAAATATACATGTTGTCTTTGACAGTGAAACCTGTAAAAAGAATAAAATGTTGCATATTTGAATTTTAGCCATATTAAAAATAATTTTCACATATTTTATTTTCTTCATTTTCAAATTTAATTTATGTTGGTTCTTCCTTTCATATGGAATCAACAAACTTTAACAGTGGTGTTGTTCTGAGTTAAATGTTTGCAGAATAGTTGTGGCTTAATTTAAAAATAAATGTCACACCTACCTTAGAGCTTGTGTTGTGATCCCTTAGCTGAAAATTTCTCTTGTACAGAAATGGTTCTTAAACTCTTAGTTTTAGCCTGATTTACCTTCAGAGAGAAAGAGTGTTAGAAGTGTAGTTTGTGAT
>NW_006781722.1:329366-352246 GCF_000442215.2 Lipotes vexillifer
AGGGAAAAAAAATCTGACCTAGAAAAATGACTTCTAATTCTTCATACCTCATTTGGGCTATCTTTTTTTAAAAAAAAAACACGTTTACTGCTTTTTATAAACCGTTTCAAAATATCTGTGTCAGGGTAACATTGCATAGTCCATAACTTCTTATTTTTAGACCCCCTGGGATTAAAGAAGAATATTAATCTGATTTACTCAGTAATGTAAAATTATCTTTTTATATTTGGCATAATTAGCCACCAATTATTTGCTTTACCAGTTCTTCCCTTAGCACTGTATCCAGATTTGTCAGTTATATATTCAAAGTGGTATTCCTTCTAGGTGTATCCTTCAACTGTCATACTCCATAGACTGAGTATCTTAAGTGTTGATGCAGCTGATGGTTCAAGGCCAGTGTCTCTGGTATACAGAATCAAGACGGGGTTTCTCAACACAGCACTACTGACAGTTTGGACCAGAAAATTCTTTGTTGGGGGCAGATCGGTACTGTCCTGTGCACTCTAGGATGTTTAGCAGTGTTCCTGGCCTCTACCCACTAGATGCCAATAGCTCCCCTCAGTTGTGATAATCAAAATTGTCTTCAAACATTGTCAATTGTCCCCTAGGGATGGGGGTGCAGGACAAAATTGTTCCCCTGTTAAGAAACACTAGATTAGTGGTATACATTACATACAACCAGAACCATTGTTTTTTGTTGTTATTATTCATTTGCTGTTGTTGTTGTTGTTTTTAATGGAGCACAGAAAAATCTGATCCAAAGGAACTCAGTAATTTTCACCTGTGAATTTCTTCCATAAAACTGGGCTCTATTTTAAATGTTGAATTAATAGGCAGGACACAAAGTTTCCTTTAATGACTTATGTGTCAGAGAAGGGGTTCTAAGATTCTGCATAGATGTATATTTTATACTTTTAATTTATTTATTGGTCTCCTTATTATGGTGATCTTTCTGAAAGTCAGACCAAGTTGGCACACTGCTATGACTTAACTAAATTCCCCTTTCAACATTTGCCTGCTTCAGATAATTTAATTGTTGATATTTTACCCTTAGTGCACACAGCTGAAGAGAGATCTTTAGTGAAAACTAAAACTAACAGGTAAATCCATCTTGGCTTTGAGGCAGAAAGATGGCAGTTACACAAAGAGCTCTTCACTACAATGACCTGAGACAGTCCAAGACCTTGAAGTGAAATTTGGAGATCACCTGCCAAACAGACACCACAGCTTTGCTTGACTTAGTCAGCCTGATTTCAAATACCTCCAAAGACTCAGAAAAGCAATTTCACATCTTCACATTGGCTGTATGAAACCCCTTAATCCTCATAGTAACCATAGGAGGTAGGTATGTTTACTATGCCATTCTCACAGGTGAAGAAACTGGACTACTAAGAATTTTAGTAGCTTGGTCAAAGTCATATAGCCTGTAAGAGACGGAGGCAGGTTCCAAATTAGTCAGTACTCCAGAGTTCATGATCTTCTAAAGTTCTTTAAAACATGTTAGAATTTAAAGGGAAACTGATGGGCTGGATTTCAAGCATCAATGAACAGGATATTTATCCAAAAGAATAAATGAAGAAATTAATCAGCCCTTCAGATTTAAGGGAGAGGGATTATCGGAAAGAAAAGAATTACATATTTAATAGCTATGTTATAGTAATACTACACTACTTTTAAAATATATAGCACTTACAAAATTTTCAGAGAATATCTCAGTTCTGTCCAGAGAGCCTCAAATTATTTTATAATCGCCCCTTTCCTTTTGAAGATTAAGAGAATATTATTTTGCTTATGAGCATAGTTGGCATACAACAGATGATTTGCATTTTCCTTCCTTAACTGTCAAATAATGCCACCTCTCATTAATATATTTTCCAGAAAACACAAGGACTTAGATGATAGATAAATCAGAGGTTATTATTTTTTTAAGTATGCATTTCTAAGCATCTTTTTTCCTATACTAAACCCGCTAAAAAAATTCCTAAATCTGGAATACTGTGGTTGAAAGAACATCTTGACACTTCTAGCTTTCTAAGCATCAGTGTTAGTCAACAGATTAATGCCCTTAATTATTAATTTATACCTTGCTACCCATTAAATGTTTAGTAACCACTGAAACTTTTGTCACCTCTTTTGATTATTTATAATTTTTAAAAAATAATTCCAAACTGATGCTTTACCCAGTCTTCTAACTTGTTAGCTGGAAGTTAGGCTGCCACAGATCTGTGGCGGAAGAGGAGAATAGGGGTGGGCAGGTGGAGAGGTAGAGGAGAGCCCTATTCCTTTCCAAAAGTGTTTATAATCACTGCGGCCTGCAATTAGATCACATTTTAGTTGATGTCAGAATAAGTCAGTTTAATCCACTGGCTGTCTTCAAGTCTAATGACATCCATGTTTCTAGAAATGATGAAATTATATATGTAGACTCATTCTTTTAAAAATTATTTTGCTTATAGTTATGCCATGCTTATCAAGGTCATTCTTCATGAGCCTAGCAAAGTTACTTTTCATATACATTTAAAGAGGCATGATTACAACGTGGAAGGGAAATTCTGATGCAACTTTAAAAAAAATTAGAGAACTTTTCATTTTATTCTTTTACACATTTCATATGTAATCTAGACTATCACAGTAGCTTTTATTGTTTTCTGCTTATATTATAAAATTATCTTATCTAGCTTATATGATTTTAGAATCTGCATCTCACTGGAAAAGGTATTGGTAGTATGTGTCTTTGCAAAACATTGTTACAGATGGGATTTCCACCCATAGAAATTATATAGTCTCTCCTATTCCTAAGGAGAACCTCATGAATAGTTTTTTGAAAGAAAGCCACGAGTTTATCATGTTTTAGATACTCTAAAACCCCTTTTAATATGCCTATTTGTCCCTTGCAAATAAAGAGAACAGTGCCTCGTCTTCCATGTGAGCAGTTTTTAGCAATTAACCAATCCCTAGCAATTGTGAAATCACAGAACGGAGTCAGTGTTCTCCAGTTCTGAACTTGAAGTTCCTGATAATTGAACTGTGGTTGCCAAAAAAGAAGAGGGTTCTGAAACCTATCACCACTTACCAGAAGTTCTTATAAGCAAAGAGAAATCATACTTTTTTCTTTTTGCATACAAAAAAAACAGCGGCTAATTAATCTTTGTTGCCAGGTGAATTGGCTGTATTCAGAGGAAATAGGCAACTTGTAGAAAGAAAGTTTAACATGTATTTTAGAATTCTATCATGATACAATTTAACAACTGATGTTGATGAGCAGATAGTTACTGTGGTTTATAACAGGAGAACCACTGTTAGCTTGTAATATTTCTACTGAGGCAAAGGAAATCAAATCATTTCTTAAGTGTGGAAAGTACATTATATCTCTTCAACAAGGCAATGTGCATGGGGCTGATGGAGTTCCACTCTAGATAGCACTATGGCCACTGCTAAGAACTATACAGCCTCTTGTCTATTCATAGGGAGATAGACATAGGGTGAAGGGGAAAAACAAAAAATTAGGTGGGAAAGGAGCTAGGATCAGGAATCTGAATGTGCAATCATGAGAGATAACCTCCTGTAAAAAACAGAGAATGCAAGGGGCAAAGGAAGCATGGTGTTCATTTAGGATCCAGTCTGATCTTACCAGACTGGTACAGCTGGAGGAAGCATTCAATAAAAGTTTGTTGAATGGATAAATGAATGTAAACACCCAAAACTACAAGATCACTAGCCCATAAGCTCAGAGAGTAGGGAAAATTAGACTTATTAGGAAACTGCCTTGGTAGCCAGTTACTTAGAAATGTCAATGTGACGTCTGCTAAATAACATTTATTAACAACCGTGTTTGTTTGCATTTTTCTCATAGTCAATGAATTGTTATGAAATCTCAAAATAACTTGTTCTCTACTCGCTTACATTATATTAATCTAGTTTGAATTTAATGACTGCCCTGTGTAAGAGACTCTGGGATGTTATGTCAGAGAAACTTTGTACTCTAAGTGCAGATGGTTTTACATAAGTGCAGAGAGTTTTATATAAAGGAAGTATAACTTTTATTTTAACACTTCCCTTAATAATGACCACATTTTTGAAGCATTGTTTTTGTTTTGCTCTGTTTTTTGCCTGAAAGAGCCCAGTGACCTTCAAGTCCCTTTCCTGGTTAAGGCTTAAAGCTATCCTTTTCATATATTTGAATATTATTGTTGTCCATGTTCACACTGCCACCTTTCTGCACACCTGGACAAATACTGTGTCCCACCAGCTTAGCTTTACCCTGCTCAGGAAAGTTTAATTCCATCCACATAATTGGATAATTTATTGTGCACTCAGTTTCAGATTAGTCATTGGTTAATTCAGCAAAAATTAATTGAGCTTCCACTATATGCCAGGCACAGTGCGAGATGCTGGGGTGAGCAAGTCATTTATAAATGTTTTAAGTAAGGTTAGTCCTATTGTCAATTCCTAAGGAATCCTAACTTGTTCGCTATGCTCATCATTGTCCATTTCCCTTTAACTTGCTGTAAGCCTATTTTCTTTCCTTGTGATAGTACACAAAAACCATCTCTAGGCCAGTTTTCTCACTTTCATTCTTCTACAGTGTATATGTAAAGCAGCTGCTTAGTGGCTCACAGATGCAAATTTAACACAGTAGCCATAGGCCTAGTCTACTACTATGCGTATATATGTGTACGTGTGTGTGTGTGTGTGTGTGAGAGAGAGAGAGAGAGAGAGAGAGAGAAGGATAAGTAAGAGTCCTGTGAGAACTAAGATCCAGTTCAAGTTGTGCTTCAAGAATTGTACGCAAAAATATCGCCATTGGTGTTGAGGCTGACCTTCGGTTAGCTTTGTTGTGATGATTGATGCATAGTGACATGTTGACACAGTACTACTTTTGTTTCTAAACTCCAATGTTGGTTTATCATCTTCTTCTTGAGTTGGCATATTTACAGGCTCTTAGTTCCTTGGTTTTCAGCATTAATCCTAATGTTCTGTCTAAAGTATAGTGCAGGTTTCCTTGTATTTCAATTCACTATGATTGAAGGGAAGTCACCATAAGTAATGATTTTGCTCTACTCCTTGGCAGCACAACCGCAAACTAGACAGTGGTTCAAAATCTCAGGGTTTGCAGGGGGCTATGAGAGACCATATGCAGCCTCAGGGAACTGCTAAAATGCTCAGATTAATTGTCTAGATATGAGTTCACAAGTCTCATGAACATTTACTTTAGAGTTAGAAGAAACTCTAAACTCACTAAATCACTGTTAAATGTCAGGGTAGACCACTTGGTTTTACTGGAGGAAAGTGGAATCCATTTAAGAACCAAAATCCTAATATCTAAGATGAAGTTAATGTAGAATAGCACATGCAGGGGGAGCGGCTGTGAAGCCTATGGCAGCAATTTTGGCCTCTGTAGACTTTGTACCAGGCAGCTGCTCTTTCCTTCTCCAAATTCACATTATAGACAAATTTTTGTTTATTCACATGAGTAGACAAACTCATGAAATGGTCTCAATCAGCAAATGGTTTTGGAAGCCAGGTAGAGTGAACCAGTCTTTGGTTTATAAATGTGCTGTGATGCTAATGGAACAGCTGCATTAACAATCAACTTTAATAAGGAAACAGGGGTTTGAGGATAAGAAGCTGAAATGGGTAAAGAAGAACAACAAAGCAAATGACATGCCTGAAAAGTAAACTTTACCATTTGAAGGAATATTATGCAAAATCCACTTGAAAATAATGAATGAGAGGGACAACTTGATATGTTTTAAAGAGAGTTGGTTGAGATGAGGCCTCAGTTTGGCTTTGACAAGGCTATTGTTAATGTGGGGAGAGTGGGGTTCACATCCCCCAAAATCACATCCTTCAATCTTTATTTATGCTAAGAAAAGATAGCAAGAAAGTACATTGTTCTTTCCTCATTACCAGACCTTTTTTCTTTCTTTGCTTTTTTTGTCCCCGGACTATAAATCAGTTAACTAGGCAGGGTCATTTTCAAGAGCTTTCGTAATGCCAAGAGACACCAAATGGTGAGGTAGATCAAAGGGACAAAGAATTATAGAGGCATTGATCCATTTTCCTTAAGACCCTGAGTACAATGTGAACAGACTACTTAGCTCCAGGCTGCAAACCAAGTATTTTGCAGCAGACCCAGTCGGGATTTCTTAGGAAGTTCTCCCTGTTGCTTTTCATAGTTTAGATAATCCACATGAACAACCCTGATTAAATCAGTTGCCCCCAGGCTATGGGCAAAAGCATAAATGGTTTTTCAGGAGAGAATGGTCCAAAAGCCTGCCTCTTTCTCTCTCTCTCTTCCCTCTTCTCTCTATCTATATACTTCCTCATTTTTTTACTCACTTACATTTTTTATCCTGAAATTCTGTCTACCCAATATAATGGTAAGTAGAGAGTATTACTGAAAAGGTGCCATTCTTCTCTTCATTTCATGATTCAGGTTTTGATTTTGAATTACATTACCTGTCTTCTTGTGCTGATTATGGACAGTTTTTTGAAAGGCTGTTATCTAGGGGGTGGTTATCCAATAATATTATGGAAGGTCAGAAGGCATTTGTTTCTCAAGTCTGATCCTTTTTAAACCAGGCAATTACTCTATGGTTTAATAATCCTTACCTCAAAGTTCACTTGAAAGAAAGCTCATAAGATTTAAGGGGGAAAAAAAAATCCCTAAAAATAAAAGTTAGGCTAGTCTAGGCCAGGGTGGGAAATTCCATTGTGGCTAGAAGCCCATGGCAGGTAGAGTGGAATTTAATGAAGGAAACTGCTGTGTTTTTGTGTCTTTCTGTATGTTTTTCCTTTAAAACCAAGAGCTGGGCAGGCATCCCATTCGACCTGACGTGACCCAAGCAAATTGCTTCTTATATAAAAACAACTGCAGACTTTGAGAATGTGAAAATGCACTGTATCCTTCTCCAACTGAGGGAAACGAAAGCCTGAGAAACAGGACGGCCTTGTCAATACTCGTTGAGCAGAACTATCACTCAAACCTGATAAAGGGAGATTAGGACAAGCTTCCTTATGCCAGAGGGATTCATTATAAGTAAGACTTCTTTCTTTATTTTTTATTCTCTTAAACAAGCACAAGTGGTAGATGGAAAATGCATTTTTTAAAGACAGATTTTATGTAGGAAATGGTAGTATGCACAATTTTTTAAAGTCTTTTCATAGAACTCACATTTTTAATTTAAAAGAACAAATATTAAATTAAAAAAAAGACAATGAGAAGCATTTTCCTTTTCTGCCACAGTCTCAGACAAGGGAAGGAGAAGAGATTCAGGGTGTGTCCACTGATATTGCATTCAGATGTGTTGTCTTGGCTTGTGTACTGACAGATTTATTTAAAAAACAAAGTTTTAAAAATGCATTGTGTGCTAGTGAAGTCACTTCATAAATCTTTTCCTTTATGAATTATTTTGATCACAAGGCTTGTTGTTTGAATCACTGAAGGACTATTCTCCCTAAAAGAAAAATGCCTTCATTTCCAAACTGTCAGTTCAAAAGCCAGCAACTTCCCCTGAACAGCATGCAGGGATCCAGAGGGGCAGAGAAAAAGGGACCACATGAGTCCTGACTCTAATATGAAGCATAATTCAGTTTAGATTTGTCGTGGTTCACAGAAGAGACATGTTTTGAAAATTTGGACCCAGAGTCCGTACTTTTCTAGTAAATGACTTAGTTTGAAATACTGATTCTGCTTTAGGAAAAAAACAAACAAATAAGGGAACACAGCCTTTGATGCAGCTGGTCTGTCAGAGGGCGGAAAGTTAGAATTAGAATGCTCTTCAAGCTGTGGCTGAATAATGAAGGGTAGGGCTTCCTAGCTGGGCAGTGACCACAGTCCCCTGGGAGAACAGAGGACAAATATTACCTAATGTGTACAAAGACTTTCAAAGTTAAGTTGATTACAAGCTGAAGGAAGAAGGTTGGATGAGGCAGCAAGGACTGAATTCCACCAGAAGGACCTGATAGCTGCCACAGGGCTCCACTTGGCCCTCAGTTCTCAGGGTTTAAGGGATGGGTACCAATAGGAAGCCAGTTAGGTTCTTGAAATGAATAGCCTGCATAAAATTATTACAGAGAAGAAAGAAAAGTGGAATAACATATTGGAATATATACATACATAGAGATTGGTAAATTGGATGAAGTTTACACTGTAGGTCACTGTGTGATGGATAAGACTCTCCCTAACCAAGGTGTAATTTGTAGCTAAGGACCTTGTCTTGTTCTTAATTTGTTTTCCTCACAGCACCTGGAATATTGTTGAGACATACAAATAAATAATTAACAATTGGTCTGTTATATCAGTTTTCCATGGTAATTGGTGAGAGGGGGTAGTAGGTTAAAAACTCCAGATTAAATACTGGAGGCTGTCTGGAAGAGATGAATTTGAGACTGATTTCTAAAGGACAAAAGGGGTGGACAGAACTGGAGAGGCTGTTTCAGGTTCACTGATTCCAGAGGTATTTTTTGACCACTCCCTGCTTCAATCTGAGAGCTCCATTTTTCTGCTCCTCCATAAAATGAGCAAGAATTGTATGGGAAGGATGGAGAGCAAGTTTACATGACAGAAGAAGCAAGTTGCTAATGTAGGAGATGGGAAGAATATAAATAGGAAATGCACATTGTTAGAACAAGTGATGAGTACTGTGAATGAGTTTGATCTCAATTCTAAGTCGGCAATATGAGAAAATGGTTGAAATTTAACCCTGGAGTCTGACTACCTGGGCCACTTTATAAATTCATCTATATAAAATACGTAGTAAATGTTTGTCTTAGAATGAGGCTTTATAAATGGTGAGGATGAAGTTACCCATTTTCCCTGCACAACCGTACCACATGTTCAGATTCTCTGTCATAGTCAGAAATATCTCACATCACTAATCTCCCAAGCATTCTCATTAAGGTGCCTTTCTTTCTTTGTAACTGTATTTCATTTCACTCATATAGAGTAACCTGTTGAATTTAATTATACAAATATTTCCTGGCCATGTCTAGTAAATGGAATACATACCATTTTCCAAGGCACTGTGAATTACTTTTTTAAAAGATGAAAAAAAAAATGTCTTTTCTCATAAGGAAAAAGCAGTCTATTGAGAAAGGAAAACTTGCTGACACTTTGATTATAATGCAATTTTCCAAATCAATTTCTAAATACTATCTACCATAAAACAACACTTTTGATAGCTCTGATTCTGGTAATGGAGGAGTAGCTTGTACTATTTCAGGACAAAGATATCCATAGATAACAATTCTAAACTCTGGTCGCAATTTAAAAAAACAAAAACAAAAACAAAAAAAAACTGAACTGCAATTGAAAACTGATAAACAATTATTTGAAGGCACTGGAAAGTGACCAAAAGAAGACAGAATCTGGAGTGAAACATACTGGGTGAAATCCACATTTATGATAGCTTTTTCCTTCAAGGAACTTCCCAGTCTGTGTGGTATGGGACAGTTAGAATTGAAGCAGCAAGCCACAATCTTATTGGATTGAGGTGTCAGAGGATGGAGTTCAGAGTTGGCAGAGTGGCTGAAATTAAGGGAGCAAATTTTGGAAAGGATGGAGCCGCAGAGCGGGGGCACCCATAAATCTGTGTATAAAGTCTCCTAATGTCTTGGCTGATTTGTAGACTATGCAGGTAGAGGGGAGTCTATAAGGACTTGGAGAAAAGGAACAACTAGAAGGCTGGAAGAGCTGAGAAAATGTATCTGATGAAGGGAAGACAAAATTAGGAGTATGAGTTTAAATAAGTTGTAAGGGTTTGGTAAATGTCTAAAGCTTTGCTTAAAACACAGAAGGGTCACACTTTAGAAATATAGATGGTGAATCAGGACTAAGAAATTAATTTGAGAAAAAGGGACAAAACTGTAACATTGAAAGCCCCTAACAAAGCACAAAACTAAGCCACCACAATGTCAAGGCAGTCAGCCAGTAATTTAATTGCCTACTAGAATTAAAAAACATTCTTTAGAGGAAGATAACAGAGCCAAGGGTCTTATATCATATATAAGATACAAATACAATTAAATAATGAGGGGGCATGGAAACAGGAAAATGTGACTGCTAACCTAAAATACAAAACAATCAATAGAAACAAATCCCTAGGTAATGTACATGTTTTAACTAGCATACAAGGACTTTAAAGCAAAAGTTATAAATATATTCATGACTTAAAGAAAAATATGGTCATAAGAGGAAACATGAGAAAATAAGCAGAGAAATGGAAACTATTTTTTAAAAAGCCAAAAAGTTAAGCCACAATATCTGAAACAAATAAACAAAAAATAATTGGAGAGGCTTGACATCATATTGATGGCAGAAGAAAGTGTCAGTAAACCTGAATACAGATTAATAAAATTATTAGTATAAAGAAGAGAGAGAAAAAGGACTGAAAAAATGTCAACCCAGAATTCTACTTACAGTAATCATAACTTCCAAAGGTGAAAAACTAAAGAATTTTCATATAAACAAAATTTGTTGTCAGCAGAACTCGTACAAGAAATGTGAAAGGAAGTTCTTTAGGCTGAAAAGACATCAGATGTCCTTAGTTTTAAAAAAAGAATGAAAAACACTAAAAGTTGTAAATATCTAAGTACATGTAAAAGAATATGTTTTTTATTCTGCTAATTAAAAAAATACTGCTTGCTTAATGCATAAATTATAACTTTATCATGGCTCTATAATATTTATAAATTTAAAAATATATAAAAATACTACAAAGGATGGAGTGGTGGTAAATAGAATTATACTCCTGTAAGACTCACACATTAACATGAAGTGGTACAATATTAAGTCTAAGTAGACAGTGATAAATTAAAGAAGCATATTGTAATCCCAAGAACAACTGCTAAAAACCAATACAAAATAAGTACAGCTAAAAAGCCAATAATGGATTTAAAATGGAATAATAAATTACCTACTAAACCATTAAAAACAGAAAGGAAAGCAGAGGAATAAAAAAGGAAAAAAAAAAAAGAAAGCAAATAATGAGATGGTAAATCTAAACTCAACCATAGCAATAATTCCATTCAGTGTAAATGGTCTAAACACTACAATTAAAAGACAAAGACTGTCAGACTGGATTTAAAAGTAAGACTTGACTATATACTGTCTATAAAGAAAGCACTTTAAATATCAAGTTATAGTTATCTTGAGAGTAAAAGAATAGGGAGATATATACAAATATACATACAGTATGAGTTAGCATAAGAAAGCTGGATTGGCTATATTAATATTAGACAGAGTAGACTTTAAGACAAGGAGTATTATTAGAGATAAAGAGGGATTTTTATAATGATGTGTGTCTAATTATCATGAAGACATAAGTGATAAAAATATATGCAGAAACTCACCAAAAAAATAAAGAGAAATAGAGAAATCCATAATAACAACTGGAAATTTTAATGCCCTCCTCCCAGTACTTGATGGCATAAGTAGACACAAAATCAGTAAGGACATAAAGATATTAAAAACACCATCAAATGCCTTGACCTGTCTGTCTTGAATAGAACACTATTCCCACCTGCAAAATATGCATTCTTTACAACTACACATGGAATGTTTATCAAGGTAGACCACAATCTGGGCCATCAAATGAGTTACAAACATTTTCAAAAGATTGAGATACTACAAAATATGCTCCCTGAGCATAATGTAACTAAAGGATAAATAAAAAACAAAATATCTAGAAAAGACCGCTTGGAAATTGAACCACAAACTTCTAAATACCCCACAGTTAAAAGGATAAATTCATGAGAGAAATTATAAAGTTTTTTTTTTGTTTTGTTTTTGTTTTTTTTGTGGTACGCGGGTCTCTCACTGCTGTGGCCTCTCCCGCTGTGGAGCACAGGCTCCGGACGCGCAGGCTCAGTGGCCACAGCCCATGGGCCCAGCTGCTCCACGGCGTGTGGGATCCTCCTGGACCGGGGCACGAACCTGTGTCCCCTGCATCGGCAGGCGGACTCTCAACCACTGTGCCACCGGGGAAGCCCCTATAAAGTATTTTAAATCAAGTTATGCTGAAAATGCAATATATTGAAATTTATCATACAGGTTAAAGAAGGTCTTGGCAGAAATCTAGGGGTTTCATTCTTAATCAGAAGAAAGAAGAAAGGTTTAAAATCAATGACATAGGTTTTCACTTTAATGAAGTGGAAAAAATATGATCATATTAAACACTAAAATAGTAGAAAAAAGGAAATAAATAATAAATGCAAAAATCCAAGAAACAGAAAGCAAACAATAAAGATACACAAAGGGAAAACTTGATTGTTTAAAAAGATAAATGAATTTGATAAGCCTCTAGAAATAATGATTAAGAAGAAAAGATACAAATTACCAATATTAGTAATAAAAGGGTGTATCATTACTTATCACACAGATATTAAAAGGATAACAAGAGAGCTCCCGTGGTGGCACAGTGGTTGAGAGTCCACCTGCCGCTGCAGGGGACACGGGTTCGTGCCCCGGTCCAGGAAGATCCCGCATGCCACGGAGCAGCTAGGCCCGTGAGCCATGGCCACTGAGCCTGCTCGTCCAGAGCCTGTGCTCCACAATGGGAGAGGCCACAACAGTGAGAGGCCCACATACTGCAAAAAAATTAAATAAATTAATTAATTAATTAAATAAAAGGATAACAAGAGAATATTATGAGCACTTCATGCCAATAATTTCAACAACTTTGATGAAACAGTTAATTTCTTTAAAATACATGTTGCCAAAACTGATACAGGAAACAGGAAATCTGAATAACCCTATATTTACTAAAGAAATTGAATTTGTTGTCAAAAACTTTCCTAAAAAGACAACCCCAGGCCTAAATAGTTTCCCTGAAGAATTCTATAAAACATTGTAGGAGGAAATAATATTAATCCAAACAAATTATTTCAGAAAATATAGAAGAAAACACTTCCTAACTTGTTTTATGAGGCCAGCATAACCGTAATTAGCAAAAGCTGAAAAAGGTAAGAAAATGACAAGGCAGTATCCTTCATTGGTCTGGGCACAGTAATTTTTTTTTTTTTTAATATTAGCAAATACAACTACACTTCAATTAAAAAAAAGAAAAAATTAATTAAAAAGATGCAGCAATATATAAAATCAGTAATACATCACAACCAACTAAAGGTTATCTCAGGAATGCAAGTTTAGCTTAACATTTGAAAATAAATCAATGTAAATTCACCATATTACTAGAATAGAAAAGAAAAATATGATCTCAGTAGATTCAGAAAAAGCATTTTAAATAATTTAATAGGCATTCTTAATAAAAACTCGCAGAAAACTTGAAGAGACAGGAACTTCCTCAATCTGATGAAGGGCTTCTATAAAAACCTACAATTAATATCATACTTAAATATGAAAGGCTGAATAACTGCTTTCTGCCTAATATCTAGTACAAGGCAAAGGTACCTATTTTTACTATTTCAGTTCAATATTATACTAAAAATCCTAGCCAGAGTAATAAAGCAAGAAAAATAAAGGTTAAAAAATCGAAAAGGAGGACTTCCCTGGTGGCACAGTGGTTAAGAATCTGCCTGCCAATGCAGGGGACACGGGTTCGATCCCTGGTCCAGGAGGATCCCACATGCCATGGAGCAACTAAGCCCGTGTGCCACAACTACCAAGCCTGCGCTCTAGAACCTGCAAGCCACAACTACTGAGCCTGCGTACCACAGCTACTGAAGCCCACGCACCTAGAGCCCACGCTCCACAACAAGAGAAGCCACCACAATGAGAAGCCCGCGCACCGCGACATAGAGTAGCCCCCAATTGCCGCAACTAGAGGAAAGCTCGCACACAGCAGCAAAGACCCAATGCAGCCAAAAATAAATTAATTAATTAATTTTAAAAAAAAATAGAAAAGGAATAAAATAAAAATAGAAAACTGTCTTTATTCACATATACCATGATTGTTTACATTAGAAAATTTTAAGGAATATGCAAAACAACTACTGGAGCTTAAAAATGCATTTAGAAAGGTCATAGGAACTTTATGCAAAAATTGATTATATTTGTGTGTAGTAGTGGCAAATAATTTGAATATGAAATTGTAAAGTTAATTTACAATAGCATTAAGATACAAAATACTTAGGAATAAATTTAACAAAAGAATATAAGGCCTCTACACTCAGAACTAAAAAAGCCTTAGAAATATCCATTGTTTGTGGGTGAATACTCGATATTTAATTAAAGTATGATTTCTCCCCAAATTGATCTATGGAGTCAACACAATTCAAGTCAAGGTCTCAACAGGGTTTTTCTTTTTTCCTAATTTTTGGAGAAATTGTCAAGCTAATTTTAAAATGCATATAGAATTTCAAATAACATAGAAAAAGAAGAACAAAGTTGGAGCACTCACACTATCTAGTTCAAGGCTTTCTATAAGTATAAATAAAAACAGATTATACTATCACCTCCCCTATCAAGAAAAAAACACCTCACAAATAGGCCATTGGAACAGAATAGAGAGAGAATTTAGATATTGACTCCAAACATATGGTTGATTAATATCAACAAAGATGACAATATCATTAACTTGTGAGAAGGAAAATCTTTTCAACTAATGATGCTTGAACCAATAAGAATAAGCATACAGAAAAAGAAAATTAAACCTTGGCCTCTATCTCATACTACACACTGAAGTAACTTTGATATGTATTAAACACCTGCAAGAACTAAGATTGTAAGTGCTTCTAGAATGACACATAGGAAAAGAAAAAACCCTCATAACCTTGAGGTAAGCAAAGATGTTTATAGGATGCAGAAAGCCCTAAATATAAAACAAAAAATTGGTTAATCAGACCTCATCCAAATTAAAAACTTCTGGTTATCAAATGACATTGTTAAGAAAATAAAAAGGCAAGCAACAGGCTGGGTGAAAATATTTGCAATGCATGTATCAAAAAAGGACTCATGTTCAGAGTATGTAAGAAACAACTTCAAATCAATAACAAGTACACAAACGAAATTTAAAAATGGGCAACAACTTGAATAGGCACTTCACAATGGAAGATCTAAAACTGGCCAATAAACTCATTAAAAACTACTCAGCATCACTAGTCATCAGGGAAATTCAAATTAAAACCACAAGGAGATCATAGTTCATGCTTACTAGAATGACTAAAACAAAAAAGACTGACACACTCAAGTGTTGGCAGGGTTGTAGAATACTTGGTATTCTTACATTTGCTAGTGGGAATGTTCCACCTTGGAACGCTTAGTATCATATAGAGTTAAACATATACCTACCCACCCTATTGCTTGGTAATTGCGTTCCTGGGTATTTCCCAAAAAGAAATGAAAACTATATCCTCAAAAAGACTTGCACAAGAATGCTTACAGTAACTTTATTCATAATTGGTTAAAAATGGAAACACCCAAATATAGAAAATGGTATACAAAATGTGGTATATTCATAGAATAGACTGCTAATAAGCAAACAAAACAAATGCACTATAGCACAGACAACACTGTGGATGAATTTCAGAGATATGTTGTGCAAAAGAAGCCAGAACCCAAAAGACTACATATTGTATGATTCTATTTGTATGAAGGCAAAACCATGGTGGTAAAAATCAGAATATTGGTTGTTAGGAGAAATGGGAATTGACTGGAAGGGGACACAAGGAACTTAATCTTTGTTAGGATAGTGGTTACATAGGTGTATACATTTATCAAAACTCTTTGCACTATATACACTTTAAAATCCATGGATTTTGCTTCATGTAAATTTTACCTCAGTTTTTTAAAAAGATGTATGCTTGACTCTAATCAACTCTTACCTGAAGTGCTTCATCCATTTTGCTAACAGTTTCCCCGGGCACTGTCCTAATTAACCATCAAAGCTGTGTTAAAACGTTTCTTTTTTCCTGTTGCCTTGATTTCAGGAGATATGGTAAAACATAAATTGTCAAGATTTGGAAACCCAAGAAATGTTCAAGGTTAAGGAAAGAGGAATCTAATAACAAGCCCAGATATGGCCTTGGTTAGGCATTGCTACTTCAGGCAAGTTTTCACTGATTATGTTCAGTTTTCTTTTGTGAATGATATTGTTTTCTAAATTTGCTTCATTTCTTGAGCAAGAGAGATATAAAGTCCTTCACATTTACTTTTTGTTTGATTACATATTGCAAAGTTAATAGCAAACTCTAAGCTTAAAAACTTCAAAGAATTCCAGGACTTTAAGATTTTTCCTTCTTTCTACTATCCAACCAATAGTTTTGTTCATTCTCTGGTTTACTCTACACTTTTAAAGAGTCATCGCCAAAGAAAAGAATAATTGAATCTTCAAAGATGACAATAAGCAAGATTTCAGCTTCTTTCCAAAAGTAGCCGTACCACTTCCCTGCATTTAACCGTAAAGCTGGTGTTTTGGCAGTATTATCACATGATCGAGAATTCTGCTTTACCTAAAACACTCTTGTTTTTAGCTTACGTAGGTGTCAGCAGGTCTTGCCTTATTTTACTCCTCTTCACCCACCCCCAACAAACACTGCACAAGTCTGACTGTAATACAGTTTCTTTCGTAGTGAATATTTTTTTAAAGCACCTAATACTTGAATTATGAAATACAGACAAGAGCACATTAACCTGGCTGACTTATTTCCTCTCCTGCTTTTCTTTAAACACATATTCTAGCCCAGTCTATCAACGCCAGATGGCAACTGCATTCTGATACACTGAATATTTACTAAGTCATGTGGTGTGCTTTTGAAGTATTTTTTTACCCTTTCCATCAAATGAGCTGACTCATCCCTCATTCATTTATTCCTGCTTTTAACAAGTTGCATTTTTAGAAACTTGACCTCAGCTTTATCAAAATGATAAAAGATGTTTTAAAATGATGCATCAGAAATTCTGAAGTCCTAACTACATCTTATGTCCTATGACCATCATGTATATTGTTACATTTTTAGATGTTAGTAATGTACCAATTTCCCTCATATATTTTAATGAAACTTTATTCCAACTACATTACTTTTTAGCATAGAAGAATGTGGCGGGAGTATATTTGTACTTAGCTTTAAGATATTCAGGGTATTAAAGCATTTATGGTTGAAATCGCTTAAAATGACCATGAAAATAGCAACTGAGCAACTGATATTTATGTCCAGGTCCTAATTAAAGGGAGCTATATTTTGGGTCTAATGAAAGATTTGGCCTATTAGAAATAGGCAGTAGGCCTAATAATAGTGATAGTAATAAGAAAAAAGACTAAATGACCTCAGAATACTATGACTCTCATGTTTTCTTCTTGTTTTCTTGGTCTTCATAAGAATATGCATTTGTGGAAGCACTCTCAGTAAAAAAATGCTGGTATTCCTCAATCTAAGGATATAAAAAACAACAGAAGAAAAGTGCTGACAGATAAAAGTACATGACTTTGAAAAATGTGCATGGAGGCCAGTGCCTATTCTAAGAATTCTTCTTGGCCTGTTTATCTCTGAAGACTATTTTAAGTTATTATTTAAGTTTTTATGGCTACTTCTCAATGACTTTTCAGAAATAGTAGAGAATATTGGGTGTCTTAAGAAGTTAAGAATTAGTGCTTCATATAAAAGAGTGGGAGTTTTCCTTGTGAATAATTTTTTTCAAAATTATTATAGTTTTTTTTTTTTCTTTTTAAAAGCAGACATTAAGGATATTTGGAAAGATTCAAAGGACCTATTCAGTTTTACCAAAAATCTCCCATGATACCCTTATCCATTATATTTTCTAGCTCTGTTGTGTAATTAAAATTGCTTCTATCTTTTGTGTGTGTGTGTGACATATTCTGTATAGTGCTTACTTAGTCTGGAGTAGATTCTCAAAAGTATTGGTTGCCTTGTTAGTTTATGAATGCATGTAAAACTCTGAGCATAGTGCCTGATACACAGTGTGCATTCAGTTACTCATTCTTATTCTATTAGTATTGCTCCTGTTATTATTACTGCTTTTAAAAGGACATTTCCAACTGGCCTTTAGAAGTTGTCTCACTAAGCCTATCTTTTTATAAAAGATTTGGGAAATATATAATCTACCTAGTGTAAATTTAAAGTAATTTGAGTTGTATTCTAGAAGCAAAAGAAGGAGAACATTCTAGAGGCAAAACACCACCAACAGTACTGAGTTCCTCGAGGCTTGGATTAGAATTAGTTTTTTTTAATGTATATAGAACTTGAGATCAAATCAATTTTATCCCTATGACATATGTGGACTTCTCTTCTCTATAGACTGTGTCAGTTCATTTACCTATATGATCCTGTAAAAGAGGAAGTACATCCTGATAAAGCATACCCACGTATCACAAAGCAGAGACTCGAGTCCATTGTGCACCCTTTTTAGGTTTTGTAGATCTACAACATTGTTAGTGGTTTCTTTAGAAAAAAATCTGATGGAATTCCACATTCTCTTATTAAATAAGCCCAGAAGATTTTCTACTAACCCTTTCACTTTTAATAGCCCTTTTCTGTGTAATCAACATCTCAAGAACTAGAATTTCTGTAGTCCATTCATTGTTTTTATTTTATGAATTTCACTTGAATGTTTCTAACTTTGTGGAGACTCATCTAATTGAATGGTAACATTTTGTATTGGGGCAACAAGAGAGTTAGTAGTAAAAGCATTGTGGTGGCGGGACACACAAACACACACACACATGTAAGGTTTTCCATATGGTTCATATTGTATTCCCTTTCCTGAAGTAGAGTAACATGAAAGAACAACATATCTTCTTTGGTTCCTCTGCCAGATTAAACTATGGGATAAGTAAGTTATTGTATTATTTGGGGAGATAGGAAATGGATGGATATAGGTTACATTTTTGAACTGGGAGACACTTCAAATGTAATTGGGATCATTTATTTAGTAACACATTAGTCAACTGCTTAAAGATGTATTATTTTAAAATATTAAAATATTTAATTTCTGAGGCTGCTGGTTAGCCAAAGGAGTAAGAGCTGGAGTAAATCATAATATTTGCTTTACTTTTATTTTGGGAGCATTATTTTCTGTATTTGCACTTTTTTTTTTTTTTTTTTTTTTTTTTTTTTGCGGTATGTGGGCCTCTCACTGTTGTGGCCTCTCCCATTGTGGAGCACAGGCTCCGGACGAGCAGGCTCAACGGCCATGGCTCACGGGCCCAGCTGCTCCACGGCATGTGGGATCTTCCCAGACCGGGGCACGAACCCGTATCCCCTGCATCGGCAGGCGGACTCCCAACCACTGCGCCACCAGGGAAGCCCTGTATTTGCACTTTTGAGTTTGTTGCCTTTGTGTTGAAACTTAATGATAATTCCCTGACAGTGTTGGTGACCTTTGCCTACTATATTTATGAACTTTGCAATATACTGGAGCAAATTCTAGTCAAGCTAAAGTGTTTGGTTTTTCTAAACTCTGTCTGTACTTCAGATGGAATTTCATTCCTCTATTAAGCTGTTAGTCTAGTGCCTTATTGTATATAATTTATCAAATGCTATCTTTTAGGAGGAAGCCAGTCCTATGTAATATAACATTGTTATTGTATAGAACACAAATTAGTAAAGTATTTAATAGTACACTTTTTTGAATGGCACTTTCTAAATTTAAGATATTACTATTCTATTCTATCAGTGCTTGGAAGACTGGGTATGGTGAGTTTTTCCTTAATAAGAGAAGATTATCATGTATCCTCATTTATCTTATGATACTTAGCTCATTAGGTCTTTGAAAGTATTAACTGTGAAAATGTATATAAAATGCTTAGCAAAATGTGGTATGCAATAAGCATTCAGTAAGGTTCCTATTGTTATTATATATAATATGTTCATAGCTATTAATGGTATTAAAATACTAATAAGACTGTGATTAGTACAATGTATAGTATGTAATAAATAATAAGTATTAATTATGTTAACTAATAAGTTCCTTAATAAATTTTTTATTAACTGCAGTGCTAAGACAATAATAGAAGGACTATCATAAAAAATTCAAAAATATGGTTAAAACAACTAGTCAAAACAAAGCACAAAATTTAGTGAATATTTACTCTTAAAGTACATCGTTTTACTCTTCTGATAGACAACCATATCAAAGTATAAGTGGAAAACATGTTCTATAATGTGGGAAATTTAAACATGTTATGCTTGTGAAAAATCTCTAAAGGATTAACCTTAAAAATAATCTAGTACTGTCTTCTGTTCCTTAGTTCTGATCTTTAGTTTTTTTTCAAATGATGGAAATTAGAGAGTAATCCTTTTTCTTCTACTCCTAGCATTTTATCAATTAGCAAAGGAAGAGATGTCAACAAACTACCATCTGGTCAATAGTCAAATGGTTGTTACAGACAGTGAGTGCTCTCAGGACTAGACATCTTTCCTTTCTCTTCCATAAATGTCATGATTACTAGCTCCTTACTCCAAATCTGGTTTAGAGAGATACTAGAGAAGTGCTTAATACCTACTGAGAACCTGCACAGTATGTATAACAAATAGATAATCATCATCTTAGAGATGATTATGGTTTAAACAGGCTGGTTAACTTGCTCAAGGACATGCTGATAATAAGTAGTGGAGTTGGTTTCAAATTCATGGCTGTCTGACCCAAAACCCATGCTTTCCCTAGCACATCACATGGCTTCTTTCACTCAACCTAAGTAAATTGCCAAAAGCTTTTCCTGGAAGTTTAACCTCACTTTAGGCTTTGTGAGACCTCCCAGCTGCCATCTATGTCTTCCTATTCTTAAGGTTCTTTATCTTTGAGCTAAAAGAAAGGAAAGAGCTGTAGAGGTAGAGGGAGGAAGAAAAGGAACTTTGTAAGGTTAGGAGTGATGAGCATTCCTCTTCAGCTTCCTCTCCATGATAACTCTTACCTTTATTCCTACGAGGAAAAATGTGGAAGTCCTCCCTTCTTAAGAAGGGTAAAACTACCTTGACAAAGTTCCTTCCAATCGGTGATTAACTAGCAACTCTAGCCCAGAATTCTAAGTCTTTTCTTTTCCTTACTAAAGGTAACTCTTAAGCCTTCCCCTCTACTTAATCTGCATATTGTACTGAGGTTATTTATCTTCCAACATTTTGCAGTTTCCCTTAGGAATACCCTTAGCAACTGATTTCCATACAAACTGTCTGGGAAAGTTTAAGGGGATCATATCCCTTGTAAGTAAACAAAATAGAGAGTTTGAATGGAAATTTAATAGAAAATATATTGGCATGATTATAGGAGGCTGAATGAAACTTTTTTCTTTATATTTGCAGTATAAAAGTCAACTATCAGTTATAGCAATAGACTGGAAGAAAGAAATTATTCTATTTTTTGCCTTATTGTTCAATATAGCTTGTTTTCACCACATTCTAGCAATTCAACCTCCAAAGCAAATCTTAAAACTGGTCTCTCTTTCCCATTACCATTGCCTTGTGCCTTGACTATTGCAAATGTTCCTAGTGGAGTTTTCATTAGGAAGAAGTAGTTTTCATTAGAAGAAAGTAGACGCTTCCTTTTCCAAATACAATCTCTAGTACAAGGGAGAAAAGATATGCCTTTCACTCTCTTTAAACTAGGGTTTCCACTGCTTTTTTCATCGCCACATAAATGTTTTCCTAACTTCTCCCATCCACTGCAATCCTAGTGAGAGAGGGCATCAAGGCAAGGGCTGGCTTGGGTAGCCTTCTTTTTGGTCCAGACTCCCGTTGTTCTCCCACTTAGCTGCTTTTCATGTAGTCCTTTTTTGTGTAGAGATTTTTTGAAAACTGAGAAATTTCAGAAAAATTTGTTCCTAAAATATTTATGCCCTATTTTTATAAAAGGCCTTAGGAAAATGACTAAGGATAAAAAGGTGACTCTATTCTATCAGTACTTACGATCACCTTCAGTAATTCTGCTAATCTTCTGCATTCTTTTCTGACCATGCTCTGGATTTTATACCGTAGTTGAGGGCTCTATTTCATCAATTTGTTTTCCTCTATTCCTCAATCCTACATAATTTGTTTAGTGAAGAACTAAGAATGAAATATCTCCTGCTTTATAGTCTTCATACACCTTCTTTGTGATTGTGTCAAGTCAGAGAAAGTGGTTGTGTCTATTTTATAAAGCCAAGTGGCTAGATAAATCCTAATTTAATGGATAAAATTAATTTGGCTACTCCATAACAAAAGTCTACTTGTGTTAGAAGTCTGTTTAGCTTATATTAACTCTCTATGACTCAGTAACCCTCCTTGAGGCACTGGGTGGGGGTGTGGGAGGGAGTGAATGTGGGGGAACTAATAATAATACTAAAATAAAATAACTTTGAACTTCAGCAATACTATCCATTGTAAACTGATGCTGGCCCGAAAGATATCAAGAAACAGCTGGCTGAAACAAATATAGTTAAAACATTTCTGGAATTAACAAATGAGTCCAGCTTCTGGATAATGCTAGCAAGACAAAGGAATATAGTCTTTGATTGGGAAGAGGGTAAGAGGTGAGGTTGAGAGATCCTCACCATTTGGCTACACAATTAATTAGATTTGTCAATAATGCTGTAGGTTGTAGTTATAAAGGTTTGAGGTGGTTATTAATTAATCATATATAGGAATTCTTTGATAATATATATGTGTTTTAGAACAGTTGGTAGTAAAGAAAATTTCTGTACATAATTATTATTTACTTTAAAATGTATTATGTGAATTCTTAAAGGTAAGACTAGATGATCTTTGGTATTCGCTCACCCATATAGTCTCCTACAATGGGTCCTTTAGAACATTAACATTTACTTTTACTATATTTTCATGTATCTTTGATCTTTGTAATAATCACTTCAACAAACACCTGTGGGGCCCATAGTTCGTATGTCTGTGTATAATAAACTGTATTATATTTACAATAAGCATGTACGGTTTAAAAACATATGCTATTGCTTATCCATTATCCATAGGGAAAG
>NW_006781722.1:352256-354625 GCF_000442215.2 Lipotes vexillifer
TAATTTTCTGTTTATATTTTTCATTTCTAGAGCTAGTTAATTTATTTAGATTATATCCTAAATATACTTTATCCTGCCTACCCACAACTACATAATTCCATAACATAAGGGCTTATTAGTCCCATTTTTCTCTCTTACTTACCACCTTGGCAACATCAATAGTTAGACACAAAATGAATGAACTGCAGTGATATGCAACATGGATAAATGCTAACAGCATAATATTAAGTGAAAATAATTAAATCTCAAAACATTATGTAGAGCATAACAGCATTTTATAAAGTTAAAAGCAATCAAAATATATACACATTGCATACATAATATATATACATATATGCATACATATACATAAATTTAAGAATACCTATAGATGTGATAAACTACATGAAAAAGAAAACAAAGAAATGATAAACTTAAAAATCAGGATAATGGTTATCTTGGGTGGAAGAGGCAAGAGTGTAAGATGGGGAAAACTATATCAATAGATGTAGGTTATTATAAAGCTCCTAACTCTTCTTTCAGGGACTTAAAACATTTACTTTTTTTTCATTAAAAAATAACTATGTGAATAAAAGTAGGCCAGGTATGGCCCAATAATGAGTATGCATCATGTTCCAAGGATTATTATTTATCCAATTCCATATACCTGAGATAAAAAAAAAAAAAAGTCACAATCATTATGTTAGTTATCTATTGCTAAAAAAAAAAAAAAAAAAAAAAAAAATTACCTCAAAAACTTAGTGACTTAAAACAAAACATGCATTATCTTTCAGGAATCTCTTATGACCAGGAATTCAGGAGCAGGTTAGCAGGGTGGTTCTGGTTTCAGATCTTTCATCTTTCGTGATGCTGCAGTCAAGATGTCAGCAGGGGTTGCAGTCATCTGAAAGCTTGACTGGGGCTAGAAGATCCACTTCCAAGGTGGCTCACTCACTGGATTCAGAAGTCAGTGTTGACTGTTTGTCTCAGTTTCTTGCCAAATGAACCGTTCCACAGGGCTGCTTAAGTGTCTTCACAACATAGGGGCTGGCTTCCCCGCAGTGTATGATCAAAGAGAGTAAGGAGAAACAGCAATGGCTTTTCTAACCTCACATTGAGAGTCATATAAATCACTTTTGCCACATTGTTTTGGTCACACAGGTCAACCCTCATAGGGGTTGTAGGTAGGACTATACAAGGGTGTGGATACCAGGAGGCAGGGATCATAGGGGGTCATCTTAGAAACCAGTACCACACAAACCAATCTGGCTTACCTTGAACAACTAGCTTTTTTATATACTACAACTGTTTAATTACAAACATTTCTCCCTATTCTATTCTTGGTGGCATTAGAGAATTTGTTTTTCTCTCTGGAGTTGGAGAAGAAAGAAATAATTTTCTGCTTTTGTTACAATAATACTAGCATTCTAATTTCAGCCTTTAGATTTAATTTCTTAATAAACAATGTATTAGCTTCCTTCTGCATGTGCTTTCAACTGTGTTGAACTGTATTATTATTTTTCTTTTCTAATTCTAGAATTTCTAATTTTTAACCTTCTAGGCTTCATCCTTCCTAAATATACTTAAAATTATTAATCATTTTGTTACTTTCATGGATTTTTCCCCAAAGCTGTAGATTTGTTAATTTGCTTATTTTAATGTTTTTCTATTTTTCCACTTTAAAATATTTGTCCAAGTGGCTTTTTGTGCATTCAACAAGTATTTATAGAGACTCTTTCATATGCCAAAACAGTAGAGTATCTCTGTCAAGCAGAATTAGGAAGGTATGGGAATAAATACATGTAGGGGAAAAAGGAGGAGTATTGTAAGGAAAGGTAAGGGCAAAATATAAAGTAAGAAATCAAACTTAAAAGTTGGAGGGATTCTCAATTTTTCTACAATACCCTTCTATTTGAAAGACCTGCACTTCAACCATGCCAGTTTAATAGTTGACTGTTATACTCAAAGATCAACTAGAGAATCATACACCAAAACTCCAAGGTCAGGCTTTGTGAAGTTTTAATACCTGTGGGACTTTTCACTGTTCCTTATCAGTGACATAGCTTAAAATGGTGGTTCACTGATCTTACGGGTCATAAAAGTGTGTAGCTAGTAAGAAATAAAAAGAAAAACTTGTCTAGTACTTTATAGGTAAATGAAAATTAGCCACACAAATAATCCCTTTTCCACTATTGCTTCACTGCTTGTCAAAATACATTCAGGTGAATAAATCACTAAGGGATCAATTGATTGAAGAATGTGTGACATAATGTTTGCTGTCCCCCTGTGACCTATGTCTGTTCCCAGCCCACATCTGCAAGAGATTTTCATTAGAGGGCTTCTTTTTTTTTTTTTTTTTTTTTTTTTTTTTTTTTTTTTTTTTTTTTTTT
>NW_006781722.1:354647-370822 GCF_000442215.2 Lipotes vexillifer
CGATACGCGGGCCTCTCACTGTTGTGGCCTCTCCCGTTGCGGAGCACAGGCTCCGGACGCGCAGGCCCAGAGGCCATGACTCACGGGCCCAGCCGCTCCACGGCATGTGGGATGTTCCCGGACCGGGGCATAAACCCGTGTCGCCTGCATCGGCAGACGGACTCTCAACCACTGCGCCACCAGGGAGGCCCAGAGAGCTTCTTTTTTTCCTTATTAGAATTCGTTTCATTAACGCTGGAAAAAGAAAAAAAAAAAAAATTTAGAACAAGAAATCATCAGCACAACAAAATAGCACATGGAACAACTAAGGAATATTTTGCATCCTCAAAAGAATACTCATGAAGGAATAAGCATGTTCCGACCATATGTTTTCATGTAATAGTTTACAAATGTATCAAACCACATAAAATCTAAAATTAGCCATTTTGGTGGGAAAGATGACCCCTTTTCTTAACAATGAAGATTTTAGCATATTTATTTTTCATATAAAAGTAGAGGTGATTAATAATGTTATAAGGGGGTCATAAAATATTTTTCCCTGAATTCCTGCCTAACCAAGACTTGCAGTTTAAGTCAACTGAAGTCTAATTCAGATTTTGCAACCTTTTGATATTAGATTGAATGGCACTTACGAAAACAGATATAGAAATAATATGTCATCTTATATTCTTCTGAAACTGCTTACAGTATGTTCTAGGATTACATACCATAGTCTCCAAAAATGTGAATGAGTAGTGAGACAATGAAAAACAACTGGGCCGCATTCACTTATTTATTTATTTTTTTTGGAATTCATTTATCAGTTGAGCTTCAAACCTGGGAGGCTGAACCATGAGTCTTAGTGTCCAGAGTTGCCAACTTGGGGAGATAGTGAGACTTAGCTAGAAAGGTTTCCAGGAAAGAGTAAACTCAATTAACTTGCTATGGCTAAATATTTGAAACCTGAAATTTTCAGGCTTCCAGGTCTGTTCTGATCTCAGCCAGGCATTGGCAATCAAGAAAAGTTCTCATTTTGTGGCATTCCGAGCTACTGGACAAAACTGCAAAATATCAGTATGCTCTATTGCCCACAAATGGAATCTTTACCCTACCACCTCCAGCCCCACTCCACCCATATTTCCCTTTTTTATACCCTGAGCTATTTGTTCATTCTTAGACTGCCAATATCAGTTAAGTGTTGATCAGATTCTAGAATATAAAAGTAATTAACAGTAAGGTGTGAATGAGGTTTACAGGTTCACAAGGTAGATTTGCATTTTAAAACAGGGGCTTGTTAAACACAAATGAACTTGTAATAGGTGGAATGTGTGAGAGATTTTTCTCTCTAAGGGATGGGGAGATTTCCAGTGCTCTTTCTCAGCCCATGGGTACACAAGTACAGTCTCGTTGGCATTCCTCTCCCCTCTGCAGGCTCTCACCATTCACTCCTCTTTTATCCACCAGTCACTTTTGCAAATAGTACATATTTAAAACAGAATTATTAGAGAATTGCTTGATAAAACTTTGTACAAACCTGAAGGTCTTGGGCCTCACATTAGGTACTAGAGCCCTAAATCTCACAGTAGTCAATGTAAACAGACAAAAATGCCACACATTAAAGGATTAACTCTCCATTTAGTGTATTTACCTGTTGAATTATTTAAATGAAGGGCAATTTATAAGAACTTTCCTATAATTACTAAAAGAAAGAAATGTCTCTTTAAAAATTGGGGGAAAAGATCAGAGGCCTTTTAAAAAATAAAATTATTTGATTACATTCATATAGATGAAAAACATTTACCATGTAATTTTGATGTCACACTAAGAGAATTAACTCTGAACACCTAGACTTTTTTCTGGGCCAAAGAATTTAGAATTTCAGAGAGGAAAGAGGAGAATCATCAAGAAGAAGAAAGAGGAGTATATCAGTAGGGATCAAGGAATCTCTTTTTAAAATGTGATGAGCAAAGAGAAAATTGTTCTGTTCCACAAACTAGCCCTTCTACTCCAGCTCCTCTTGCTCCCAAGTCTCCCTTTCCTTTTCCCCTTGAGGAAAGATTATCTATATCAGAAACTCATGAAACCACCAACAAAACCTTTGACCACAATTGTGTACTTGAAAATTCAGCCTTTCATTTTCAGGCCTCTGTGCGCAAGGTCCATAGTCTTTCCCCCTTAGACCTTTGTGGGCCACCAATGTCCATGCACAGGTGTCACCCAGAAATGTGATGAAGTTGTAAAAGAAGGAGATTCTAGAGAAAGACCCCTGTTCCCATATGTGTGCTCAGTCTTAGTTACTGCAGTTTTTCTGCAGTCCATCCAAAAGCCGTCTTTATTATAAAAACGAATAATAATAACTATTTTGAAATCATGTCAGTTTTTTACAGACTATATAGCTCTTTCACTTCTGGTTTTTAAAATGTCCTTAAAGGTAGTTTAGAAGGGGTTAATAATAATGATGTTCACAGAGATTATTTGAATTTGCCAACTGAGCAAACAGTTGAATTAGGATTCAGATCCAAGAGTTTAAGAATTTTACTTCATAAACTGTGTTTGTTTCGTTACAACAAAATTTAGGGGCAGATATACCTTCTTGTATGAAATAGGGCTAAAAAAAAACCCCCAGTACTATCTAAGATTAGAAAACCTAAATAATTCATAGAAATATGATTTTCCAAAATTATTCTTATCTTAAAATAAACTTTTATATGGCAAGATCTCTCCAGTTGAAGCATTGGGATTAAAGTAATAAAGTTTTAGTTTATCTCTTTCTCTTTACAGAAGTTGACCAATAGTGACTATTTTAACTTGCCCTAAAGAGAATGATTATCACTGTAAATGGTGTTATAAATAACTTTTTTAAAGCTTATATGTAGGGTAACCCCATAATTTATCATCCAAACTAGGGCAATTTTCAGAGTGAAAGTGACCACTCTTAATAATTGTGCCTGAACAGTTGGAACTGAAACTATCCTGAGTAAATAGGGAAATATGACTATTCAACTTATAGGATGTAATTCTGGGTTTAAGAGTGATGCATTTTGAATGAAAAAAGGCCAGCAGAATCAAAATTCATATACCTGACCTGTAACTTTCCCCGATTCCCAATTCCCATGAAGTTGGTTCTTAAGCACTATAAGCACGATTGAATGCTTCAGTCTCATGCTCTGCCCAAGAGATGACAGTCTGGGGGCATCCATTTAAGACCAAGTCAGAAGGAAGAGTGCCACCTGCTGAGATTCAAATTCCACGTTTTTTTATACCACTTGGTTGTTGGGGGTTCCCATCTAAACTTTGACTGTGTACCACCCAGAAACTCAAACAGACATGTTCTGTGCAGCATTCCCCAGTAAACCTTAGTCACTTTCATACTGGTCTAATTGACAGGCGTTAAACCAACATTTGAAATGTTAAGAGGGAAAAATCTGTCCAACAGTTAAATTATTTTTACAGCTGATCAAAATTAATATTATGTAATATTGTTAGTAATTGATAAAAATAATTAAACTGCTAAAAGATAGATTTTTATATACCAAAACTAAATTTGATAATGTAGGACTGTTTAACCTTAGAATATCCTCATGACAGGCAAAAAAATAAATTTTGTTTTGAAAAAAAAAGATACTATTTATGAGAATGTATTGCTAAGTACTATCCATGCAACATGCTGTCTTCCAGTTTTGCCTATAAAGTGATATATTGAACGGTGACCCTCTGAGAGTGGTACACTTAACATAGAATAACACAACTAGAAAATGACAGCTCGAGAGAAAGTTTGATAACTATTTCAAACTATTGCTGAATTATCTGGAAATTCTTCAAATGAGATTACTTTGGTCCACCTAGCTTAAGAAGTATTTTCCTAGTCTGTATAAAGTTCAAAGTAATTTGATTTAGTTCCTGGAAAAATGTCAGTTTTCTTGCAACTTAAACTTTTATTTGAGGTAGAAAGTTTCCCTTCTGGACAGGTTGCAGCCTGGAAGTGGTAAAATGTCTAGAGAGGGGAAACCAATGAAACTTAGTTGGGGAATAGTTCACAAAGGAATACAAGATGCATTACATAATGCAGCCCTGTGTTTGTGGAGCCTCTGACAGAATCCTGCAGCTTTAGCTCAAGCTGAAAGCTGCCACCAAAGTCCTCCCCAAATCCAGGCAGCTCTGAGTCTTTTTCCCCACCTCCTGCTGTGATTACTCTGGCTTCTGATTAAATCATACCTTAAATTTAAGGTCACTAACCTAAAACGACCCAAAGCTACTTATTTCTCTCTTCAACAGTTCCCCATTATTTGTAATATTTGGCAGACTTGAAAATAGCTTCTGTCCTAACTTATGTAGCCTTTTCTCCAAAAGCAAATGCTATACTGTAATAGTTTCCTTACTCGTGGGTTCAAACGTCAGGTGAAAGGTTTTGGAAGCTAATTAGCATGCTAAGGAGTGTGGAGCATTTGGGTGAGTCACAGCTGTGCTACCTGAGGGGTAGAGAAAATGTCTTGTCGTTAGTGATATTTAACGCGTGTAGTCTCCTCACTTAGCTTTAACAGAGCCAGAACTGCATTGCATTGTTTTCTTTATGTTTAATAGAAATCTTATTTATATCATCTCTTCTTTAAAACATCCATGCCTTTGGGGCTTAGTCTAATGTCTTATTTCTTACTTAAAATATACTTCTACTAATTTTAGAAAATTTTACCTTTGTTTTTATTGTATTAATAACTGAACTAGGTTGTAACAAATTCTTGTCATAAAACTTCTCATTTTATACTCAAATTTTTCTGTTTTGACCTGGTTTAATCCTTTTCTTAACAGAAATTTCCCCCTTGTTTTCAGAGTGAGCATTTCATTACATTTATTGAACGTCTAGTATATATAATCAAGATATGAGGCAAATGAATATTTATTAAATACCAAGAATGTGACCGGTGTCTACCATCTAGTTAGGAAGAACAGTTTGGATAACTCAACTTATGAAAATTATTTCTTGGTTAGAAATGCGTTCAGTAGCAGAAATTCTGACTTCAGTGGCTTAAACAAATAGGGGTTTGTGCTTCTAACGTAACAAGTCCAGAGCTAGAGAGCTGCTGGTGTGTGATAAACTCAGGGCCAACATCTCTGGGTTTATCTTTGCTTTTTTCTGTGTGCTTGTTGCCTTATGTTCACAAAATAGTTGCTGCAGCTGGAAGTATAATGTCCATATTCAAAGGAAGAAGAGGGAAGCAGAAGGATCACTTTTTACCTCTATCAGAAAAGAAAAAGCTTTCTGAGAAACCAGCTTCTCAAGCAGATTGCCACATAGATCTTATTGACTAGGACTGGGTCCCAAGGCCACCCTTGGTTGCTAGGGAGGCAAAGAAATCAGGGAACAGATTTGTCATAATTGGCTTAGAAATATTATAACTCATCGTTCAGGACTAAGCACATTGCCACTCTGAACAAAATAGGAGTCTGTAGGTAGGAAGAAATAGGGGAATAGATATTGAGTAGGCAATAGTGTCTATTCCAGCTGTACTGGTCAAAAATAAAAAAAGAAAGAAAGAAAATTAATGTGGACTACAAAAACTGGAAAATGATTTACGGCTGTGATAGAACACAAGCTGGACTATGAGATAACTAAAGGAATCAGACTGATAAAAGAATGACAATAGGACACGCCAGCTAAGGGAAGAACAAAAGCTTAAAATCAGGAACATATATGCTATGTATGGGAAGTAGACACTGCATTGTGAATTCCTCAATTCTTTGAAGGCAGGAAGTAAGGCTTATTCCTATTTATATTCCTAGTGTCTCACACATAGTAGATGCTTATTGAATCATAGTAAATGAATATATAATATTCTAACCCAGAAGTCCAGACATGATTTAATAAATCATGGAGATAATAGAATACAAAATTTAAAATTTAGGACTCACTTGGCAATACCAAGATAAAGGGAAACACTAATATAGTCTGGCTACACTCTGGAATACTTGTTGGGTAGTACTGGAACCTGGGATGCCTAAGCAAGGTGGAGCAAGAAGTGGAGGCTGAAGTATCAAGTTAATAATTTGAACTTGATCTGTGAAAATCTGATTATGTTTCTGGAGTAAAGTTTTGGTAATATACAAATGATAGTCTCCAACAGGCCCTCCAACTATTGGAAGCCTAGAGTATGTTGCTGTCACTTGTCCCCCTTTTCTCCGAGTTCTGTTCTCTGTGACCTTCAGGGATTTCCACTGTGAAAGGAGCTTTGGAAAAATGAGAAGTAGTTCTCTGGAGATTCCTAGATTCCTACTCTACAGTAACTGACATTTTACTTTTATTCAGTTCCTGTTCTATGCCAGTCAATCTGCTGCAGTTTTTAGGAGATCATTAAAATACCTGACTACAAATTGTTTGCATTCTAATCAAGAATTTAAATATCGTGATTGATTTAAGTAAAGAAAAAGAAATTTAATACTGTTCAAAAAAAATCAAGTTGGTCAGAAGGATAGTTTGACTGGCTTTTATTGTCATGGTACTGATTTAACCAGACAACTCAGGCCAAGAGTCAAACAAACTTGGTTCTGCAAATACCACATGAGTAACTTCCACTGAAGGGAAATTATCTTTCTCATTGTCCTGATCACTTTCTATTTAACAAAGGATAAAGTGTCTTGTCCTATTTTGTTTCCCGAACCCTGGAATTTAAATTTGGTTTACCATCTACAATATGGCTAAATAGTAAACTGAAATAATAAATGAAAGTAATTTCATTTTTGAATTGTACCTCCATGAATCCTACGTAATTTTAAGGATTTGCAATTCCTTTTTGTTTTCATGACCTTAACTTTACCTGAAAAATATACCAATGGAGTGGGGGATAGGCATGGTATTAAAATGTATAACCTTAGTAATGGCATTTCTAGCACACGTATGGTCTATAGCCATTTAGTGAAGTTTACTTATTGCTTTAGGCTTCAGTCTTCTTGGTTAGATTAGAATACTTCAGATTATTTGAGCTGAAGAGTACTTTTTATTTTGACAAAAGAACATTCATTTTGTTTTAATTGATTGAGTTATATATTTCCAGTGACAGATCTTTAACTCTTCTGAAGACCTGTAATATTATTAACATTGCACTTGGATAAGTCACTTAATTTATCTGGGCATCAGTTTTCTCATCTGCAAAATGAGGTAACTGGACTCATATGATCTCCAGCAACTTTCAGCTCTGGAATTGTATGATCTCATTTTTCAGTACAATTCAACAAATATTAATGAAATACTTGCATGATGCAAATCAGTATGGTAGGACCTAGATGGATACAGAGATAAATAATGTGATTTTTTCATGCAAGGAGTTTACAACTGGATGCATTCAAGATTGAGATGTATATTTCCCAACACATCCTAGCTCCTCATGTTCGGGATGTCATTTATGAATGAGGGCATATGATTCATTCCCAAAGGGGAGGAAATTCATTCATTTGTTAGTTTTTCGTATCTGGATTTGGAGAAACAAAAAAAAACGGGATCTGAACTATCATTTTAATAATATTGTGCAGTTGTATCCCACCTTCATTGCAGAGAATTTAGAGCATTCCAGACCATTATCTCATTCATCCCTAAAGAAGTCCATTGCAAATAGAAAGGTGTAAATATAGTTATGCAAATTTTAGTGATTAGAAAACTGGACCCTAAATTTCCTGGAGTTATACAATGAGCAAGTGAGTGAGAACAGGTGAAATTCTAGGAACCCTCACTCCAGGACTGCATAGCCAGCTTCCCCTGTGAATTACAGTTTCTTTTAGCAAGTTCAGCAGAGCCTGATTGCTAAACTATCTTCCACACCTGATCCTTCCTTATTCTTTATCTGAAGAGCAGCCATTGATGATTTCAGATGTATCACCAGGAAAAAAAAGGGCTATAGTGGAAGAATGGAATGTGTACAGCAACAGATGTGACAAGCAAGTTGTGATATAGTGATATAATGTTCCAGTCTTCAGTTTGCACTAAAATTAGAAGTGAAGAAAATTTGGGGACTCCTTCGTCAATCTGATCCATAAACATTTGACTATAGGCCCAGCAGCCATAAAGAAACCTGTGCTTTGGCTAGGCGAGAACATCATTCTGAACATGCCACCCTGGAAACTCTGCCTCAGTTCTTAGCATCACTAGAATTTTCCTAGCCTTCTTTTGAGGGGAGTTAGGAACATAATGAATCTACTTCTTTTTACAAATCCTGCAAGCAGCTCCTTGGAAACAGGTGATTAGGTTTCCTTCTTTACCTAAATCTTCCTAGGTAGTAAAAAAGTCATATCCATGTTTCGTCTCATGGTTTCCTTAGTCAAAAATTTGCATCTGAGGCCTAGGAAAATGTTTGGTTTTCATGATTGAATGTTTAAACAGGTGCACACTGCACTGATCTGGCTGAGGAAAGGTAGTCTCTTCCTTCTGGAAACCCTGACGTTAAGAGATAGATTCTCATGCCAGCTTTCATGAATGCTTGTGAAGGAAAGTGCAGGTGATTCTGAAGTCTTATTACCTGGGTTACCAACCCACTTGCCTCCCTCCCATTCTGTGTTCTCATGAAGAAATTGATTTAATAGATTCAAGGTATTAAATACATTCTGCATTAATATTATATGTACTCTTTGAATCCAAGTGGCAATACAATAGAGTTTCATTTTATAAATAACACCTTTCAAGCTAACACCACAGGGCATAGTACAAAAGAATCAAAATAGAACACAAATGCTGTAATCAAATGCAGACCCCAGGAAGGCTGATTAAAAAGGCATGTTGCTAGTAAGAGCAGCCGACAGGGTAAGTATAGTGGGTCAGAGCAGAAGAGCCAGCTGAACAGAAGGGTAAACTCAAATAAAATGGACTTGCCTGCCTGATTCACATGGACTTACAATTCTTCTTTGTCATCATCTACTTTTGGACTCAGGAATTGCAGGGGAGAGGTGTGCATATGTGTTTGCTGGGGAGGTGGGGATCCAATGTATGCAGTGTCATTAGGTTTATCCTCAGTCTTCACACACAACACAAACAAAAGAAAATCCTAAAGACAACCACCTGCAGCTGCCAGCACTGCCTACAGTATGATGGTGAGACAGCCCAACAGGGCTTGTTTTGCTTGATAATACCACTGGCTTTCAGAAAGCCCAGCTGAAGGAAACAAGTAGATCCTTCCCATAATAGTGGGAACAGATAGTATTGCTATAGCCAGGCATCAGTAAAAACAGGTAAATGGGTGAGATGGGTGTTTTGTGGCCTTAGTCTTGAGACAGTCTTCTCTCCACAGGACCCTCTTCTCACCCAGTTGCTTTCTGTGCTCTCAGCCTCTCACCACTACAACCCTTTCTACTGTCAAGTGTTTGTGTTTTTAAACCCTACCTCTAGTTATAGAATAAAAGGTTCTGTCCCCTTATTAAGGAATTAGGTGAAAACAGTGGAGGTATTTGAGTATACCTCCCCATCTGTATGTAAAGTTATTTCCGACAATGATCACTGTATACCTTGAGGAATGCATTAAACTGGTCATTTACTTATGCTTTTCTATTTGATATTGAAGGTAGAAGAATATAGGACAAGAATCATAGGAAAAATTTCCTGCTAAATATGTGACATTTTTCTGAAAAATAGCAACTTATAGTTAACAGCCTCCCCCAAAATGAGTCATGGAACAGCAAATATGGGTTCTAGAGTCAACAAAAAGAAAAGGAGAGATGAAGGAAAAATAATAGTTGAGGTCATCTTTACCACTCTTGAAGCTGTGGGTTGTTTTCAATGACTCTCCTGATTACCCACTTAGTTGAAATGCTGGACTGGGATCACTAATGCATAAATTTAGGTCAATAGTTTAGTATTTCTTTACATTTTTCCTAATCTGTTAATTATAAACAATTAAAACATATGTGGGCAGCATTTGTGGGGGAAAAAAGGTCATTATACAAATACAAGTATTGCCACTTTTATTTAATAGAATATTATTTTCCTTAATTCTGACAACATTTATTTCATTATGCAGAGAGTCAGTATATTACTAAAGGTAAACAGCAGGCCTAGTAAGTAGTATAGTAAGTAAGAGAACACTGGATTGTAATCTCCAAGGTGAGTTATTTCATAAAGTGTGTAAGCAAATAACTCTACCAGTTATCAATATACTGCCTCTCAGATCCAAATTTACCCTTCCTTGCCTGCTCTACAAAAATGTATCTGGGTCCTTTAAATATTTTTCCTTTCCTAACTGTGTGAGTGTGCTTTGTCAGTGAGGAATCAGACAGACATTATAGGAGATAGAGGTTCTCCTTCCTGGCCCCCGTGTATTTTTTGGCAGGCTCCTGCCGTGCGCATGGTTCTCTAAGGCCTGGCTCCTGCAGCACACACAGCTGCCCCGGTGCCCAGCAGCTGAAGCACAGGTAGCTTCTCCAGTGCCCAGCAGCCAGTGGCTACGTCTAGCACCCAACACACATGCATGCACACACGTGCACACATACACACATCAGGTGGTTTATGTAGTAGTGTGCCTCAAATGAGACAGCCTCCGTGTGAACAGCTTCCCTGGCACCCTAGAGTATAGACTTCCAGCAAGTTTTACTGACAGCTCTCCAGCAACTTCTTTGCCATTCATTCATTCACTGGCTATGCCTTGTCCAACAAGGACTAGATCCCAGTCTAGAGGTGTAAGGGACTCTTCCTTGGGCACTCTCTATCAGCCCTAGAAGTTGTGGTTGCTCCTTATATTTGCTTATTCTTATATAATTCACAGTCCTCTTCTTATTAGTTACTTCCTCATTACTCCAATCCCCCGTTATAGTTAATAATTCTTTATATTAAATTTTTCCTATTCAAATTGCTGTGTGGTTTCTCTCTCCTGATGGACCCTGACTGATACATGACCAAAGAATATTGAAATAATCTGTATTGTTTGGGAGTAGGGGGAAGTCAGTCATCTCTTTATGGAATGATTTAGCATTGGTATGATGTGCCTTATCCAGGCCTGGCTATTAGATGAACAAAGAGTTTTGAGAATTTGATGCTAGATTGAAAAGTGACATAAGAATATGATGCTATATACTATTTTTAACTGTACATATGGTTTTAAGGACCCAATTTTAAAATATTTTACTTGATTTCACTGAGAGTTTTTTTTTTTTTAATGTAAACTATAATAAGGCAAACAACAAAAGGCTGGACTCAAAAATAATTTGTTAGCCTTGAAAAGATGTTGCAAAATAATAACACTATAATGTGAATATGTAGATTATTAATGCTAGGGAAATAATGATACCCATCATTTTTTGAGAACTCATAGCAATAGAGGTAGATACCATTATTATCCCTATTTACAAATAGAAAAATAGAGGTTCAGGAAGGTTAAAGAACTGGCCTAACATGGTATGTGTAGTAACATTTCAGAGCCAGAATTTGAACTTAGATCTGCCTGTGAGCCCTGGCTCTAAACCATTGCTCTCTGCTTCCAGAACACTCATACTGAAGTAAATAGCAAGCTACCTGGGAGAACAAACACAGAACACTTGTTTGTGTTGTTTTCATCAAATATCCAGAAAAAGAAACTGTAATGTAACCCTAGAATGTTTAAGCACACACCCTGAGATATTTCTGAGATAATCTACTACTCTTACCTAACAAGATATGGACAAACTGGGTGAACACTGGTGATCAAATCCCCAGAACCAAAGTGTTAACCGTGTATTAAAAACCCAGCAGCCTTTATTCAGAGCTGAATTGAAGGCAGATGAAATATTAACAGCAGTTCTAGCAGCACAAAATGAAATATGAGATCCTGTATCAGAAATTATTAGTAACCTGTTAAAAGAAATGCTGAAAAATGGCAGTTACCAAATTAAAACTGGGAAACAGAGCCCAAATGGGAAATTTTGAAAAGTTTGGAGGAAAATAAATGACAGATTGTCCTCTTGGCTCTTATTACTATGCCATCCTAAATCCTACTTGGCAATACATGGTGGAGGTGAAATAAGAACTGCATCACTGCCAGTGCTGGTCCTCAAATTTATAGTCCTAAGTGTCTGTGAGGGTGTCTGGGATTGATTGGAAAAGTAGTTGGAATTTGGTAGCTTTATCTAAATTGAAGAGTCTGGAGACTCTTATTATGAAAGGCTTCCTCTCATTTGTGAATTGGCCCCTTTGCTCCACTTTTGGATGCCTGGCTTCCTCCATGCCGAGCTGCACTAAATGTTTCTACATGGGAAAGCTATTCTCCTTAAATGCTTTCAAATTTAAAGCATCTATCTGGATATGTTCATGTTTACGACTCAAAATATCTAGCATCAAAAAAAGAGAGAAAGGTTACAAATACCGGGTAGTAAATGAAGGCGATATTTTTCCATCAGTAACTGAGAGCAGAGAAATGACTATAAGCAGAGTTGTTGAGCAGTTGGTGCCAGAGAGAAAAAGGAAATGAGCTATAGAACCATAGAATCTTAGTGTTGGCAGAGACTATGGAGTTCAGGCAGTCCAACCCTATCATTTTTCAATGAAGACACTGAGACATGGGGAGTTAAGGGACTTGACTTGCCCTAGACACATAGTTGTTTACTGACAGTCAGGCCAAATACATTTCCCAACTCCCAGTCTGGAACTCTGTAGTTCAGCATGCTACTGCCATTCTCTACCGAAAATTAACACTAACCCAGCCTGGAACATAGAAGAATTCAGCATCTGTGGGGAGCAAGAAAAATGATGAATTCTGAGATGGAAGTCAGTCTGGGAAAAGGTGAGGGGAAATGGATGATTCTCCTTCATTGTGACTCTTTGGCCAACTTTCTGCAAGACATTTTATGTCAGTTTACTCCCCTGTGCCTTCCCACAATGATAAAATAATTTGGTTGCAATTCTCCAGGGTTTATATTTATTCATTCAAATTGGATTTGGTTAGAGAATTCTCCCATGTACAGGTTATCTTGATTGGTTTGTGGGTGGCATTGCTATTGATTCCTCTTATTTATGTGAGCCTGAATTTTTCCTCTAGCACTGAAATGTGCTCCAGAGTCCTTGTGGGGAGAATCTTCTCCAACGGACACCCTAACTAAGGATCAGATGTAGGTTTAAGATGCAAAAATTATCTTCTGTTAACCCTTGTATTCTATTAATCTCATGAAGAACTTGAGCCATATGTGGGCCTTATAATCAGATTCATGAGTTTGGTGAAATAATTTTCTTTATTTGGAAGCACAGGATAATTTGAAGTAAACCAGTAGCAAAGAAGATACAATAAAAATGTTTCAGTAGGATTCCCTGTGATATAGCAGTACAGGTCTTTTAGACCAATCGAATATTTTTCAGAATAGAGCAACCGGAAATGAGAGAATCAGACAGTATGATGAAAACTACAGATGGAATGCTTTGCATGAAAAGTGATTATATACAACAGAGGGCTCAGGAGCAGGTAGGCGTGGAGTTGGAAAGGAGTGGGTAACTGAAATAAGAGAAGATAATGCTTGACCAGGTCTAGTAAAATATTCCCTGCCACAACTGCTGTTCCATGAAGAGACTGAGCCAAGAGGCCTGAAAAAACTAACCTTAAGTTCAGCGTTGCCATTATTGTGGGAGGCATCAGGGAGAGCACATCCGGATTTGTGTTTCACAGTAATCACTGCTGGGTGTCAGCATTCATCAGCCAGATGGTCAGACCCACAATTAATCAATTAGACTGGGATGATCAACTGGACTAAGTTTTCCCTTTGGTAAAAAACCCTCATCATGCGGTCAAGGCCGATAGCACTTTTATCCTGTTGCTTTTGGAGAAGCTTCTAAAAATCCCTCTTTTCTTTTTTAGGTCTCTAGTTACTGAATGCTATTAAGCTCCAAGCTGCTTTGACAACATAGATACCCCAAATCAAGATTTTAACATAATAGATTTTTAACATCCTCTGTGTTCAAGCACAATGTTTAACGTATCCAGATAGAAACAAGCTTTTTAAGGCAACATCCTCTGAGGAATGTTGCTCAACTGATTTTACTAGAGTCTTCGTATTGGTTCCACTCAATACAGTGCAACGACACTGGGAATGATTCTTTCACTGGCACTTATGATGATGATATGATAATCAAATATAAACAATAACACTTTACTGAGTGTTCAACCTGTGATAGATACTACTGTGATAAGGACTGACAAACACTGATTCTGTCTTTACAATAATTCAAGGTAATAATATTCCATTTCAAAGAAAAGAAAACTGAGGCTAGAAAGTTCATTTGCTCAAGGTTAAGCGTTTATCAAAGACATGTTGAGATGATTTAATGACCTCTAGAATGAAAACTAAATAAAATTTACATTTTTTACACATCTTACACATCTGTATGTCCTTAAGGGATAACAATTAGAAATATATGGTGGGTCCTTATTAGTCCTGTTCAAAGCACTGTAAAGAAATATTTTACTAGCATTTCCCAGCTCTGTTGATGGTATTCTCTTTTCCCTGCCATTCTTGCTGCATCCCATCTGACTTTTGAAGTTGCTTTCTTCCTTATTTTGGGGCCATCACCACTATTTGCTCATAATTCTGTCCCCACCTCAGTTTCCTTATCTAGAAATGGTTCCTCTAAGTTTGCTTCATACGCTAAAGTCTTTTCTTTATCCATTGGCTCATTCAGGTGATTTGCCTCCTCCAAAACAAAATGTTTATTACTGATTTATTTTTCAGGTTGAACCTGATTTTTTTCCTCTGGCTGTTTTTCTTTTCCCTCTCCTCTTGCTTATGACAGTACTACTGCACAGGAAGAGGTGTTTGAAAGTCCTGTTGACTAGAAGTGTCACTTGCTGTTGGAGGTCTATGCTGACCCCACTGGGTAGAAATATAGACACAATTTCATATTTCCCTTGTGTTCCATCATTGAACTTATGTCTTTCTTTTCTCTTAGTTCTTCTCTACTGCCATCCAAGCTTAATTTAAGGAGTGCTTCTCTTTAACCATTTTATGACCAGATTTTACAGGCTATACAAGGACACTATTGACCCAAATGCACATCTTTGAGATATTAGGCTTTTACTTATAATTACATTATTTTATGGAACATGGGCTTCCTCTTGTTATTTTACTGCAGTGCTTTTCTTTTGTTTGTTTTGCTACTTACCAAACTGGGAAAGCAGTACCTAAATACCAGGATAGTGTATAGGTAACCACTGTTTCTTAAATCAAGTTCAGGAGCACATGGAAAAAAAGGTATTCCAGAGATCTTAATGAGCATCTTTTCTCCTCCAGGCCTCTACCCGTGCCCTCTTTTTCTGTCTGTGGTACTCTAATTTGTTCTTGCTGTGTTTGGTAGGCAGCTGTTCTGAGTTTTTCCCTTGCTGCTCCTTTTTGTACCCTCCTACAATCTTCACCCCAGAGCTGATGAGGCTCTTTCATTTTGACCTGCACTATCTCCGTGAATTGCGGAGCTGAGCCCTGCCATCTAGACTGCCTTTCTGCTTGGTTTTGCTTCTGACCTAAACCCCCCCTGCTATTCCAGGCCTGGCCTCTCATGACCAGAGACTGCTGACTCATCCTGGCCTGTGCCAAGCTGTGCAGTCGCTTAGCGATGTGGACAGGAGTCGAAGGACTAGAATGAGATCACTGAACTCATTTCACTTGTTGCTTACGGTACAGTCCAGCATGAGCTGGAAATGTAGGAACCTCAGCCTCCCGAGCAGAAAGAGTAAGTAGATTAAACACACTGCATCACCAAGTCCTCAACAAGCAGCAGTGGGGTGGCGGGTGGAGCTGGCTTTTTCATGGCCGCGTCTAGGGCATTCCGGTTCATCAGGAATGTTCCTTTGTCCTGTCCTTCCTCTCCTCCACAATCGCACCCTCCCCCCACCCCTTCCCTGAACTTCCCTTCTGGAAATGTCTGGATGGCACAGCAATGATCTGGGCAGAAATGAAATTTTGCTAATAAGCAGCCTCCACAAGAAATCCTAGAACAGTGACACTGTTGGAAACTGCTTAGTTTGTCTCCTGGGAACTGACATGAACTTCCCAACAGAATTCAAGGAAATGAAAAAAAATCTTTTTTTGTTCTCCTTTTCTTTCTGATTCTCTTTTTCTTTCTGTTTCGAGGGAGGCAGTTTCAGGAGACATGGCTGCATTCTGGTGTGGTGTAAAGTTTTCCGTCGGGAGACAATAATGAACATTCCTCTGGCAGGACGGGATGGGCTTTTTTTTTTTTTTTTTTTTTTTTTTTTTTTTTTTTTTTTTTTTTTTTT
>NW_006781722.1:370877-387556 GCF_000442215.2 Lipotes vexillifer
TTTTTTTTTTTTTTTTTTTTTTTTGTTTCTCTTGCTGTTGTTTATTTATAAGACATTTCCTCTCAGTTAGTAGAAGTTAGATCGTAAGAGGCTCCAGTGATTTTCCTTCCACCTCCCCTCCCTAATTTCTGTGCTTCAGCACTCTGGAACACTGTGAACTTGACAAACTAATCAGAGCAGGGAGCTTAGCAGCCAGGCCTGGACACTCTCAAGAGACTGTGCTGATTCTCAGTCGATACTCCTTGGATCAGGAACCATAGTCCTGGTGAGTGGTGAGGTTCCAGAATTTGATGTGTCAAGGATTCTATTCTTGGTGTCTCTGAGGCAGTCAGGAAATAACGAGTGTTTTTAAAAAGGAAAAAAAAGAATGCAGTTTTTTTAAAAAGCTACCAAACAATCCAACGGCCTGATGAAGATTTTACTGTGCACAGCTGAGAGCACTCTATGGACAATGGCTGAGCCTTGAGTCTGTGCTCAGGAGGAGCCTGCAGGCTTAGGTTTCATGCTGCCACCGATGGATGTCAGCCTTGGCAGGCCTGGCAAACATGCTTGTGGGAGGAGGGAGATAGGTGAGTGAGTGCAGCTGGGAGGTAGTAGTCCGGGTGGTAGGAGGGGGAAGTGAAAGTGGGATTCATGGTTTGTTGGGAGTTTCTCTCTACCAACTTTTCATGCATCTCTCTTCCGCACATTTACATTATGCTCAGAATACATAACGTACCCAGCTAAGCAAGAAAGAGAAGTGGATGCATAGCAGAATATTGTTAATACTGTTCTTCTAAAGATCACTTTGCTAAGAACTGGCTGTTTTTAAATATTAGGGAAACTCCCTCCACCCGACCTTTGGAAAATATTATTTGTCATACCCTCTTCTTTATTCTTCTGCATTCATGATATCAAACAGAAGAATGCAAGGAGAATCCTTATTTGGTTCCAGGGAAATTTATCATTGTGACATAGGAAAACTAGATGACTGTCCTCACAGTATTAAACCCAAATATAGTATTGTCCTCAATATAAGAGATTCTGATTGAGTGTGCTCTGGGAAGTTGTCAAAGGAATGAAAAGGGGGTGGTTGCATGCTGTCTGATATGAGACTAGCAGAGGAGTCAACAGACCAGCTTTTGGTTCCAATACATGCCTTCCGTGTCCTTGTTAATAATTCACACTCTCCCTGGAAGTGGAGTTTCGGTTAGAATGTGTATTTGTCTTTTACCATCAGGTCCCTACTTACTTGCTCTTTCAGAGGTATTTGATCTTACTGTGTTTTCTTGTCTTCTTTCCAATTTCAAGAATCCAGCATGTTCCAAAATATTAAGAGTGGAAAAAACAGAAAACAAAAAAACATGGTGGCCGTAAAAGCATTTGACTGTGTGGCAGCATCTGAAGTGAATTGCTCTTTGGAGAGAGGGAGGAGTCTTTGATGTCCCCAATATGGTTCTCATAGGCTAAAACTTCCAAGAACCACAACCCAGCCTAAGGGGCACTTACTCGATGTTCTTAAATATTTGGAAAGAGATGCTATTTTATTGTTTTAGTTTTCCTTGCTATTAACACATTGCCAGTAGATTCCTCCTAAAAGTTGAAAATGCTTTAGCAATAGTTGATTTTACATTTAACCAGATGTGTATTGTGTGTGCCTGTTGTGTGTACTCTTGTCCAAGCTGGTACAGTCATCCAGCATATTACAGTGATACTTGGCTTTGGAATTTTGTTTGCTACTCTGGGCGATTCAGATTCTTAACCATTGAACTCACGCATGCTCGTTTATTCCTGTGGTCCCTACAGACACTGACCCCTGCTACAGCCTCATCAGGGTCTGTCAGTGACCTCTAGGACAAAGAGTCAGCTTCCTTTCACAATTCCTGTAGTTTGTGAGGCACATCAAATTCCTGAGCTGTCATTGTGATAGGAAGCAGTCCCAGAGTTTTATTAGGACCAGTGTGCTGAAAGTTTAATGGTATGTAATGGAAAACTTGCCTATTTCAGTTAGGCCATGTCAGTTATGACCATACTACTTGTATGTGTAATGTTTCTTGGGGATTTTCCATTAATTCTTTTTTTCTAAAGAAAGAAGTTGAAAGGGAAAATAGTGTTAAAATTTTTTCTAAGTTTGATATAAAAAATGTAACTAGTTTTACCCCATTACCACCAAGACCTACGTTAGGTTGTGCCTTTCTCAGTTAACGCTTAGGCTGCACAGACTGCTGGGAGAATTGTCTGTTAATCTCTGGTAGGGATGATGTCTATTAGGACTGCACTGAGGGCAAGCTGTATATCTAATACTTAGAAAATATTTTATTATTGAAATCCTGTAGCCTGTACATGAAATTTTATGAGCATCTTTAAGCAGAAAACAGGTAAACACAAATATCTAAGAGTATATCCCAAGAGATGACATTTAAAAAATATAACCTGACAGAGAAATTTTCCTCATTGTTGCCAAGATCTGGAGTTCCACATGGCTGTGGAAGAAAGAATTCTATGGCTAAGTTGGAGTATTTAAGTCAGAATTTGATCAGTACACCTTTGACAAAAAGGCAAGATAATGATGTATTTCTTTCCATTTAAATGGTTGTAAATGGTTACCTGATCTTTTCAAAACCTATGTTATAAACCTTCACAGTGTACTATCAATAATTCAGTTTTCCAGTGCTGATCACCCAAATTTTTATTTCATTTCAGAGGATGCACGTTATAAAATGTATATTATCTTGCACGTGCATTTTTGCTGTAAGCACTTCCTATGTTATATTTATTTAAATAGGCAGTCACAAAGAGACACAAATGACATTGCTAAATAACAGAATTATTATTGCCCCAGTAAGAAATTATTCTTTCTTATTTATATACAAATGCTTTTTGATATTTATGTGATTCCTTTCAAAAGATACATATCTTTAAACATTAGGATGAAGGCATTGATTCATTATATCATGTGATTGTATATGTATGTTATCTTATGCATAATCACATACCTATATTCAACTATTAAAGATATAACCAAATCCTAGGTAGGCTTACTTGCCTTTGAATTCAATCAGACGTTTTGCAAATCAATCATAAGTGAAATGTAGTTGACATTTTATCACACTGACAACACAGAAATTTTGCACAAATACTTATGAACAATATCTGCAAAAGATAAGATCTGGTTAGCTGATAAGATTGGTAATTATCCTTCATTGAACATACATGTTAGATTATGAGCCTAAATTCTATTTATGTACAACTTCAAAATATTAATTGCTATATGTATAAAGTAGTTCAAAATTAAATAGAAGGAAATTAAATTGCTTTTAATTATCTGAAAATTGAGAATATATTTAATGATTCACTTTATTTTGTAAGAATGAATTTATATACAAATGACCCAGTTTATTCTAGTTTCTCAGCTACTTAGTTGTACATTAAATACTTTGATGCTGTATTTGCATATCAGCATCAGCAACTATAATTTCCCAAATACCTTTTCAAGATAACCAGCCAAGACATATTCTTGTGAAGTCACACTTTTCTTTGAAGCTTTCCATAATAACTCAGATTAAAAGTGAACTTCCCCTTCTGACATTAATTGCATTTTAAAAATCGGTAGCTTTTGTTTGACACTTATCATGTACTGCTTTGAACTGAAGTTTTTTTATATGTATGAAACTACACGTGGTTAGAGGAAAGGTACTACATGTTATGTTTATTTATCTCCCTTCCAACCAATGTCAAATTGCCTTAATCTGAATGGAGGATCAATGAATATGTGATGAATGAATGAGTGGATGAATGGACGGATGATATCCATATGGCAGTGCATTGACATTGAGTACGTATTGCTTATCGTATGGAAGAAATACATCCAGAAAACAAATCAACAGATTTTTCTATATCTGAATCCCTTAAACTCCCATATTAGATCTTCCAGCTAGCTGACAGCAACTCCAGTCATTTGCCAAGGTAGCTTTCCTAATCTCCACAATGCCCAGGTGATTTCTGATGGGACATGGAGTCTTGAGCTCACAGTAGTTCCCTTCATTTTCCAGGACTCGTGAGGGGGCCGAATACCCAGGTCGGTCTGCTCCTGCAGTCTGAAAGTACCAGACTGGCCTCTAATGTATCATATTGACCAAAGGCTCCTCCAGCTTGTCAATACTTGCCTACAGTCAGTCAGCGGTTCTTCCTTTCCTCAAACTCAGCATCTAAGGAGCTCGGGCTGATGTCAGATGTGGAAAGGCACGAAGACTAGCTATGAATGCCCATGAACTAGACAGGAGAGGGGTGGGGCAGACAGACAGCACAATAAAGAGAGGGGCAAGAGGACAGGCAGCCAAATCATTTCCACGATCTTAACAGGCACTAATTAAATGCCCTGTTTTAGGCAAATAATAGCTGAAAATAGCCAAGGGCAATTGTTTCTCATGAATAAGTGAAGAAATTGGTGAGATCTCTTGGTGCTTCCTCAGTCAGTAAGCTGGAGCACACTAAGGCACATTTGGTGCTCTGGACACATCGGAGGAGAGGGGCCCATTCCAACACCCTAAATGGTACCCTGCTGACACGAATAACATCCAGAGACTAACTTCATATTACTAGAAGCTGACCCTAATAAACAATAATTAAAAGAAGCCACAATATTTTGTGAAATTTAATTATATCTGCTATCAATTGTCAATCAATGGTCAATCAACTTGGCAATCCCCAAACTACACCTAATTCTGTCTCCTACACTGAATTCTTTTCTAGAGCTTCTAATATATATAAATGATATGTACTAGTTCGATTTCCATCTCTTTTTATTTTTCCTATTTATCCTCCAGGAAACTGAATTCCTAGATGTAAGCAGCCAGAGGGAGAAAAAGGAACGATTCACATAACGGATAATTAACCCTTGAACAATGGAAAGTTAACTCTCCATAGACATGCCAAAAACTGAAATGTTTTGTTGTTGAATATGTTCTCCTTTGGGTGTTAACACATAGAGGACATCTCCATTAGCACAAACTTGGCACCAAACAACCTGTTCATTCTCAAGCTACAAATGCCACACTCGCCTTCCAGTTCATTCTGGCAGGATTTGTAGCATGATGTCCTCTTGGGTAGTCATGTACAACCCACTCTGAGGGGCAAAATTGTATGAGTGCCTAATCCACTTTTGAAAATGAAAGAAAAGGATCTGTTCTTATGAAAAGCACCTAATAAGGAAAGATACAAATTGTAATAAAAAGTGTTAGCACCTTGCATCTCCTGTTAATTGCCTTCCTAGTCAAAAGGTACCAAAATAGTGTAATAAATGTTAGACATACATCATAAACAGAATGCAGAAAAATGTCTCTTCCTTTTAACAGTGAATTAAAAGAGTAGCAAACCTTAAACTACCCATATTGCCTTAACTTAGGCTCCTATCCTTATTCATCTACTTCATTTGTCTAATGAGGATAATAGTACCCGTTTGACTTATTTACCAGCATTGTTATGAGGATCAGATTACAAAGACTGTCTCTTCATTACATTCAATAAACATGGATTTAACATTCATTCATTCACTCATTTATTTATTAATGCAGGAAACATTTTTGAACCATATTCTGTGTCAGATATTATTCTAGAGGCTAAAGCTTGATGCATTTATTAACAAATATGTATTAAGGAGCACATACTATGCACCTAGCACTTTTCTAAGGGCTGAGGATACTACAGTAAACAAAACAAACAGGAGTCTCTATTCTCAAAATACTTACTTTTTAGGCAGGGGAGAAAGATGACACAACAGGTACATATGTAAAATATATAGTATGTTAGGTAGTGATAAGTGCTGTGGAGAAAAGTGAAATAAGGAAGAGAGACAGAGAGAGAGAGAGTGTGTGTGTATATGTGTGTGTGTGTCAGGAGTAAGGTTGCAATTTTAAACTGGGTAGAAACGGAAGGCCTCACTAAGGGGACAACATTTGAGAAAGGTAAAGAAGCAAGTTTTGTGGATATCTAGGCAAAGGCTAGAACTGGAACTACAAAGGCCTGGAACTACCAAGTGCAAAGGCCCTGGACAGAAATGGAGTTGTATCAGGCAAGTCTGAGGGGTAACAGGGAAGTCTGTGTGCAGGATCAGAGTGAGCAAGCAGGGGAATGGTAGATGTAGCAGGGAAGGCAGTGGGGGCCTGAGCACGTGGGCCTTTATGTGCTGTTGTGAAGGTTTTGGCTTTGTCACTGACAATACAGAGATGAAAGGACATGACCTCAAGTTGTTCGTTGGTGGAGAGGCAGATAGGGAAACAAGCAGGGATAATGGCATATGCTAAGTATCGTTAACTGGAGGATGCTCAAGGAACCTTGGAGGCACAAAACAGTGAATGTTTACCCGAATGTACCTTGTGGTAGAGGGTCAGGGAAAGCTTCAGAAAAGAGCTAATAAGTCCCTTCTGGGCCTTGTAGGATTCTCCCAGATGGTCAGAGGGAGGAAGAACATTCAGTAAGAGGACCAGAAGGGGCGAAGACACTTAAAGAGGAAATAGCATAGCAGAGTTGGGGAACAGTATCACTAATGTTCAGTAGAGGATGTGAAGAAATGATGCTATAGATGTAGGCAGGGGACAATCATGTTGGGCCTTGACTGCCACGCAAAGATGTTTTAACTTCATCTTGGGGCATTTGGGGAGCCACTGAAAGGTTTTAAGTAGAGAAGGTTAATGACCAAACTGTGTTACAGAAGATCACTCTGGCAGCATGGTGGAGGATAGATTGGAGGAATGGGAGAATAGAGACAGAAAAATGAGTTAGGAGGCAACTAAAATTGTTCAGACAGAACACAATGAAGCTCCGAACTAGGACAATAACTATGGGAATAGGGCGGAAGAGACACGTTTGAGAGATAAGAAGCAGAATGGACACAATTTAATAACCTTTGGGCTAGGCATCAAGAGAAGGAGTTTTGGATTGCTCCCAGGTTTCTGCCTTATACAACTAAGCAAGAAAAGCTACGAGGAGGAGGAATGGGTTTTGTAGGCTGGGGGAAGATGATAAATTTGCTTTTGAATGTGTTAATTTTGAGATGTTGGGGAATTATCCAGACTGATGCCTGGTAGGCTGTTGGATTTAGTCAGGAAAGCTGGAGATAGGTCAGGGATAGAGATAAGTTTGGCAATCATCTGAATCGTCAGCTTCAGGATAATAGTTAAAATTACAGAGTGGACTTTTCTCAAGGAAAATTTATTGACAGAAAGCAAAAGGTAGCAGATCCTTGGAGTAAAGCACATTTATGGCAGAGAGGGAGAAAGAGGAGTCTTAGAGAAGATTATGCTGAGCAATTATTATGTGCCAGCCATTGTGCTAGGTTGTGGAGGAACCAAGATGACTAGTACCCAGATCCTGCCCTGAAAGTACCCACAGTTTGTAAAAATATAAGAGGTTTCTATCACTGCCAACCATGGACAGTGCTAACAGAGGAAATGTCCAAGCATAACAGAGAAAGTAGTACAGAATATTTAATTAGCATTACGGGAGATTATAAAGGCAGAATCCTGGAAAGTTTGCTGCATGCATGTTGCCATACAGTTCATTTCTGATTTCTCTAATACTTGTATGTGTATGTTCTGGTGTTAGCATGGGTTCAAGCTATTGGCAAAACAAGCCAGGTGTAAATTATGGTAGAATTGAAATCGATAATGCTTTGAAGCACTGGAGTGCCCAGCTCACATCAGGGCATGCGTCTGTGTTCACTGAAACATGGCTATCAAGTGCACCCCGAGTCATTAGATGTGTTATCCAGTGAATAACAGCATAATGATATTTTAGCAGAGCAGCCTTATGATAAATTCTGCTTTAGTGAAACTCCATATACAGAGCAATTTCTCCTGGCCGTGTACATTGCATGGCAAAGAAAGGATATCCTGCTGTGTATCTGAAGGCTGTAATTTCATTTAGGGGTTCTATTGACATTGTAAACTGCAAGAGCAGAGCTCAAGTGGCTATTTAAGTCATAGGAACTTCAAGCTAAAATTACTGCCTAGTCCTAATCGCCACCTCTGAGGGACTCCTGCCTATATATATGTGTTTTATGTTTCTATCTTTGTGTCTATAAATACTCAAATCACTCCAGGGGCTGAGGTGATAAGCCGTCCTAAAATATGACAGGTATCTGTCACCTTTGCAGCTGGTATAGGCTAAGGGCTAAAAGCAGTTATATTATTCATTGAAGGTCAAATGTTAAAAGGGGCCAGAAACTCCCCAACAAGTTCAGAATATAGGTGTTCTTGTTTTCCTGGTTGAAGACATTCTCTATTTCTGTTTAAGGTCAGAGTCTTCCAGCATGTTGAGGCTAGAAAAGTTGGGACCTTTAAACTTACCTGTACATCAGAGTTTACAGCTCGTAAGTGTTTGCCCCATTCGTTCCTCTCTTTGCCTTGACCCATGATCTCTTGTGAAAATACTAGTACTGGATAGTCTTCCAGTAAGGTATAGATTATATACAATGCCCCACAAAAGTGATTCCCTAGACGTCTAAAGGGTCCATTCTGTCCTGAGATACAGTCAAGCTGAAAATTGGAAGCCATAATAATTGACTTGAATGTTTATTTTCTGGAGAAAATAAATTTAAATAAAATTGCAAATTGTCAAATTGTGTTTATTAGATGATGCTTTGGAATTGACTCCAGGAGAGCAACAAGGAAAGATTCAAAGCTATGTATGTTTCTCTTTGGTTTTTAATGAAAATGTTTGTGCCCCTACATCAACTATCAACTTTGTCCAGAGAGGCCACTACAAAATTAGACACTGGAGTTTAAACTTATTCAGTCATTATGGCTGACATTTTATTTGGTCACTCTCTTTCCCGGGCTTGGGAATCATCTTTCTACATACTGTCTTAAATACAAAATCCCAGCAGGATTATCATGGTTCAGAAAACCACAATAGTAATAGAACTTATGACTCCTCATAAGGTAAATGTGTTTTCAGTGATCTTACTAACCCTTATATCACCCTGTAGAGGAATGGAGGATGGAGAGGTAGATAGCTGGACCCCCAATTAGTGGCTGAGACTGAAGTTTTTACTTTCCATATTAGCCTGACTATTGTTCTACTGCTTCATCACAATATTTCTTTATTGCTTAAATAGTATAATTAAAAATTAAAGTCTATAAGAGCTGAATCTCTCTCATCTGTTACCATGAGATTTTCATTATATTCCTGAGCAACATAATATGCCATTGTCACATTTCTGAGAAGTGATACTGCCCTAGTAAGAGTATACTCAAATCATTTATATCCATGGGAATGTAAAAAAAAAAAGAGAGACATTATGTAGACATAGATAAGCTCCGTCATGAAGAAGTACAACTCTCCTATTGTTCTCCTGGATTTAGGCAGCATAGCAGAGTGATTAAGAGGGCAGACTCTCTGGGCTCTGCCACTTGCTAGCTATATGACCCTAGGAAAGCTATTAAATTCTTGTGCCTCAGTCTCTTAATATATAAAATGGGGATGATAATGATACCTTCATCATAAAATTACTATGTGGAGTAAGTGATCTAATAAATGTAAAATAATTAAGCCAATGCTTGATATACAGTAAGCACTCAATAAACATTAGCTGCTATTATAATCACCATTATCATCCTCCTCTTCATCACTTATTCCTATACTATAGAGTCTTGGTTAATAGCTGTTAGGAAAATTCCTACACATGTGTGTACATGCGCACACATACACACATGCAAACACACATGCACACACCTCATCCACCTAACAGTGCTTGCTTACCTCAGCTGTGGGCTTAAGTTTCACCTATATGTTAATTTCAATGTCTTCCTAAGCAGAGAACATATAAGGACTCCATGCTTTGGACGAGGTGGGTTTGATACTAAATTCAGCCTTCACACTGGTTTCAAGTACTTAATGAAGAATTACACAGTGGCTGGTCCTCACTCCTATTACTCACTCTAGTTGTTTTCATCTCATCACTTAAGACCTTCCTAAATCATAAATTCTGTTAAGCATGATCTAGTCCAAATCTACTGATGGGTCCGCCATTATAGTTTCAGCTCAATAAATAAATGTGCAGTAAATGAATGAATGTTCTATTTTCACCATCTTCACTTAGGTCCTAGTGCTGGCTACCTGTTGTTCTAAATGTTAACCTCATTGTTTATCTAGGCCAGTGCATTCACTAACCCTAGTTATTATTCTGTCTTCCAATCCAGATTCTGCTAGTTATTTTTCTCCTCTTGCCTGATTTGAAACTCTCAGTACTGATATCCAGTCACTATAGTAGGCCTACCCTCCTATCTGCCTCATCTTTTCCTTTGTGGAACCATTGACACTATCCTTAGAACTGTGTTCTTTATGCCTCTGCCTATACCTTCTTCCCATTTGAAATCTGAACTTTAATCTTATAAGTGATTATTATCCATTTGTATTTTAATCTGATACCCTTGGTTCTAACCTTGATTTTGATCTTCATATCACGTGTTTCACACACCCTTTTGTATATTTATTATATTTTGAGAAAAATATGCTTACATCAATAGTAAGTGAAAGCTGATATCAAGCCCTATCTGTAAGAAACAGCATTCAACCACCTTGGCAGACCACGTGTTGTACCATTTGTTATGCCTCCACAATGGTCCTTATCTTAGTCCCTTGATAAATATCAGAGACCTGATATCCTGAACCTGGTCTCAGTTGCCATATACCTGCTCCACCTCTAGGCTGATGCTAACAAACTTAATTAATGTAAAATTTAATTGAACAATGTTGGAATTAGTGTAGAATACATCTAATAGTAAATATCACATGTAAAAGGGAGAGAAACTAACAGCAAAATCCAACATCGTTGCAGCTGGTAAACACCATTCACCATTACATTTTGACATATTTATTGTGTTCCTCTTATTGTCCCTTTTTTTTGGAAGGGGCTCGTAAAAAAGAGAAAAAAACAATTTAAAGAAGAGGTACAATTTAAATTTAGAAAGAAGTATGATACTAAACTTAATTAGTATTTCTCACAATAGTTAACAGGGTTACTATTAGCAGTGTTACTATTATCAGAGACAATAAATACCTGCTTACAAGGAGCTTCTAGTTTGTATAGTCTTGTTGCAGAGATTAGTAATTAGGTCCTGAAACTAATTAGGTGGAAATCACTAGCCTGTTATTATGCACCAAAATGAGGAGTAAAGAAAGTCAGTGAGTGCTGCAAGAATTCACATCAGGGAGGTTTCTTATGGTATATGGGAGGCTTGATAGCAGAGGGAGAACTTCAGCTGAGGATGTAAAAGCTAGGCATTGAAGGATGAAGGAAAAGGGGTCTTTTGGAGAGAAGGGAAGATGGCATGCAGTGCTGTGATACCAGATAACAGAGAAGTAGGGAGAAGGAAGAAAAATTTTAACCTGAAAGAAGGCACAGCAATGGGAGTGAAGTTGATGCATACAGGAAGTAATGAAATTGGAAATAAGATCCATGTTCGTGAAGATTAGGACATGAATTTGGAAAGGCAGGTGGAGTCCAAAATTTATTTTATGTGGGTGATGAGAACAATAGCTGGCATACAGTTAGAACTCAGGAAGGGTTTGCCGAATAATTGACACGTTTTAGAGAGGCAAGCAAAAATAATGAAAGTGGTGTTTTAAGAGTTAACCTGGCTATAGTGTGCAGGGTGGTTTGAGGGGGTTGAGACTAGTCCGAGATGCCAGCTGAGAGGTAATTGCAATCATTCAGATGCAGACCAGCCAAAACTCAAATACAGTCATGACTGTGGAGATAAAAAAAAAAAGGACATTTCTAGAAACATTAACGGCACTCTCTGTATCTCTTTCCTACCAACCGTAACTCTAGCCCCACCATAACTTTAAATGGAAAGTATCTCCTAAATGTGGGATCCTCTTTGCCTTTTGATTTGATTTTAGTGAAGTCCATCACTACTTATAAGGCAGGGTCAGTATGGAGAATGGACCCTCAGGCTTACCCAAGCCTCTAATCAGTGAAGCTTTACTATATTGTATTCCTGCACAATGTAACATGCTCTCGAAGTTTGACTGCTTGGGGAATAAACTCAGGGAACACACAGACTCCTTTGGGTTCACACTTATGAGTTCCTGATAGGCAAGACTCTGTGGGAAATCTAGCAAATCAAAGAGTGCTGATCCTCTCAGGAGAGATTCTGGAGGAGTGTTCTTAACTATATAGTTCTTAACTCTCACTGTCTAACTCCTGAAATAGCGGCAGAACCCTTCTACATTTTCTCCCTTCCTTCTTCACTTAAATCAGATCAACACCAAAAGGAAACCTCAGTAGAGACTATATGCTAGCAGAGATTTCAAGAACATCCCAAGCTCTGTCTTACTCCTGGACGGTCTCAGAGACCCCAAGGGTAGTCTTGTACTTGGTTGTGAGAAACAGTGCTCATTAACTTGTCTTTTGCTGTGTGCCATCATTATCAGTCATGCACTCAGTTGGCCTTTTCTTTGGACAGTTCTGACATTTCTTGAAGGGTAACAATTGGACCAGCATATCACATCTATATTCAACTTTTTATTGGCCAAGAGTCATGTGTGCACATTGCTGTGATTCCTTCCTAAGGCAAGTGCCCCATTTTATCTTATGGCTATTCGAGTGACTGCCTTTTCTTGCCTACTCAGAGCTCCTTCTAGACAGGACCATGCCTTACTTTTCTCTTTATCTTCTGGTTTCAGCATAACATATGCCCCGCAGTAGATCACCAGTACACATTTATGGACTCTCTTGATTTCATACATTCTGAACAGGGACAGCCCTCCATGAGGCTTCCATCTCAAGTTCTGATGTGGAAAATACCTCCTAAGTGACAAACTCTTTTGGCTCCCCAGCCAGTCAATCCCAGGTTCTTACTAAGCCTAATTTTCCCCAGCAGTTGGCATAGGGGATGTAAAATTGATGGCTCTGCTTATCAAACCTGTCTGTCTGCAGAGTGTAGAGTGGCACACCATTTAGAGGAAGGGTGTTTGGGAAATTAAACAAGGACTGTCTGAATAGGAGACCTGTCGGCCCGCAGCGGAATGACAGGCTTCTGCCCACAAACCAGGGTTAAGACCTGCACATTGTGGCTTCTTTTCACCCATTTGTGAGTAATGGGTCTCACCCCATTAGTGGGTGCATATGTTACACCACTAGAAGCTGTTATGCATCCTCCATAGGTCTGGATGAAGGAGCTGTAGCTACACATAAATATGTATTTGCCAACAGATCTCTGTATTTATCTGCCTGTCAGTGGGAGCAGACAGGGCACAGCTCTTTGATGGGCAAGAACTGCGGGTCAAAGCCATGCTCTTGCTGCTGCCACCGCCACTGTGATTGCTGTGGCTTTATCATTTGAATCCTGAAGGAGGCTAGGGGCAGCTTGTTAGTTGTTGTTCCAGCCTAACCTGGGAAGCTAGCTCTGGTCACTGACATAATTATAGACCTTGCAAATGTTGACTGCCACTGTTGTTGTGGCCAGTGACGATGGACTCTTAAAACCATGGTTACCCACCATCTATCATCTTTCAATCATGCCTCAAGGGTACACACATCTCTGCTATCTCTGGGCCCTGTCTCTAACGCCTTTCGGATGCTGTCTGATCGTCCTGGATTCTGCCTGTTAAGTGTATTTCCTACTGCAAGCTGCCTCTCAGCCTCTGTCCCACTCAAGAGACACACTCCCTCCCAGCAGGAAAAAATTATTGTGCTTCAGGCTTCTAATGGAAATAGTCTACTAAACTAGGTGCTTACTTTAGCAGCTATCACACTCCTACAACTATATACATCATTGACCATGGTCTTTGCCATCTCAATATGAATATTCCTTGTGAGGAAAAAGATATTTCTCCCCCAAAGTGAAAACATACTAGTGATAGCAAAGTGAATTTATGATTACTTTGTATATAACTGAAGAAAACAAGCAGAGCAAACTTGTGTTTTTAATCTAGGACTGTTTACCAGTTTAATTTGATAGTGGAAATTAATTGTGCAATTCTTAATATAACTATAGTACAACCACAATTAACAGACTTGTTTTTTGTCATTGTTCTTCCTCTCATGCTTATAAGAGGGCATGGACCATTCTCTTCCCCCCAAATTCAGTTTTCCTCAAGATTGTGGCATTATTGCAAAAGAAGTGACAGGAGTATTTTTGTTTTTTGGTTGGTTTGTGTAGTATCCATTTAATAAAAGTCTGACTGAAAGATACAAGAAGTGAGCTCATCTGAGACAGTGCTTCCTGATTTTGCCTTTCTAAAAGGTAGGTGGCAAAGCAGGAGAGTTTTGTCTCAGACAGAATTTGGAAAGAAAGAGACTGTCTTGTCAAAGAGAAGTGAGGTGATGTGAAAAAGGCTTATTTCTATATGTCAAAAAGGTATAAGACAGATATTTCATTGAATAGGAGACGGACTGGGTTCAAAGGTAGAGCTTTCTTTTCCTAGTTATTTTTATTTGATACGCTTTCCTCTTATTATTCTTCTTAATATCTCTACTATGCAACAAAGTCAAACTGATTTTTCTGAAGATCATCTTCAGTAGGGTAGAAATTAGTAATTTGATCAACTAGATCAACAGACAGTGAAATGAAAATGGAGAAAAAGGAATCCTGTATTCAATTAAAGTATGTTGCCTGAGCAAAGGCTTTTTTAAAAAAAAATAAATTAGGGATTGGTAATTGGGAGTTATAGGTTGCTGCTTCTGTGAAAGTGAGCTAGGTAAGAACCTCATTTGACCTTTTGCTATCACTAAAAGCCCTAAAACTCAGTATGTGTATCAAAGTCATGTTAAATGAACATATAAGTTCATGGCTTGCTATGAGAGTCTGCACCTGCTTAAAAGGCACAACAGAAATGCTGAAATGGGGCAATTCATTAGGAACAAAGAATTTTCTAGATGCTGTGGCAAAGGTTTCTTTAGGACAGTGTTTTCCAAACATTCCTGATGCTAAGAATCATCAGGGTTACATGTGAAATATGCACTTGTCTGGGTCCTCCCTCCTGCCACCAGACCTAGAGAATCAGAAACTTCCATGGAGTGACCTTGGCATTTGTATCTGAAACAAGGAAACTAGTTGATTGTTAAGATCAGGGAAGTCTGGGAATACTGCTCTAAGAGGTTTTTTTTAGAACATATAAAGAGGGGGACTGATGATTTTATATATACACTTCTCCTATGTTCTTCCCAAGATTTCAGAGGCATTTCAAGAGAGTAAAAGAAGAGCCTTTCTTTATACCAATGATTTTTAAGCATCTCTTGTCTCTCCTTGTCCCTCCATATCAATGACCTTAAGACTTTATATTCCCCTCTTTCCCACCCCTCATCCCTACCTAATAAGTGGTCATATCATGAAATAAAAGTCCTTAGATTAGGAATTTGGAGCTTGAGTTCTAGTTCTGGCTGAAGCTAAGAGCTATGTGACCTTATATCTTCCATCACTTTAGTTTTCACATTAGAATAATGATGAGGTTGCACAAAATTTTGTTTGTGAACTATACCAGCTCTACATTGTTACAAATATTAAATAACTTCTGTAACCTTGTTTGGGGACCATATATGATGACTTCTGCACTTGATGGGAATGTGTGTTCAGGTTTAGACATGTCCATTAAGTATTATTTACAGACTTGTTACCTATTTCTGAAACCAAATTGAGTTACAATTTAATCTAAGATAATAAATTTTTGGAAAATTTATCTTCTTTTGACAGCTAGAAGTGTCTTCCATGGGAACTGTTGACAAGGGTTTGTCACATTGACAACCACATCATGGATACTGACTTGTTGAAAGAGTAAGAGAAGGTATGAGTGATGAATGAATAACCTGGTGCCTGTTCTCCTTGCTAACACTTTCAAGTCCGTGGAGGCAAGGATGGTAATACTCTTCAGCTAAACATTGGAGGACTGGTAGTCAAAATAATTTTTTAAATACATATACATGTCCATGACTTGGCTTTGCTACAAAGCTAAATGGAAAGTCCTTAGCTGAGTACAACAATAAAACTAGAAAATTAAAAGAAAGTGCCGCTCGAGTTTTGAAGGTGAAGATAGAGAAATGTAGCAGTAGAGGTTTACATTTCCTGAGCTCTCTTGTTGGCTCAGCATGTCCTCAGTGTAAATACACATGTGACAGTGGCCTATGCACTCATTCACACTTCAGAGAAGCCCTCGGTTTCCTTTTCTCACTCCATTTTAGCAGTGGGCAGCCTGCAACCTTTTGATCAAGCTGACTTTGTACGTAACATGACTGAACTCCGCTATGCCAAACATCCTTGAGGAAGTTGACATTTGTGTACTTTGAAAGAAAAAAAAGAAAAGTGAATCCCAACTGCTTCCTCCTGCCCTTTTGATTAAGAGAACGGTAAGTCAGCAGGAGAGGTGCTGCTTTTAACATGCAGGGTGTGCAGAACTGATTGGTATTTTTCTTTGAAAAAAAAAAGTAGAAAAGATTGATGTTAAACAACACTAATCAGAGTTGATTACAGGGACTGAATGAATTCATTGATGGGAAAGAGCCATGGTTCCAGAGACAACAAAAGAGATTAGATAATAGTCAGGGGAATAGTATTTGGAATAGTTCTGCTCATCTCTGACAACCAGGAGTCAGAGCCCCTCGCTCTCTAACCACTCCTGGGAATAGACTTATCTGTACACTAAGTACAGTTCTCAGCTGGGAATGATCTTCTCCCTGAGCTTTGTATGGCTGACTCTTT
>NW_006781722.1:387566-395500 GCF_000442215.2 Lipotes vexillifer
ATCTAAAGTGGTGCTTCCATCACAGCCTGGGTGAGCCCAACCCACCTGTGGGTAGCATATTCCCAAGTGCTACCCAGAGCTCTGTCTGGAACCACCTGCAGTTCCCTGCATGGACTATATTTTGCCTTGCTCTGTAATTTTTTTTCTGTCACCTCTACCTGGTGGCCCTTTCCATCTCTCCTCATTAAAAGTCAGGGTCCCACACCTCTCTTCTCCCATGGTAATTTATGCTTAACTCATTTATAGCAGGCATCACCCCATGTTATAATTATTTGGATAGTTACTTTACCTTCTCCCCAGTAGACTGAAATATTTCAGGGCAGGGACTGTAGTCTTTATCTTTGCATCTTTAATGTTAGCAAAATACCCAGAATGTACTGGGTGTTTAACTAATGAAGAATCAATCAATCAATCAATCAATACTCCCTACCTACCTACCTCCTTGTTTTAAAATAATTGCCTGAAATAAATAACACATCCCATAGGAAGACATTTCTACCCAGAATGGATAACCCATTGGTTATCTGTTTACCTAAAAAGTAATGGAATAGAGGAAATGGGAAATCAAATTTAGGAGGTTAACACATGCTCTTTTCTGTGACCTCTAGTTTGTTCCAGCTAGCACTCTGACTACATATATGAGGAAACCTTTGGAGAAACAGTTTGTTGGACTTATGCTATAATTTCTGAGTAGCGAATGAATGTGTTGATTACTTCACAAAAAGTAGGCTGCTGCTATTAAATTTATTATTAATTATAATGCACTGTTTATATAGGCTTCTCCTTTAGGAACCCCCAAGTATTCAACATACATCATCAACCTAATGCTATATTCTGCCTCATGTTAATAATCTTACAGCTACTGAAGCCATCACCTGAGCACTTTAGAATCTTGATAAATATTACCAAATGCATATGTTACGCTCATTATTTTCAATAATCTCTTACATTTAAATTCCTAGAGAAATGTGTTTTCTTCTTCTTACATATCATCAAGTGGATTACCAGATCTTCTCCACTCAACACGTGGAAAGTAGAACATATGGGGAATCACCCCAGGCTTTTAGATGGGATTTGTCCCAACTAGTTCATAGCTGAAACATTTAATGACATTTTACATTTTACTAAAAATTCCATTGAGCTTACAAAGGAGCATCATACATCATAACATCATAAGAATGCTACAGAGCTAGGGAGGGAAGAACCTAGAGCATTTTATGGTTCAAGGTGATGGAGTCCCAGTGATGCTAAATACTGGCCACATTTGCCCAAATGTTGGCTACACCAGTGGCTAAAAGATCGGGGAGCAAGAGAACGATTTTATCATGGCAAGAACACTTTCATTTTTATATGATGTTATTCTTGAATTAGTCAATCTCACATTTTTCATTGCATTTTCAACACATTTTTCAATCTTGCATTCTCCAGTATATCTTGGAGATCTTTTCATAGCAGTACATAGAGAGCTACATTAATCTTTTATTCAGTTGCACAGTATTCCATTATGTAAATGTATCATAGTTTATTCTACCAGTTCCTATTTATAAACAATTTTTGTCATTTCAAACAATGCTCCAGTGAACAACCTTGTACATAAATCATTTCATAGACGTGCAGATTTTCTGCAGGATAAATTCTCAGAAGTAAAATTGTTGGTCAAAGGATTACATGCATCTTAAATTTCGAGAAACTTTGCCAAACGGATCTCAACAGCGTTTGTATTACTGACTACTCCCATTGGCAATATATGAAAGTGCCTTTTTACTCCCAGCCTCAACAAAGTAGTGTTTCTTCAAACTTTGGATTTTTGTCAGTTGTATAGGTAAAAGATGATATCTCACTGTATTTTCAGTTTGCCTTTTCCTTATTTGATGCCAAGCATCTTTTGATATGTTTAATGATTTTGGTGTTTGTTTTTTTATTAGGTGTCTGTTCATCTTTTGCCTTTTCTTTTGATTGGGTTCTTGGTCTTTTCTTATTGTTGTCTTGCTATTTATACATTAAGGAGATAGTTCTTTTCTCTATATGCGTTGCAAATATTTTTCCCAGTTTGTCTTTTTTAAAATTACTTTGCTTATGATGTATATACTTTTTGCCATACAGAAGTTTGCTTTTAATATAATCAGATTTACCAATCTTTTCTATTATGGCTTCTAGATACTGTCTCAGGGAGACAGTCCTTCCCCATGCCAAGATTATGAAAGGATTTGCCAATGTTTTCTTTTAGTACTTTGATAGCTTAGATTTTTATATTGAAAAATACATCTATTGAATGAGATTTTTTAATCCAAAAGATATTTTCAGGATAAAAGAGGATCTAGGAAAGAAAAGCCATAATGTTCCCAGAGCTTGATAAGCTGTGGCTAACCTGCTATCATTTGCATAGCATACTAAATCTCATTCCTTTTTGCCAGCAGGATGCAATACAATTATGATGAAAGGGCCAATCTGGATTTTAAAAGGAAAATTAAGAATAGCAATGTTTAGCCTTTTGAGTTCTTCACCTTTCCTCTTTCTATATTGCTGTTTGTTTGTTTTTGCTTTTTGTTTGTTTCTGTGAGAAGGCCACATGCTAGCAGAGAGGCTATAAGCTAATGTCATTATTTATTGGTTCAAATTCTAGTATCTTATGCAATTGAGCACTAAAATCTTATTAATTATGAAACACAAACTGGTATAAAATAGTGCATAGAACCTAGCCCTTGGAGTCAGAAGCCTTGAGTTCATCTGGTGTACCCCAGAGCATCTCTCCTTGCCATGATTTCCATCTGTAGTCAATGGAAAGAATGAGATCATTATCTCAAAAACAGTAAAAAAGCAAATAGATACATTTTTATATGTTTGAGTACTATAGAAAATTAGTTCATGAAGTTATTAGCTGATGATATTTTCAGATGGTATAGCATATGAATTTTTAGAGGGAGGCCTTATGTAGAAAGCTTTATTTTCCCGCATTCCAGTTAATATTGCTCACACTCTTCTATATTTTTCCTTCAGGTTCAAAAGTGTTCTTTCAACAAGTATCTGTTTTAGGTGCTGGAGTTACACAGTGAACAAAACAGACACATTAAAAAAATTCTTGTCTTCAAAGAGCTAATATTTGGAGGAGAAAGGCAGAAAATAAACAAATGCATGCATAAAATATAAAGCATATCAGAAGTCTGTGAGTACAATAGAGAGCAAGAAAGAGGGAAGGGGATAGGAAGTGCTGGAAAAGGGGTGTTTCTTTGATGGCTAGAATCAGGGAATCCTACACATTCAGCAATGAACTTTAAAGGATATGTAAGGATATCTCAGAGTTCCAAAGATACTAAAATGACTTTCTGTATCATAGGAAGAGCCAGAACTTATATAAGTAACCAATTATTTATGAACATATTGGTTCTATTCAAATTCAAATGACAGCTTATACCAGACTTTTCAACAGACATCTCACATGTGCTTAGGTTACTCACCTCTCTCATCTAAGCCAGACGCACCATCAGCCTTTAGGCAACTCTATAGGATTTATTATTGAGAATGAAGGACCAATGTCAATGTGGTTAGGAGCTGGTAAGATTCTTGTTTTGTGATATGATTAATCTTAATAGATGAAACACAATTATCTTAGCTGGAGTAAGACATTAGATATGAAGACATTTTCTTTACCACTAATATAGCATCTCCCCTATGGAACCCAAAGCCTCAGAGTCTGTGATGTATTACAGTACTCTACTGAAATTATAATGCTTCTAGGTTGTTAACTGAACTTTCTTCAGACTTAGATTATTGCCAGAGTGATGTTCTTTGGTTGGCACTCAAGTTCCTCTGTGATCTAGCCCGAATTTGCCTTAGCATTACCAATTTTACTTCTTGCTACTCCCTTTCACAAACCAAATGATTTGCTTTTCCCACTGCATTATAACCTTTTTGTTCATATGGTTTATTCTGCTCGAAATGATTTCTCTTCCCTTTCTATACTTTGAAATCCCATCTATCCTTTAATACCTAGTTTAAAGGATTCTCCATCTGAAATCTCCTTTCTTAGCCATTTCTTGAGGCCATTACTCATAAATTGTATCTAGCTAACTATCTATTATTTATTTGCCTATCTATCTATTGATTATCTATTTATCAATTATCTATCTATCTACCCATCCCCTAAGGTACTTGATATTTATTATATACTGAATAAATCGATGAATGGTAAAATGAGGGGGTAGCGGATAGACATGGGAATATGAACAAGCAGTAAAATAAAAGTGGTCTTGAGTAGATCCTATAGTCTTCTTATGACAAAATATTAAATAAAATATAAATGAGCCTTGTTTGAATTGGTCTAGAACAAGGAAGGCTGTCTGGTGGCTTTCCAGGCTGCTGTCATGTGTGAGATAATCTGGAACACGATCTCCTTTTAGAATTTAAGAATACTTCTAGCTGATGTGTCCAAGCTACCCTATAACGGCGTAGACTATGCTAACCTCTCTCACTTGATACCCATTGGTATGCTGAGGTTGGATCTTGTTTCCTACCTGAGCTCTAAAGATAAGAAAGTGAATACATTTAATAAGGCTTTTGTGCCTCTGATTAGTTGAATCTGATGCTTTCAAACGTCACTGCTTTTCCCAAGGTTTGGGCAGCACATAGTTTACTTTTTAAATTCCATCCCTTCTGAATGTCTTCCACAAGTAAAGGATGTGCTGAGAGAAAAAATTAAGGCATTGATTTAAGAATAAGTCCTGGTACCTCAAGAAAAGGCAAGCACCAAGATGTAGCTGGTGGTTATAAGTGAATTGTGGGAGCATATAGCTTGGCCTCAGTTAGTAACATGACACACTCATATCTGATGAGACTACAGGGAGAAAATAGCACTTCAAGCCCAGAGTCAGGTTTAGTTATGATTTGAAGATGAAGTCAGTACTATTTAAAGTTTAATTTTATTTATAGGACTCACTAGTAAGTGTAGGGTTTCCAAAAAAGTAGAAGACATGGTTTCTGACCCAGAAGCCTTTCAAAATAATAAACATGATGAAGCTAATGCAAATAGTATTAATACGTGTGACTGAAACTTATAACCAAACATACAGAGTAAATAGGGCACTAATGAATTTACCTAATTGGAAATCTCAAATTAAAGGAACTTTCTAACTATTGTACATCATGTGTGGTATAGGGCCATCAGGTGAAGTATTGTTGCATACAAATATCATTGGACTTCATAACCAGACAAAGGAAAAGAAGGAAATCATCTCTGGAAACTGCTGGAGTAGATCAAGAAATTACCAGACCAAGGAGGCTGAGGAAAGGGAGATAAGAGTATGTAGAAAGTGCTGCCAACACAGACTGCTCCCAGTATAACATTCATAGACCCAACCTCTACCTGAACCCCTGCCTTACATCAAGTCTCCATCTCAATCTGTTAGGAGTCTATTTTTCTATGATTTTATAATGCAGTTGCTCTGTGATTTGATAATAGAAGTTAAGCCTATACATTTTCATAATCACCTTCTCTAGAACACATCCATTATGCAAAAGAGGAAAACTTGTACAGCAATAATGATGATGTTTTATTTTAGATGTACTAAGTGTTTTCACTTATATTATCTCATTTGGTCCTCACAATAAACCTCTGAGTTAGGTGCTATCAATTTTAGAGATGAGGAAAATAGAGTTCTAGAGAAATTTTATAACATTTTATTTGAAGTTCTCTCTCTGTCTCTGTCTGTCTGTCTGTCTCTCTCTCTCTCTCACACACACACAGAAAGAGAGCATTAGAAAGATACTAGAGAGATAAGAAAGCTCTGGGCATGGTTTGTACCTGTGAGTAAGGAGTCACATAAATCTAATCTGGAAAATGATCTTAAGGAAGGTTTGAAATCAATCTGATGTAGATTTGAGTCTTCATCTGCTTCTTACTAGATCTGTGACACTCGGCAGTTTTTCAACATTCCTGAGTCTGAGTTTTTTCATCTATAAAATAGGAATAATAATAATAACAACAACAACAGAAGTATTTTGAGAATTGAATGAAAATAGTGTAAGTAAACTGCCCAACCCATAGAAATCAATCAATGGAAGTTAGCCATAATAAAAATAAGGATTATCACTATCATCTTATTTTCAATAACAGCAGCAACAAAGGTGGAAGATGCTTAAATTTGTTGAAAGGAGGATAAGGTACTTAAAGGATGTACAGTAACAGTAACACTCAGGTATCTGCATGGAAGAGAGAGTTAATACCCTTCTTCAGAAAATGATCCTGGCCAAATAAAGTATTTGAAGGTGTTGTAATCATTAGGTCAATTGCCTAAAAAATAACACCAAGTATATCACCTCTCTCTGTTCTTCCTTCACTTTTGAAGATGTTCTAAGGCTGGGTAACTTGCAGAGAAGCATCTCTGTGTGTTCAGAAGAACAGAGCATTTCTGAGTCCTCTTGAAATGATTTCAGTGCAAATAATTGTGTGGTGTCATGAGGTCCCCCCTGCTCCAATTCCACGGAGATCATGAGGTGGCACAGGAATCATGCTTTTCAGGGAGCAATACCAGATGAAGGAAGACCTATGAAATTTGAGAAGTGTCACATATAGCTTATGCTGCTCTGAGAATTACCTAGAAATAAAAAACTGTGTGGTGTTGGAGGATGTTCTGGAAGCTATATAGCAAAACAGCTGTAGAGCTGTTTTGGGTCCCTCTGCCTAAAAGAACAAAAAGGATCCTTCTTACTCCTAAAGTAGAGCAGAGAAGAGACTTTGCAAACTGGACACAACCCACCAAAAATTCAACAGTGGTTATTGTTGGGTCAGAGAATTATGGGTTGTTTTTTTTTTTTTTTTTTGCTTTATTTATGCTTTCTTAATGCTCTCAAATTTCTTATAACTAACATGAACTACTTTTACAAAATTTATTTTGGAGATTTTTCTTTTTCTGTTAAAATATCATATATTGTAAACAAGAGAAAAACAAGGAAAAAATTCCTCATAACTTTGCCACTTAGATAGCCTTATTGGCATTAATTTTTAAATTGAAGTATAATTGATGTACAATATTATATGATGTAGGTGTACAATATAGTGATTCACAATTTTTAAAGGTTATACTCCACTTACAGCTATAAAATATTGGCTATATTTGCTGTGTAAAATATATCCTTGTAGTTTATTATATACCTAATAACTTGTATTATATACCTAATAATTTGTATCTCTTAATTCCCTACCCCTATATTGCCCCTACCTGCTTCCTTCTCCCCATTGGTAACCACTAGTTTGTTCTCTATATCTGATTCTGCTTCTTTTTAGTTTTATTCATTAGTTGCATTTTTTAGATTCCATATATAAATGCTATCATACAGTATTTGTCTTTCTCTATCTGACTTATTTCACTTAGCATAATACCCTCCAAATCCATCCATGTTGCTGGAAATGGCAAAATTTCCTTCTTTTTATTGCTGAGTAGTATTCCATACGTATATATATATATATAATTCATATGTTGAGAGACACTTAGGTTGCTTCCATATCTTGGCAATTGTAAATAATGCTGCTATGAACATTGAGGTGCATTTATTTTTTCAAATTAGTGTTTTTGTTTTTGTCAGATATATACCCATGAGTTGAATTGCTGGGTCATATGGTAATTCTATTTTTAGTTTTTTGAGAAACCTCCATACTGTTTCCCACAGCAGCTGCACCAATTTACATTCCCACTAACAATGTACAAGGGTTCTTTTTTCTCCACATCCTTGCCAGCCTTTGTTATTTCTGTTCTTTTTGATGATAGCCATTCTGACCGGTGTGAGTGATACGTCATTATGGTTTTGATTTGCATTTCCCTGATGATTAGTGATGTTGAGCAGCTTTTCATGTGCCTATTGGCCATCTGCAGGTCCTCTGTGGAAAAATGTCTATTCAGTTTTTCTGCCCATTTTTTTTTTTTTTTTTTTTTTTTTTTAAA
>NW_006781722.1:395592-400679 GCF_000442215.2 Lipotes vexillifer
GCATCGGCAGGCGGACTCTCAACCACTGCGCCACCAGGGAGGCCCTCTGCCCATTTTTTAATTGGACTTTTTTTTTGATGTTGAGTTGTATGAGCTGTTTATATATGTTGGATATTAACCCCTTATCAGTCATATCGTTTGCAAATATTTTCTCCCATTCAGTAGGTTGTCTTTTCGTTTTGTCAATGGTTTCCTTTGCTGTTCAAAAGCTTTTAAGTTTCATTAGGTCCCATTCGTTTATTTTTGCTTTTCTTTTCTTTTCTTTAGGAGACAGATCCAAAAAAATGCTGCTACAATTTATGTCAAAGAATGTTCTGCCTATGTTTTCCTCTAAGAGTTTTATAGTATCTGGTCTTACATTTAGGTCTTAAATCCATTTTGAGTTTATTTTTGTATATGGTGTTAGAGAATGTTCTAATTTCATTCTTTTACATGTGGTTGTCCAGTTTTCCCAGCACCTTGGCATTAATTTTTAAACATATAATTGAAAAATATTTAATTAGAAGTAAAATTCTCCTCATCCCTTCAAGCAAAAGTGTCTTGTACTTCCTCCCCTACAAAAAATGTGTTTATGTATATGCCAGTATATATCTATATGTGTCCTCATTTTATTCATATAAGAGGGACCATATCATATATGTCTTAGATCTTGTCATATAGTATATAAATCTACTTTATTCTCTTTAACAGCTTCACAGTATTCCTTGTAGGGGTATACCACAGGTGTTTAATCAGTTGCTGAATATTTGGTAAACATTATTACTTTTATAATCAGAAAAACTTCATACCCATTTTTATGTATTTGCTAGACCTCAGCCTAGAGTAAACCAAAACCTCTCTGCTTATTATACAGACACAGGAGAAAAAAGTTACTGTATGTGTGTGTATGTATGTATGTGTATTTGTGTGAACATGTTAGAGGTGATTGTCTTGATCTATAATTTTACAGTATAAAATGTTAGAATGTCCGGAGGTAAGGTGGATAATGTCTCTTTGTGATTCTGGCTGAATTGTGGCCTCACATGGAAGTTGGCATACTTCTTGAGAGTTTTAATGCACTCACTGATTACAGTATCTGAGATTTTACTGCATCCATTTGAGTTAAAACTGGTTTTGTCTTCAAAATAAAAGCCTTCAAAAACAGAGAAAATAATTATTTTTCCCATGGCAGGAACTCTAAATTCTTTCATTTTATGTCCTACCGTAAAAAAGAAAAGCACTAAGAAATCATTGAAAAGTTGATGCAGAAACAAAACCCCTTTTGAATATTTGAGCTATGGAACTTTGTTCTCCAAGTACATGCTAATGTCCCAGGTACCTAAGACAGAGAGAACCAGATATAGAAAAGTAATTTATATCAAGACTTACTGTAATGCTAGTAATAAGGCAAGTGGGGCTTTCAAAACCATGTTGCTACAGGTTAAAAAAGATTACCCATGTGCTTTTGAATAGGAGGAAGAATTTTGTTTGTGGGCATCGGCATGATTGCTCTATGTAAAATGTGGAGATTGCACAACTGTAATATGGAAAAGTAAATGCACAAGCAAGCCATATTCTAACTATTCTAACCTTGAAAAATGTGGTTGCTTTTAATGACACAGTGCATCAAGGTCAAGGGAAGGTGCCCTCAGCAGATGGAAGACTTTCAAAGTGAAAAAGCTTCTTTACATTTAAAATGTATTGAGTTACATATGATTTCTAAGGAACACTTGGTTGTTCTAGTTATAACCATGGCTCATTTCCGTTATCATGTGTCAAGTAACTGACTTACCTCATATATTTCCCTGGTAGGTGTTTTCTGTGGAAAGGCAGGGAGAGAGAGAGATATTCCTCAATATCTTGTTATAAACCCACTAGGTGTCACTGCTTTCAGTGGGACTCTGGAAAGGAAACTGTCAGAGGACACATCTGTGCCTTGGCGAAAAACGGATTTCATGGCACCTTGACTTTTAACCTCTAATATACAGAGAAAACTGCTTAGGAGTCTTTCTCATGTTTATTTGTACCTGTGATTCCCTTACTTTATTTTATTCTGAATTTTTTAAGATTGAGTTTTACAATATTTATATTTGAACCAAATTTTGTTCAGAAATAGTTCATTGATGCTATTCATTAACATGTATCTCCCTTAACTTTTTAAATGCACAGTAAAATTATTAAACGTGATTTAGTGTTTGGTAACACAGAATGCATTCAGAAGGCTTGATCTCACATCCTTTGTAAGGCTCTTTAGAGATGGGATGCCACATGCTTTCATGTCAGTGGTATAAAAGTGATTTTCTTTTTTTTCTTTCTTACCCTGCTTCCCATTCTGTGTTCTTTCTCTCTTCTTGCTCTTCCTTTCTCTCTTACAGTTTCATGAAAATTCATTTATCTGTGACATTTAAAGACTCTGTCTGAGAGGTGTCTGGAGCTGTGGCCAGCTGTGTACATCAACAGTTTCCTAGAATCTGGCACTCTGTCAATATTGGGGGGCCTCGGTAACCGCACTTAAATGTAGTGCCTGCCAGCCATCAAGCTCTTAGTGTCTCAGTAACGAGTCCAAATGAGTGGATATTAGCATGTCAGATCCTTTCACAACTGGCAACTCTTAGTAGACAGTATATGGGCATCTTGCATTCACCCTCTGCACTTTTCTGTTTGTCTGCTTCATTTATATGATGTCATTCTCTTCTATGTACAAAAATAGGTATCTCCAAGAAATACTATAATGAAACTGTAGTAAACAGCATCATTGCGCAATCTTGATTTGGTGTGTTTTATAGACAGACAGTCCCCAACTTACAATGGTTCCACTTAACAATTTTTTGACTTTATGATGGTACGAAAGCGATATGTATTCAGTAGAAATCTTACTTCAAATTTTGAATTTTGATCTTTTCCTGGTCTAAAGATATGCAGTGCAACACACTCTCCTGATGGTGGGCAGTGGCAACGAGCTGCAGCTCCCAGTCATCCATGCAATCACGAGGGTGAACAACCGATACACTTACAACCATTCTGTACCCACACAACCATTCTGGTTTTCACTTTCAGTACAGTATTCAATAAATTATATGAGATATTCAACACTTTATTATAAAATAGGCTTTGCATTCAATGGTTTTGCCTAACAGTAGGCTAATGTGTTTTGAGCACGTTTAAGGTACATTAGGCTAAGCTGTGATGTTCAGTAGGTTAGGTGTATTAAATGCATTCTTTACTTAAGATATTTCCAACTTTTGATGGGTTTATCAGGATGTAACCCTGTCATAAGTCAAGGAAGATCTGTATATAGCTATATACATAGGTAATACATTTTAATTATATTTTAGATGTTTCTTTTTGCTTAGGTTATGATATTTGAACCAGAATTGTTGTTGCCACTTTATAGTAGAAATATATATATAGTTGTCCCTTAGTATCCATGGGAAATTGGTTCCAGGACTCCCACAAATACCAAACTTCACAGATCAAGTCTTGAACTTCACAGTTCAAGTCTCATGTATAAAATGGCATCCATCAATATGGAAAAGAGACTGTATGTTGGGACTTTCTAAGTAATTCTTCCTAGATTATGTATGAACTTAGTGTGATAGAGATTAAGCTACATAAGGAAGAAATATTAATGAGTTGGTGGCATAAGGTTGTTCTCTGAAACAAAAACTATTTACATTTGCAAATGTTTCTTAGTGTCCTCCCTACTATGCCAGTGAAATGGCCCATTTATAAATTGAATCATGAAAGCATTATTATGTCAACTTTCCCATGAACTGCCCCAGATAACTGCATATTGGCCTTTCATGGTTTGTAAGAGAGACCAATATTAAGACAACACTTTAGTTACTGCACTACAGTGTGCTCTCAACCCATGTGTAACCTTGTCCATATCGTGTAATGAAAATATACCAAGAATCTGAACTTTAACAAAAGGAAGAAGGAAGATGAGAGTGTCTTGGAGATCTGCATCCAACCTAGAATAAGTATGGAAGAATTTGCCAAGCTTTAGGTCATGCTTAGGTCAAATAATCCATGTTTCCAGATATCCAAGAACTCTTGATGCCCCTTGAGTGGGTCAGTAATGACCTTTTCCTTGGATCCATTGGACCAGCAATAACTCCTAAGTTGAATGAATTCGCCCAAGTTTCATGTCACTCACAGACATTTCCTAGTCTGGATTTTCAATTTAAGTCCGTAACATTTGAGCACTTGCTTTCATGTGGGCTGCCAGGATCTGCTATACACCATAGAAGATTTTAGGGTGGTTCTTGTTGGAACTGAGAAAAGAAATGCCTAATGAACTGCATTTATGCAGTTTCAATACAACAACTGAAGACAAACTTAGGACCTCTAGAGCCTTTAGTTATACTTCAGAAAGGGAAATACATATATTTATTTGCCTCATAATTATGAGTTATTTATAAAACTAAAAGTTCATTTTGACTCCAGACTTTATGTCATAATACAAAAGTCATCATTTTTAATTCAGTCACCATCATTGGTAGGAGAAAGGCTCCTTGGGAGTTTGTATCAAACTAGACAGCGTGGATGAACAAAGTAATGTCACAAGGGCTCCCACCACCAGAAATAATCTGGCAATGTAAGGGCAAGCCTCAAATCCAAAAAAGAAAAAATGGGCGCAAGGATTGAGAGAATAGGAAAAAGGAAGGCATAGGTATACATGGATCTGTAACATGGCCTGCATCAAGGGATTTGGTATTTTTCTTTCTAATTCATTTACAATAGAACATGTAAAGCTTCTAATGAAGAAATAAACATGTCTATACTTAGCTCTGGTTTTGTGGTCCTAGAGAGGAGGAAAATTAACAACAAAAACAATATGCCGTATTAACCACAAGATTTTTATACCACCAAAACCTCATCTCAAGATATATTAGAGGACATTTTCAGCACCTTTTATGGATGAATTAGACAAGGTCTCTCTTCCTGTCAGTAAGACTCATCTGCTGGGCTAACAACTTACCCTCCTCTTGCTCTGAACTCAGGACTTTGTGAGTATACATTATATCTGTTCTTTATTGTATACTATTTGTTTAACGTTAGACACTAATCCTTTCTGGGGCAGAACAAGAAGCAGGGATGAGGTG
>NW_006781722.1:400727-427414 GCF_000442215.2 Lipotes vexillifer
AGGAATGAGATGAGAACAAAGGATCAGCCTGCAGGATTTATTGATAAGGACAGGAGGAGTTTTGTTTTCTTTTGGATCATTTTAGACACACTTTGGAACTGTATTTGAAATTTGATGGGCTGTAATTTAACCATCTCTTTTCATTAATACTAAAACATTCTCTTGCCTAAAAGCAGGAAAGATTTGGATTCTTCTTCCTTAGAAATCCTAGCAACCTCTTCAGCTCTTTCTTCCCTGGTGTGTATTTTGTTTACTGATCACAGAGTGAAATGAGAGAAATAAGAACAGACAAAAGTGATGAGGGAGCATGTCTGATCCCACCTCAGCAGGGAAGGCACATATATTGACACTTCTGCCTTGGCTACCCCTGACAAAAAAGAAATAGCTGCCTGACTGTATGGTTGATAATCAACAGAACACTTGATGGGGTTGTTTAAAAGGTCTATCTTTTATACATATACATATATCCATTCTTTTTTAGCTTCTTTTCCCATATAGTCCATTACAGAGTATTGAGTATAGTCCCCTGTACTATACAGTAGTTCCTTATTAGTTATCTATTTTATATATAGTAGTGTGTATAGAAGATTTCCCAATCTTCCAATTTATCCCCCTTCCCTTACCCCCTGGTAACCATAAGTTTATTTTCTTCATCTGTAACTCTATTTCTGTTTTGTAGATAAATTCATTGGTAGCCTTTCTTTTAGATTCCACATATAAGCACTACCATGTGATATTTGTCTTTCTTTGTCTGACTTACTTCACTCAGTATGACAATCTCTAGGTCTGTCCATGTTGCTGCAAATGGCATTATTTTGTTTTTTTTAGAGCTGAGTTATATTCCATTGTATATATGTACCACATCTTCTTTATCCATTCCTTTACTGATGGACATTTACTTTGCTGTACACCTGAAACTAACACAGCATTGTAAATCAACTGTACCCCAATAAAACTTTTTTAAGTAAAATCAGATCACAATAGCAACCTAAGAATCAAAAAATAAAATATAAAACATTTTTTCAAAACTTTAAAAACAGGTCTATCTTAACATAGAGTAAAATCTACTCTTGTTATGGAGATGAGCTTTGTCGATACCTCTGTGATACTTAGCACTAGACACCACTCAATAGAGACCCACAACCTCCAACCCAAAGGCACCAGAGGTAAATGACCTATCTAGTTGCAGTTCTATTTTATATCCCAGTCACAAGGGTACCTTTATTCAGACCTCTGTCCTCCTCTATTTTGGGCCAATAAATTGCCATTTTATTTTTAGTTTATGAATGATTGAATGATTTTATAATGATTACTACTTCTGCCTTCCTAAAAAGACCATTTGCCAACTTTTAACTCAAAAGTACCCTAAGCAAGAGGTGTTACTAATACCAAAGGATTGCTTTTTAGTACTCATCTTGAGATCTACTTTGAAAAAGGGTGGGGGAGGGATATGATACCACATTTCTGACGTACATACACCAGAATGGGGGCCATTGCTTTTTTCTTCTTTTTTTTTTTTTAACATCTTTATTGTAGTATAATTGCTTTACAATGGTATGTTAGTTTCTGCTTTATAACAAAGTGAATCAGTTATACATACACATATGTTCCCATATCTCTTCCCTCTTACATCTCCCTCCCTCCCACCCTCCCTATCCCACCCCTCTAGGTGATCTCCCAAAGCACCGAGCTGATCTCCCTGTGCTATGTGGCTGCTTCCCACTAGCTATCTACCTTACGTTTGGTAGTATATATATGTCCATGCCTCTCTCTCGCTTTGTCACAGCTTACCCTTCCCCCTCCCCATATCCTCAAGTCCATTCTCTAGTAGGTCTGTGTCTTTCTTCCCGTCTTGCCCCTAGATTCTTCATGACCTTATTTCTTTTATCTTAGATTCCATATATATGTGTGTTAGCATACAGTATTTGTTTTTCGCATTCTGACTTACTTCACTCTGTATGACAGACTCTAGGTCCATCCACCTCACTACAAATATCTCAATTTCGTTTCTTTTTATGGCTGAGTAATATTCCATTGTATATATGAGCCAAATCTTCTTTATCCATTCATCTGTTGATGGACGCTTAGGTTGCTTCCATGTCCTGGCTATTGTAAATAGAGCTGCAATGAACATTTTGGTACATGACTCTTTTTGAATTATGGTTTTCTCAGGGTATATGCCCAGTAGTGGGATTGCTGGGTCATATGGTAGTTCTATTTGTAGTTTTTTAAGGAACCTCCATACTGTTCTCCATAGTGGCTATATCAATTTACATTCCCACCAACAGTACAAGAGGGCTCCCTTTTCTCCACACCCTTTCCAGCATTTAATGTTTGTAGATTTTTTGATGACGGACATTCTGACTGGTGGGAGCTGATATCTCATTGTAGTTTTGATTTGCGTTTCTCTAATGATTAACGATGTTGAGCATTCTTTCATGTGTTTGTTGGCAAACTGTGTATCTTCTTTGGAGAAATGTCCATTTAGGTCTTCTGCCCGTTTTTGGATTCGGTTGTTTGTTGTTTTGATAGTGAGCTGCATGAGCTGCTTGTAAATTTTGGAGATTAATCCTTTGTCAGTTGCTTCATTTGCAAATATTTTCTCCCATTCTGAGGGTTGTCTTTTGGTCTTGTTTATGGTTTCCTTTGCTGTGCAAAAGCTTTGAAGTTTCATTGGGTCCCATTTGTTTATTTTTGTTTTTATTTCCATTTCTCTAGGAGGTGGGTCAAAAAGGATCTTGCTGTGATTTATGTCATAAAGTGTTCTGCCTATGTTTTCCTCTAAGAGTTTGATAGTGTCTGGCCATCCATTTAGGTCTGTAATGCATTTTGAGCTTATTTTTGTGTATGGTGTTAGGGAGTGTTCTAATTTCATTCTTTTACATGTAGCTGTCCAGTTTTCCCAGCACCACTTATTGAAGAGGCTGTCTCTTCTCCACTGTATATTCTTGCCTCCTTTATCAAAGATAATGTGACCATATGTGCATGGGTTTATCCCTGGGCTTTCTATCCTGTTCCATTAACCTGTATTCCTGTTTTTGTGCCAGTACCATAGTGTCTTGATTACTGTAGCTTTGTAGTATAGTCTGAAGTCAGGGAGCCTGATTCCTCCAGCTCTGTTTTTCTTTCTCAAGCTTGCTTTGGCTATTCGGGTTCTTCTGCCTTTCCACACAAATTGTGAATTTTTTTGTTCTAGTTCTGTAAAAAATGCCAGTGGTTGTTTGATACGGATTGTATTGAACCTGTAGATAGCTTTGGGTAGTAGAGTCATTTTCACAATGTTGGTTCTTCCAATCCAAGAACATGGTATATCTCTCCATCTATTTGTATCATCTTTAATTTCTTTCATCAGTGTCTTATAATTTTCTGCATAAGGGTCTTTTGTCTCCTTAGGTAGGTTTATTCCTAGATATTTTATCCTTTTTGTTGCAATGGAAAATGGGAGTGTTTTCTTAATTTCACTTTCAGATTTTTCATCATTAGTGTATAGGAATGCTAGAGATTTCTGTGCATTAATTTTGTATCCTGCTACTTTACCAAATTTATTGATTAGCTCTAGTAGTTTTCTGGTAGCATCCTTAGGATTCTCTATGTATAGTGTCATGTCATCTGCAAACAGTGACAGCTTTACTTCTTCTCTTCCGCTTTGGATTCCTTTTATTTCATTTGCTTCTCTGATTGCTGTGACTAAAACTTCCAAAACTATGTTGAATAATAGTGGTGAGAGTGGGCAACCTTGTCTTGTTCCTGATCTTAGAGGAAATGGTTTCATTTTTTTACCATTAAGAACAATGTTGGCTGTGGGTTTGTCATATATGGCCTTTATTATGTTGAGGTAAGTTCCCTCTATGCCTAGTTTCTGAAGGGATTTTATTATAAATCGGTATAAAATTTTGTCGAAAGCTTTTTCTGCATCTATCGAGATGACCATATGGTTTTTCTCCTTCAGTTTTTTAATATGGTGTATCACATTGATTGCTTTGCGTATATTGAAGAATCCTTGCATTCCTGGGGTAAACCCCACTTGATCATGGTGTATGATACTTTTAATGTGCTGTTGGATTCTGTTTGCTAGTATTTTGTTGAGGATTTTTGCATCTGTGTTCATCAATGATATTGGCCTGTAGTTTTCTATCTTTGTGACATCTTTGTCTGGTTTTGGTATCAGGGTGATGGTGGCCTCGTACAATGAGTTTGGGAGTGTTCCTCCCTCTGCTATACTTTGGAAGAGTTTGAGAAGGATAGATGTTAGCTCTTCCCTAAATGTTTGATAGTATTCGCCTGTGAAGCCATCTGGTCCTGGGCTTTTGTCTGTTGGAAGATTTTTAATAACACTTTCAATTTCAGTGCTTGTGATTGGTCTGTTCATATTTTCTGTTTCTTCCTGCTTCAGTCTCAGAAGGTTGTGCATTTCTAAGAATTTGTCCATATCTTCCAGGTTGTCCATTTTATTGGCATAGAGTTGCTTGTAGTAATCTATCGTGATCCTTTGTATTTCTGCAGTGTCAGTTGTTACTTCTCCTTTTTCATTTCTAATTCTATTGATTTGAGTCTTCTCCCTTTTTTTCGTGATTAGTCTGGCTAATAGTTTATCAATTTTATCTTCTCAAAGAACCAGCTTTTAGTTTTATTGATCTTTGCTATCATTTCCTTCATTTCTTTTTCATTTATTTGTGATCTGATCTTTATGATTTCTTTCCTTCGGCTAACTTTGGGGGTTTTTTGTTCTTCTTTCTCTAATTGGTTTAGGTGTAAGGTTATGTTGTTTATTTGAGATGTTTCTTGTTTCTTATGGTAGGATCATATTACTATAAACTTCCCTCTTAGAACTGCTTTTGCTGCATCCCATAGGTTTGGGGTTGTCGTGTTTTCATTGTCATTTGTTTCTAGGTATTTTTCGATTTCCCCTTTGATTTCTTCAGTGATCTCTTGGTTATTAAGTAGTGTATTTTTTAGCCTCCATCTGCTTGTATTTCATATCTCGTCTCATAGTATTGTGGTTGGAAAAGATATTTGATACGATTTCAATTTTCTTAAATTTACCAAGGCTTGATTTGTGACCCAAGCTATGATCTATCCTGGAGAATGTTCCATGTGCACTTGAGAAGAATGTGTATTCTGTTGTTTTTGGATGGAATGTCCTATAAATATCAATTAAGTCCATCTTGTTTAATGTATAATTTAAAGCTTGTGTTTCCTTATTTATTTTCATTTTGGATGATCTGTCCATTGGTGAAAGTGGGGTGTTAAAGTCCCCTACTATGATTGTGCTACTGTCGATTTTCCCTTTTATGGCTGTTAGCATTTGCCTTATGTAATGTGGTGCTCCTATGTTGGGCGCATAAATATTTACAATTGTTATATCTTCTTCTTGGATCAATGCCTTGGTCATCATGTAGTGACCTTCTTTGTCTCTTGTAATAGTCTTTATTTTAAAGTCTATTTTGTCTAATATGAGTATTGCTACTCCAGCTTTCTTTTGATTTCCATTTGCATGGAATATCTTTTTCCATCCCCTCACTTTCAGTCTGTATGTGTCCCTAGGTCTGAAGTGGGTCTCTTGTAGGCAGCATATATATGGGTCTTGTTTTTGTATCCATTCAGCCAGTCTATGTCTTTTGGTTGGAGCATTTAATCCATTTACATTTAAGGTAGTTATCGATATGCATGTTCCTATTCCCATTTTCTTAATTGTTTTGGGTTTGTTATTGTAGGTCTTTTCCTTCTCTTGTGTTTCCTGCCTAGAGAAGTTCCTTTAGCATTTGTTGTAAAGCTGGTTTGCTGGTGCTGAATTCTCTTAGCTTTTGCTTGTCTGTAAAGTTTTTAATTTCTCCATCAAATCTGAATGAGATCCTTGCTGGGTAGAGTAATCTTGGTTGTAGGTTTTTCTCCTTCATCACTTTCAGTATGTCCTGCCACTCCCTTCTGGCTTGTAGAGTTTCTGCTGAGAGATCAGCTGTTAACCTTATGGGGATTCCCTTGTGTGTTATTTGTTGTTTTTCCCTTGCTGCTTTTAATATGCTTTCTTTGTATTTAGTTTTTGACAGTTTGATTAATATGTGTCTTGGCGTATTTCTCCTTGAATTTATCCTGTATGGGACTCTCTGTGCTTCCTGGACTTGATTAACTATTTCCTTTCCCATATTAGGGAAGTTTTCAACTATAATCTCTTCAAATATTTTCTCAGTCCCTTTCTTTTCCTCTTCTTATTCTGGAACCCCCATAATTCGAATGTTGGTGCATTTAATGTTGTCCCAGAGGTCTCTGAGACTGTCCTCAGTTCTTTTAATTCTCTTTTCTTTATTCTGCTCTGCAGTAGTTATTTCCACTATTTTACCTGTCAGGTCACTTATCCGTTCTTCTGACTCAGTTATCCTGCTATTGATCCCTTCTACAGAAATTTTAATTTCATTTATTGTGTTGTTCATCATTGTTTGTTTGCTCTTTAGTTCTTCTAGGTCCTTGTTAAACATTTCTTGTATTTTCTCTGTTCTATTTCCAAGATTTGGAATCATCTTTACTATCATTATTCTGAATTCTTTTTCAGGTAGACTGCCTATTTCCTCTTTGTTAGGTCTGGTGGGTTTTTACCTCGCTCCTTCATCCATCTGCTGTGTGTTTTTCTGTCTTCTCATTTTGCCTAACTTACTGTGTTTGGGGTCTCCTTTTCACAGGCTGCAGGTTCGTAGTTCCCATTGTTTTTGGTGTCTGTCCCCAGTGGCTAAGGTTGGTTCAGTGGGTTGTGTAGGCTTCCTGGTGGAGGGGACTAGTGCCTGTGTTCTGGTGGATGAGGCTGGATCTTGTCTTTCTGGTGGGCAGGTCTGTGTCTGGTGGTGTATTTTGGGGTGTCTGTGGCCTTATTATGATTTTAGGCAGCCTCTCTGCTAATGGATGGGGTTGTGTTCCTGTCTTGCTAGTTGTTTGGCATAGGGTGTCCAGGACTGTAGCTTGCTGGTCGTTGAGTGAAGCTGGGTCTTGGTGTTGAGATGGAGATCTCTGGGAAATTTTCACCGTTTGGTATTACGTGGAGCTGGGAGGTCTCTTGTGGCTCAGTGTCCTGAAGTTGGCTCTCCTACCTCAGATGCACAGGCCTGACTCCTGGCTGGAGCACCAAGAACCTTTCATCCACATGGCTCAGAATAAAAGGGAGAAAAAATAGAAAGAAAGAAGATAAAATGAAGTAAAATAAAATAAAATAAATTTATTAAAATATAATTATTAAGAAAAAATTTTTAAAAAGTAAAAAATAAACAGACAGAACCCTAGGACAAATGGTAAAAGCAAAGCTATACAGACAAAATCACACACAGAAGCATACACATACACACTCACAAAAAGAGAAAAAGGGGAAAAAAATATATCTTTGCTCCCAAGGTCGACCTCCTCTATTTGGGATGATTCGTTGTCTATTCATGTATTCCACAGACGCAGGGTACATCAGGTTGATTGTGGTGATTTAATCCGCTGCTCCTGAGGCTGCTGGGAGAGATTTCCCTTTCTCTTCTTTGTTCGCACAGCTCCCGGGGTTCAGCTTTGGATTTGGACCCGCCTCTGCATGTAGGTCACCTGAGGGCATCTGTTCTTCGCTCAGACAGGACGGGGTTAAAGGAGCCCCTGATTCGGGGGCTCTGGCTCACTCAGGCCGGGGGAGAGGGAGGCGCACAGAGTGCGGGGCGAGCCTGAGGCGGCAGAGGCCAGCATGGCGGGCTGCACAGGCTCCCGGGAGGTGGGGTATGGATAGTGACCTGTGCTCGCACGCAGGCTTCTTGGTGGCGGCAGCAGCAGCCTTAGTGTCTCATGCCAGTCTCTGGGGTCCGCGCTTTTAGCTGCGGTTCGCGCCCGTCTCTGGAGCTCCTTTAAGCTGCGCTCTTAATCCCCTCTCCTCGCGCACCTGGAAACAAAGAGGGAAGGAAAAGTCTCTTGCCTCTTCAGCAGCTCCAGATGTTTTCCCGGACTCCCTCCCGTCTAGACGTGGCGCACTAGCCCCTTTCAGGCTGTGTTCACGCAGCCAACCCAGGTCCTCTCCCTGGGATCCGACCGAAGCCCGAGCCTCAGCTCGCAGCCCCGCCCGCCCCGGCGGGCGAGCAGACAAGCCTCTCGGGCTGGTGAGTGCCGGTCGGCACCGATCCTCTGTGCGGGAATCTCCCCGCTTTGCCCTCCGCACCCCTGTTGCTGCGCTCTCCTCCGGGGCTCCAAAGCTTTCCCCCTCCGCCACCCGCAGTCTCCGCCCGCGAAGGGGCTTCCTAGTGTGTGGAAACCTTTCCTCCTTCACAGCTCCCTCCCACTAGTGCAGGTGCCGTCCCTATTCTTTTGTCTGTTTTTTTCTTTTTTCTTCTGCCCTATCCAGGTACGTGGGGAGTTACTTGCCTTTTGGGAGGTCTGAGGTCTTCTGCCAGCGTTCAGTAGGTGTTCTGTAGGAGCTGTTCCACATGTAGATGTATTTCTTTTTTCTTTTTTTTTTTTTTTGCAGTACGCGGGCCTCTCACTGTTGCGGCCTCTCCCGCTGCGGAGCACAGGCTCCGGACGCGCAGGCCCAGCGGCCATGGCTCACGGGCCCAGCCGCTCCGCGGCACATGGGATCCTCCCAGACCAGGGCACAAACCCGTGTCCCCTGCATCGGCAGGCGGACTCTCAACCACTGCGCCACCAGGGAAGCCCCACATGTAGATGTATTTCTGATGTATTTGTGAAGAGGAAGGTGATCTCCACGTCTTACTCTTGCGCCATCTTGAAGCTCCTCCTCCGGCGCCGTTGCTTTTGAAGCCACTGCTTTTGAAATAACTATATGCTCCTCCATAGTGAAAGTCTTCTTTTATCCAATAATTATAAAGTATATAGTTTTCAGTTTCTACTCATGTAATAGTGGCTTGGAAGCTACCTGCTTAGCTAGCAGTCATGGACCCAGAGACCATTTATGTGCCCCAAAGTAATGAATGTGGCATTATGTATGTGAGTCTCTTGGAGTTGTATGTTGGGAGTGGAATAGATTAGGTATAAGAATAGATTATACTGGGCTTCCCTGGTGGCTCAGTGGTTAAGAATCTGCCTGCCAATGCAGGGGACATGGGTTCGAGCCCTAGTCCAGGAAGATCCCACATGACGCGGAGCAGCTAAGCCTGTGCACCACAGCTACTGAGCCCGCGTGCCTAGAGTCCATGCTCTGCAACAAGAGAAGTCACCGCAATGAGAAGCCAGTGCACCGCAGCAAAGAGTAGGCCCTGCTCGCCACAACTAGATAAAGCCCGTGTGCAGCAAGGAAGACGCAACGCAGCCAAAAATAAATAAAATAAATAAACTTATTTAAAAAAACAAAGAATAGATTATGCTGTTTAGAAACTATATGATATAGATTTTTATAGAATAAAATTCTGTAAAACAATATATGGGGCAAAATAGAGAATAGATTAGACAAAGTAGTAGATTGGACTAAGTAATCTATTTTGGAGAAAATTTCTCTATAAATTTAGTAAATGAACTGCTTATTAACAGCATTATTATATTTATATTCAATGCAATTTGAAAATAAGGTCAGCATAGAAATTCAAATTCTTATATAAATGGTGCTCTGTGACATACAAAACAAACTTATGGTTACCAAAGGGGAAAGAGGGTAGGGGAGGGATAAATTAGGAATTTGAGATTAGCAGATACAAACTTTTATATATAAAATAGATAAACAACAAGGTCCTACTATATAGCACAGGGAACTATATTCAATATGCTGTAATAAACCACCATGGAAAAGAATATGAAAAAGAATATATATATATATACATAACTGAATCACTTTGCTGTATACCAGAAACTAATACAACATTGTAAATCAACTATACTTCAATTTTAAAAAATGGTGATCTATGGCTGATCACCCAAGAAAGGTAGTTTTGCTCTAGCTCACCTTTCTGGTTTTCGGGTGATGATACTTTTATATTTACCTTCACTGTCTCTTCTCTGCCAAAATGAAACTCACTATTTGGGAAACTGCACCATTTACAACCATTTTAATACTGCTATCTACAAGTTATAATCATGGAAATCTAACCTATTTGAAATAAAATATCCCAGGAAAGCCCTGGAAAAACTTATTTGGCAATCCTTTGACAATACCAGGACTCTAGGTATTAACCAGCACAATGCCATGCTGTATAATACCTTGTCTTCTTTCTTGGTCCAATGAGAGCTCTGGTGAACTAAGGCAAAGCTAGAGTTATAATCTAACTCCACATAAATAGCAAAGCTTTTGATTTTGTCTCAAATGACAAAAAACAAATAAGCAAACAAAAACAATTTCTAACCTGTTTATTTGGTGCCAAGCACTTCAGAATTCTCAGGAGTCAATGTGGAGAAATGGAGAAATGGTTTGCCATTCTGGATTCTGGTTTTTGATTACCTTGATTAACTAGACACATGTTTTCCAATATTAGCAAACCCAGTGTATTCTAAATTATTGGTGGCAGCATTTCAAAAATCTCAAAACAAAATGCATTTTAATATAAAAATTATATTTTAAGAAGGAGTAGTCAAGGAAAAGCGATGCAAATCATGTGAACAACAGGGCGCCAGAGATTCTAAACAGTTAGTTGTAAATCACTGTTTTATATGTTGAGGACAGGGAATGCATGCTTTCAAAGTACAGTGCTTTTATGCACAGTGTCCAAATAGCAGCAATTTGAGACATAGGTATAACCAACCACTTCAGAAAAAGGACAAATTTAAAATGAACACTCCCTAAAACAGAAAATCAACAGAATGTTGTTAAATAGAAGTTAATGTTAATATTCTCAGGAAGGAAAATAAACCTCACAAGTGGCAACTTGTCTCACTACTCTCTCATCGTTTATATCTGAGTTCATATAGCCATGTTAGCTTGCACATCTTAATAGCTGCTAAACTAACACCACGTACCTGAATATGCATATCCCCATTGCTTCTTTTCTATGAGGTTGTCTTCTTTCTCTATAAGTTTGCTATATGTAAGGGAAGGCTTCTAACTTTGTTTCTTTTAATTTTCTTGCAAGTCTTATATTTTCCATTATCCATGATGGTTTGGTAAATGTCACTGATGGACTGAAAATAAAGAATGGCTAGCTTTGTGGGCAAAATAGCATCTAGAAGTAGAGCATAGAAAGTAAAGCAGGAGTGTGAAATGTAAAACTGAAATTTAAACATAGCTGTAATAGTGGACTGTATAAGAAGCATGAAGAATATAGATCTCTCTACCATTTCCTCTGAGCATGGATCAGACACTTAATCATGCTTGTTTGATATTCAGCTGAAATTGGATATGAACATTGTGGAGAGAAAGAGTTATTAAACCCCATCCCAGTAAAATTTAAATTCAAAGACATGGAAGCAACCTAAATGTCCATCAATGGATGAATGGATAAAGAAGATGTGGTACATATATACAATGGACTATTACTCAGCCATAAAAAAGAATGAAATAATGCCATTTGCAACAACATGGATGGACCTAGAGATTGTCATATGAATGAAGTCAGACAGAGAAAGACAAATATCATATGATATTGCTTATATGTGGTATCTAAAAAAAAATGGTACAAATGAACTTATTTATAGAACAGAAACAGAGTCACAGATGTAGAAAACAAACTTATGGTTACCAAGGGGGAAAGCAGGGGGGAGGGATAAATTGGGAGATTTGGATTCACATATACATACTACTATATATAAAATAGATAATTAATAAGGACCTACTGTATACAAGCACAGAGAACTCAATACTCTGTGATGACCTATATGGGAAAAGAATCTAAGAAAGTGCGGATATATGTATATGTATAACTGATTCACTTTGCTGTACAGCAGAAACTAACACAACATTGTAAAGCAATTATACTTCAATAAAGATGTTAAAAAAACATTATAAATCAACTACACTACAATAAAAATTAATTTTAAAAAATAAAATAAAATTCTGAAAAAAAAGTCTTTAAGGAAAAGTCAAACCATTGAATTTTTTCATCCTAACAGGAAAAAAAAAAAAAAAAAGATTGAGATAGTGAACTAAGATTGATTTTTAAGCAAGTTATTGGAAGTAAGAAATGAGACTTTCTTTTCTTCACTGAGGCCCCATAGTGATGAAATAGGCTTACACTGCAACAGAAAATCTTTAGGTTTGATAATGAGGTAAGCTCTTGATAGTGAGGCTTCTAAATACTGAAAGGGAAGTTCTGGGTTTGTCTTCTTTGAAGCTCTTTAACCTAAACAGTATAGACTCACATCTTTATGTGAATGGTTTAAATGTGTCAGGGTGAAGGGAAGCAATGCCTTCTCTAGGTGATTCTCATTTTTCAGGACTTTCTTCTTCTCTGTCTTTTTAAAAACCACTGTTATTCAGAAGCAAACACTACTAAAAGCCACCAGGACTGCTAAATGTGGTTGGCCAAGGTGAAAGCAACAGAAGTGCCACCAATGTTTTAGTGGAGAATTCTCAGGAATCACACTATGTTACCCTTTGTTCCATATGATCACATATATGTAACTCACACTATATTACCATCATTGCTTATAATAATTGATTTACTACAAACTTGGAATTGTGGGTACAGCTGCTGAAAAAAATTACTTGTGAACAAAGAGATTAGAACATATTTTCAGTGTTCTGTAAAGAGGTACAGTAGACTTTTAGTGGAAAAGTTAGCACATTTCACTCTGCCTGTTGCTCTCAATATTCAAAGTCAATCTCATTTCTATTAAACTTAAATCATTCCCCTCCTATGACACTAAGCATTTTTGCTTCATCTCCAAAAATATGAAGCCAACATGTGTTGGTGGAATTTGCTTATAAAAATAAGGGGAGAAGTCCACAGTAAACAAGTAGGAAAAAGTATATCCTCATTTAAAAATATATATACACCAAGCTCTTCCTACTTGCAAAGTACTCTTCTAGGAGCTAGAGGTACACAGATAAATGTGTCCATCACTAAAGAGTGCTCACAGACTGTTGGGAGAAGCAGACTTGGAAACAGAGAACTAAGGTGTGAAGAGATGGGTGTTGGAGTAAAGGTAGATGAAAAGTATTGTACAGATTTGCCTGGGACATTTCTGGATTTTGCCTGTGGTGTTGGTATAATTATTTATAGGGTCCTTTCACCCTCAAAAAGTCTCCCCATTTGGAGAGTAAACTGTGTGGTCACCCTATGAATAGCTATAGCTGTCAAATCTGCCTGAGGTTGTCTAGCAAAACTTCCAGAGTTGGACAGAAAATCGAAGAGATTAAGAATGCTTTGTCACACGTGTTATCTACATCCAAATGGAAATGAAAAAACTGGGTAGACTGACTGACTTTCATTCTTCCCAGTGTTGTCAGAGGGGTAGAATGGGAATTTAACTTATGTGTGGTGAGGGAAGAGGGCCAAGGAAAGACGATCTAAACCCCTTGTTGGTATATGAAATGCATAAGAATTGTCACTAAATGAGCCATTAAACTATTAATTCCCTGAAGCTCTCAGGATTGAAAAGTGTGGTAAAAAAGAACAAGAAGCCATGATGGGGAATTTTAGAAAGACATGTGAAGGTTTAATATAAGGAAGAACATTTTGTACAAGTAGAAGTGTCCTAGAGCAAGACTGGGTTGTCTGTGAGGTTGAAAGCAACATTCCCCTGGCGGTGTGCAGCAGAGGCTGAATGACTGCAGCGAGCAAACTCAGACACCAGATCAAGACTCAGACCACAGGGTTTTAGGGTCCTTTACACACTGCCCTGTGATTTTATGATTCTGCATGATGAATAGTTGTCTTTTTGAGTAACTTTTAAGTAAGAATCTTGTGCTTGGGGAAACCCCTAGAAGTAATTTTTTTTTTATTTTTTAAAAATTAGAAATATCATGAAACAAAAAGTTTGTGTAAGCTAAAACCTCTTGGGATCCACCCTGAGCACACACTAAAAAGAGACTCAGGAATCTCACTGAGCTCATTTTTTGCTACTCATGCAAGGAAAGCAGCCATTAGACATGTAATATTCAGAAGACATGCCTCACTCAGGCCTCCACCTCTTGGACACCTATCATTTTATTAAGATAGAACAGCTGCGAAGTCTTGCTTGCCAGTTTGATTTGCATAGCTCTGAGTTACATAGGAAGAACCTGTGGCAAAGCTATCATTAAAGAGAAACAAAGCAGAAGACTGAACAAAGGATACATTCTGTGCAAAGTCTGAAGTTTAGACTGTTTCAGTAATCCTTGTCATGGTAAGAAAGATGTCTGCCCCTTCCCCCATCTAAAAACAATAGCAGACAAGTGACAAAAGAAGGCTCCCTGGAGGTAACATAGGAGCGAAGAGTAGGGTGAACTAAAGGCTGTACACATGAAGAGAGAGAAAAGAGTCGGCATGGACACAGGGAGAGGCAGCCAAACACCCTGCATTCACAGCACAAAGATACATGATTAGGTTAGAATCCCTTTCACCTCTTCCCCAGTGTATTAAAGCTGGAATAGGTCAGGCCGAGGCAAAAGTAACGACATCTTGATGAAGCTCAGCTTTCCCAGAGGCCTAAGTAGGATGGCAACACAGCTAGAGCCAGAATATTTTCACCAGGCCTTTTGTGTCAAATTCTCAAATATCTACATTTTCAGATTAAAATGTTTCCCAGTAAACTAGAGAGAAAAGTCTTCTAGAGGCAGTGGAAGTGACTTCAGTTCTTCAGTGGTTAAGAGTATCAGGGCTTTGGATTAAGGGAAAATAGTTTCAAACCTTTGCTACTTACAGATTTATGGTAAAGTATTTAAATTTCTATAAGTTTTAGTCTCCACAGGTGGAAAAAATTGATAATACGCACACCATAGAGCTGTTATAAAGATTGTATTAGACATGTAAATCTGGCAAATGATTACTAACAATAAAATTTTTATTCAGCAGGGACAAATATACATTTCTGTAACATTCTCTAGTCACCATACCAAGCTCTGCCTCATTTTACATCATCACTTTCTGGCTGGTTCTTAACATTCCAACCTCTGTTCCAGCTTTGACTTGCTTCCCTAGATATTGTGAGCATCTGTCTCCCTGCTTCAAAACGTCATGCTTCCATGTTCTTTAAGAGGTATAACTAGAATCATCTATAAATCCAGTACCAACAATCGACACAAATTTTAAATCATAAAAAGAATACATGACTTTTAGGAAATACTGTTCGTGAGTTCTGAAGGCATTCTTCTTGTTTTATAACATTGACCCTGAGACCATTCATGTCAGGTAAACAAGGAATAGGTATTATTATTTTGTACCCTCCTCCCAGGAGGTTAAAATGACTCACGAAAATTCACTCAGCAATCTCAGGTGAAGAATCCCATGAGACAGTCTTGAATTCTGGATCCCAAATCTGCCATTTACTATGCAAAAGTCAGCCTAGGAAGGATGATCCCAAGTGTTAATTTTAGATTATGATATTACCTTTTACCACACACCTAAAATGTTTTCTGCATGGGCCTTTAATTACCCACAGAACACAGGGACAAGGGCATGTAAATCCCCTTATCAACAGTCAAAGCAGTCCTTGTCACCAAAACTATCATATGTTAGATCACATCAGTGTCTGTGACATAGGCCTTGGCTTCTCAGGATCTACTCATTAGAAGTGAGTTTATGTGCCTTAAAACATATGGCCTTGATATATGATCCCAGAGCGAAAGAGCAAGGTATTTCAAGCTGGCCACAATTTTATTGACTCTTACAGACTTACTTTGTAGTCATTCCAATAAACTAGATGAGAAATTTCTGATGCTCCAAGCTATCCAGTCCCCAGGACTCCATTTCATGATTCAGTCCGACTAAACAACACAAGAGTGTTTTGTGTGACACTGTGACCACAGGGATAAATAATTGCTTAGTAATTCTCTTTGAGGCAGAAAATTCTAAACATGGAGAAACCATTTCCCCTTAATGGGAGCCAGAAATCCTGTAAGTGCTTGAAATGGCATTCACAAGTCTGAATGGTAAACAGATAAAAACAGGAGCGCACCAGTTGCACAAATGACTTGCTTGTCACAAACTTGTCATTGCAGTAATCTAACATTTCTTTCACAGAGCCCAGTGGAAAGTATGGAACAAACAGGCCCTGCTGACGTTTTGGCTCTGCTAAGCCTTCCTCTGAGCTAAAGCATCTGTAGCATCTTCCTGTTCTAGACCCTTTATCTGTTGAAGTTAGTTGATACTGTACATGCCAAAGAAATGTTTGACTATTGCATTAACAAATTGATGACAAGCAAGTTATTCCTGCAACTGAAATGCTTCTGCTTTTAGCAGGCTGCCATTTTGACCTTCATCTTATTATACAGAAGAACCCAAACAGAGCAGAGCACTGGGGACATGTTGCCCCAGGCTTGGGACCACCTGTCTAGGGCTTAGGTGCAGTGGTATAGTGAACACACCAGGCAGTTTCATCAAGTTTATGGATGGGATTTTTCTGGTAAAACATAAATAGTATAAGCACATTGGACTGTCCCAAGGATTCCTGTTGCTGGGATAAAATGAGCCATAGAAATTCATTTCCTCCTACACCCTCTTTACCCCCAAAACACACATGTGCATACACAGGTCTGTATATACTTTATAAAATGTTAATACAGAAGCCCCCCCTTATTCACGGTTTCACCTTCCCTGGTTTCAGTTACCCACAGTCAACTGCAATATGAAAATAGTAAATGGAAAATTTCAGAAATAAACAGTTCATTCGTTTTAAATTGTGCACCATTCTGAGTAGCATGATGAACTCTCACACCATTCCACCTGGGATGTGAATCATCCCTTTGTCCAGTGTATCCTACTGCGTAGTCACTTAGTAGGAGTCAGTTAGTCACTTAGTAGGAAGCTCAGTTATCAGCTCCACTGAGTCGGCATTGCTTGTGTTCAAGTCACCCTATTTTACCTAATAATGGCCCCAGAGCACAAGAGCAGTGATGCTGGCAAATCAGATAGGCCAAAGAGAAGCTGTAAAGTGTTTCCTTTAGTTGAAAAGGTGAAAGTTCTCAACTTATGAAAAAAAATCGTATGCTGAGGTTGCTAAGATCTCTGGTAAGAACAAATCTTCCATCCATGAAATTGTGAAGAAGGAAAAAGAAATTCATGCTAGTTTTGCTGTCGCACATCAAACTGCAATAGCTATGGCCACAGTGCATGATAAGTGCTCAGTTAACATGGAAAAGTCATTAAATTTGTACAAAAAGAGACAGAGACAGAGAGACCACATTCACATAACTTTTATTACAGTATATTGTTATATTTGTTCTATTTTATTATTAGTTGTTGTTAATCTCTTACTGTGTCTGGCTTATCATAGGTATGTATGTATAGCAAAAAATATAGAGTATATGGGGTTTGGCAAATCCGTAGTTCCAGGCATCCACTGGGGTTCTTGGAACCTCTCCCCCTCAGATAAGGGCGGAATACTGTACCTGGAAGAGTTAGTGAAAATTATATACCAGTTTTACACAGTTTTTGGCAGTTCTTGGATTTCCTTCTATCCATAGCCTTTCCTCACCTCCTCCTCATTCAGCATGACATCTAGAGCAATCTAAACCTAATCAGAGCCACGCCCTTATCCCCTAGAAAATGAGGTGCGTCCATCAGCCTCCTCACAGAAACCTGGGACAGCCCTTTCTCAGAAACCACCAGTTCATCTCCAACCTCAGCAGCCAGTAGGGAGTGCTCATACACTGTGCAACTTCAGACTCTCGCCTTCCTGTTTGAGGAGCCCTCCGCTCCCAGGGGAACCCACCCTTGGTGTTTCCTGAGTGTGTGTTTGGTGGGTCCCAGGCTTATCAGCATATACACCAGAGCTGGAGCCTGTAACAGGAGCCTTGCCTATTGCCTCCAAGCATTCTGCCTCTGCTGGTGTCTTAGGCGGATCAGCACTTGGAACAATGGAGCTTTCGCCCCCAAAGACTTTGGCCTTTTTATAAAGCTGAGCTTCTCTTATTCACCAAGGTGTCAGGTGCCCTGAATTCTTTTCAGACCCTTGGTTAAGGGTGCATTGATAATGTCTTATCTGGTTTAAATATTGACAGAAAAACTTGCATTCTCAGACTTATTTTCTTTCTGGTGCCCCAGGTGCTTTCATTTTTAAAAGTCTTGTGTAAAAACGATGATCATTGTTCAGCCATGAGAACTGAAATTTCTTGCCAAAGTAGTGATGGGGCTTAACTTTCTTCTAGATTTGGCAAATGTATCACAGTACTGTCTCCCAGATGAAATGTTTTACTCCCATCCCAAGTATCTCAGGCTGTAATCTATACCGCAGCTTTGTTACCTCAGAAGACAGGTGGGAAAGGTGTGTGACGAGGGTCCTGGTTTGCACAGTTAAGGATATTGCCCCTGGAAAAGGAAGTGAAGGGAGTTTGAGGTGGCAGTGATATCTTCTGTCAAAGAAAGAATGTAAATGAACCATTTGAACTTTAAATGGAATTTTAGTGACTTTTTTCTTCCTTCTTAAAGTTCCTAATATGATTTCTATAATGTTTTTCTGTTTTCTTTCTTAATAGAATGTAAATGGCAAAGAAATGATATGCTATTTTTGATTCAGGAAAAAATAAAAATCTTTTTTATGGGAACTCTCTTTTTAAATACACGTTAGGTAATAGATAATGGCAACAAAAAACAATGTTCTCTCTTCCTATTCAGAGGGATAGATGATTAGTGTCTGTGCTTTTAATATATATTTACTTATTTGATTGTCTATTTTAAGAAAGGAAGTAAAGAAAAACTCTCATGCTGGAGTAATTTCATTAGATTCATAGAATGGTGGGGCTGGAAAGGAGCTTGATGAGAGGGCTCTGTCTTTGTGTCACACTCCCACTTTACAGATGTGGATACTGAGACCCAAACATCTCAGTTATAACAGGAACAAAGGTACACAACAAGAGTGTGGCAGAGCTAGGCCTAAATCGAGGTCTGACTTTCAATTCAGGCAATATTCTCTCAGAAATTACATTATTTTTTTAAAACTCTCTTTTAAACAAAGAGTAATTTACATCGATGTGCTTAAATCTAATAGGACATTTGCTTTTGGAAAAACCAGGTCTCCGAATTGGCTAAGCCAATTGAGGGACATACATTTGAACAGTATGGAGACATTTCTTCCCAAGCTGTATTTTATCTGAGTCGTGTAAGGAACCATTATAATTTCAATTATTTCTTTTCTCCTACAAGATTTCAAAGAAACACTTCTCCATTCCCATTTTGGCCCTTGAAAACATGTATTTTTAAATGGGTCTATAATTATTCCTTTAATAAATATTCATTTAAGTAGGTCATATTCTAACATTTTTGGAGATAAAAAATCTTTTATCAGATTAAAAGAAATCTGTTTTTTATTCCCACTTTTAGCCACGTTTCAGTTGGTCTTCATAATTGTCAGTTTCAACAAAACATTAAGTTAAAACATCAATGTTTTGTTTGTTTTGGTTCTTTCAGTTTAACACAAGGGAAAAAAGTACAAAATGCATTTACCTTTTTGCAGCTATGATAATTATATACTCTATTTTTCACTTATGCAAAATTTATTTTTGAGGGTTTTCTTTTTGTTTCATTTCTCTATTTTTGCATTTTCCAAACATCTGTACCGTGGCTGGTGGCGAGAGTAGCAGTGGCTGGCACTTTTCCTCCACGTTTTGAGAGAAAGAGAATTGGCTGGAATAAAACCTTGCTTTCCATATGGTTGACTTGAAATACTGCACTGAAAAGGTATCGTCTCTTTTTCTTTTCTGAAACCAGAGGTGAAGCCCAGAAAAAAATAGCAATATTGATGCCAAACCACCTGCTGATTCACATCAAAAAAATCCTTGGCAATGCATCCCGTACTTCATCAACTGAAAAACCTAAATGGATGAATGGTCTTTGTGCATTAGTAGCATCGTATCAACAATACATACTGCTGGTCATTCACTTAAGAAAGCCTAGATTCTACACAAAGTCAAGACATGAAAGTTTTGCTTTTGATCACTTTGTAAGTATGTTTGGCTGTGCAGTGTTTATTTATTCCTGGAATAGTTGGACCTAGTGTCAGGGACAGTGAAGAGGAGAAGATGACACTAGTGATTTCTTTTACCTTGATTAATTCTAGTTAGGAAAAGCAGTAGTCTTTGTCATATCAATTTTTTAATGTAAAATATTTGAAGCATATAAAAGTATAAAGAATAATGTGAACATACAAGAATCCAGCACCCAAGTTAAACAAACCTCAATCAATGTGGAAAATTTTTTTCCCAACCTGTTTTTTATCTTATGTTATTCTAAGTTATATATGGTGAAGTACACAGATTAAGTGTATAGCTTGATGAGCTTTTATGTAAGTATACATCCATGCGACAATATTCAATCCAAGATATACAAAACATTCACAAAACCTAGGAAGAATCCCTCATGCCCCCTTATAGGCGATATCCTCCAAAACTTTAACAAAACGTTAAAAACAAGCAAAACTCTTCTGATCTCTGTCCTCATGAATTAGCTTTACATAAGCCATGTATTATGACTTACATAAAATGCGTTCTACTGTATGTATCACTAAAATCTGAGTCTCTAATTGTTAGACATTATTTCCAGTATTTCCCAATCACCACCAAAATTGTAGTTAACATTTTTGTATGTGTTTGTACACAGAGGAGGAAATGCTAAACTGTAAGAAAGAATGCATTTTGAAATTTTTATTATATATTTTTTAAATTTAACTTTACTAAGAACTATAAAATTTCTCTCTTTAAAATGATAGTACCAATTTACATTCTCATTAGAAATCTATGAGATCTTTTCCACATGCTTCACAACATTTTGGAATGGCCAAAGTTTTTACATTTTTGTCAGACTGAGGGGGATTGAATAATATATCATTTAAAATTTTTTTCACTTATAAACCACTGGGATTTCCTCATGTGTGTTGCCTATTTGTATCTTCACCCATATTTTTATTGGGGTATTTGTTTTGCTATTGTTGTTTTGGACAGCTTTTGGTTTTGGTTTTGGTGATGGTTGTAATATTCTGGATTCTCATCCTTTGGGCAATATAGATTGCAAATGTCCTTTCCCAATTTTCAAGTTTCTCTTTTAACTGTGTCTGTAGTAGCATTTATTTTTACGAGTTTCTAATTTTAATGCAGTTAAATTTATTGATATTTTCCTTTATGGTTTGTGCTCTTATGTCATTTTAAAAAATCCTTCCATATGACAAGATCCTTAAGAAACCTTCCTATATTTTCTTCTAACAGTTTTAAAGTTTTGACTTTTACATTTAGATCTCTAATCTTCTTGGCATTTACTTTTGTATATGGTATCTTACATGCATCATATTTTATTCTTTTTCCATGTGGATAACCCAATTATCCCAGCACCATTTAACAAATTAGTCATCCTTACCCCCTAATTTGTAATGCCATCTTTTGCCTACATCAAATCTGTTTATTAGGATTTTTATACAGTGGACTGTTTCTCTATTCTTGTGCTAACACAAAAGTACCTTAATTACCAAAGCTTTATAATATTCTTGTTATTTGGTAAGGTAAATCTCTCTACATTGTTCTTTAAAGTTCTCTTGGCTCTTCTTGGCCTTTTGCTATTCAATATGAATTTTAGGGTTAGTCAGTCAAGTTTGTCAAAAGCCCTGCTGAATGTTGTTTGTATTTACATTAACTTTAGAGAATAATCTGGAGGAGAATGGATATTCTTATAACACTGTGTCTTTCTGACATTAAGACTGTATTCCTCTACTTAATCAGCTCTTCCTTCAAGTTCTTTAATAATGTTTTATAATTTTCACCATAAAGGTCTCGCTTGAGCCTGTTTTGTTAGAGTTCCTCTCATGTAACTTAGTTTTCATGATATTATGTATAGAATCTGTTTTCCACTGTATTGTTTATTGGTTATTATTGGTGTATACTCAGCAACTTTGCTGAACTCTCTTATTAGTTCCACTGGCTAAACTGAAATTCTCTTAGGTTTTCTACATAGACATGTATATCATCAGTAAATAATTCCAACTTGTCTCTTAACTTTCAATTCTTAAATGTTCAATTTCTTTTTCCTGTCATATTGCATTACTGAGACCTCTATATAGCATGGAGTAGAAGCAGTGATATTTGGAATGCTCTGTTTCTTTCTTTAATGGAAATGCTTTGGAAGTGTGGTATTTGCTTAGGATTTTGATAAATCAAAATTATTATAAGAAATTTCCCATCATCTATTTAAAGTTTGCTAAGCATTTTTAATCAAGAACACTAGTTGAAGTTTGTATAAGCATTTTCTGCATCAATAATATGATTAAATTTTCCCATTAATATGTTAATATTTTATGTGATATTAATACATTTCTTGATAGTAAACGCTTCTTACATTCCTGCAAAAAACTTTACTTGGTCCTGTTGTGTTTTTTAAATCTACTCTTGACTTTAATTTGCTGATAGTTTAATAGTATGTTTGCATGGGGAGATTAGTCTTTAATTTTCTTAAAACTGTTGTTGCAGAGTTTTGGTGTCATGGTGATACTAACCTCATAAAATAAGTTGAGCAACTTTTCTTTCTTACTTTTTTTTCTATTTCTGAAATAGTTTTTATATTATACAGATTACCTATTCTGAAGATTTGGTTAAATTTGCCTCTAAAATCATCTGGACCTGTTATTTTCAGTTAGTAGGGGGTAGGTAGTGTAGGGTGGACTTTTGATTATCATCAGTTCCTTTTCTTCCATGGCTATTGGTTTATTCAAGGGTTATATTTCTTCTTAAGTCAATTTTAAGAAGTTGTTTTTGGAAAATATACAATTAACAGTTAATCTACACTTGTTAATTTATTTGCACAAAGCTCTTCATAAAGTCTTATGATTTTTAATTTTATCTTTAATTATGTCCCCTTCTTATTCCTAATATTATTTATCTTAGCCTCTTCTCTTCTCTTGCTAGCTGTCAGACATTTTTCTGTTGCATTAACTCTTCAAAAATTGGCTTTTGATTTTGCTTATCTATTTTATTGTGTCTTTGTATTCTATATCATTACTTTCTGCTTTTGTCAACATTATTTTTTTCACTCTACTTTATTATTTAGATAATTTTTTCTAGATTCCTGAGTTGAATTATTACTCATTTAATTTTATACTTCTTATTGTTTTTCAAAATAAATCGGTTTCTAAATTCTCGTTCAAGTTTCTCATTAGCTGCATAGCATGTGTTGATATGTAGTTTTGTTCAATTTTAAATATTTTGTAATATCTCTTTTGATTTATTTTTAACCCTTAAGTTTTTAGAAGTGTATGTTTCTATGGACTTCCCTGGTGGTCCAGTGATTAAGACTCTGTTCTTCCACTGCAGGGGGTGTGGATTCGATCCCTGGTCAGGGAACTAAGATCCTGCATGCCGCTCAGTGCGGCCAAAAATAAAAAAGTGTACATTTCTATTTTCTAAACATATATTTTCCCTATTTTTATTACTGATTCTGAATTTAATTGCACTATAATAAGATGTGTTTCATATAACTTTGATTGAAAAAAAACGTTTTAAAAATTCTTTTTAGTATATGGATTTTACTGCTGGGCTTGAAGTCCATAGGTGGCTTATATTTTTCTTTAGTGCTCATACTAAAATTTTTATATGTATACATAACGACATATTTTTCTAATAAAAAATAAAATCCACTTCTTAGTGTTTCTGGCTTTATCCTTAATGTAAAAAAAAAAAAAATGTGTCTAGCATGTTTTATCTACTTCTTAAGTATCATTCTCATTATTGTAATTGTTGAATAGAGTTTTAGTTTTACTTATTTGTTTTAAACATGTCCAAAAATAATTATCATTTATTTTTTTAATCAACACTTTATTGTATTTACTCATAGTTTTAGTTAATACTATGCGCACCATTATTTGTGGATTCTATAGCTTCCTTTCTGGATTTACTTTCCTTCTTGTTGAATTACATCTTTCTGTAATTCTCTAGGGAGGGCCCTGGGTAGTACACTCTTTATGTATACCTAAGAATGTCTTTATTTTATCTTTTACCTTAAATAACAATTTAACTGGGTGTTTTTGCTCAGCATTTGAAGATATTACTCAATCATATCTTAGACTATTGTTCTGTCAACTATCATTACTTAAGAAAAGTCTGCTATCAATCTATTTTTCATCTCTTTTTAAGTACTCTGCCTTTTCCCTCTGGTAATTTATTAGAGTTTTTCTGTATCCTTAATATCTTATAGTTTCTCTGAAATGTGTTTAGATGTGAATTTATTTTAAATTATCAGTCATGAACTAAGGATATATTTTCTAATCTCAAGACTATTTCTGGAAAATTCTCAGCTATTTTTTTTTCTTTTATTGTATATTTGTCATTACCTTCATTTTATCCTTCTGGGATTTTTATAGCTACATTTTGGTGTTTCCCAGTCAATTTACCATATCTCAACCTCTTTTTCATTTTCTAAAAGCATATTTTACTTTGCGCAATTTTTTTTTTCTAAGTGAATTCCTTAATATCACTTTCCAACTCACTTAATCCTCTCCTTGAAACTGCCCAATCTTAAATTATCCCATCTATTGCATTTTTATGACAGTGAACATTTTTTTTCATTTTTAAGATTTCTGATTGATTTTTATTCATCTATTCTTATCTTGTCTATTTTTATTTAATAATTTCTTGTTCTTTTTACAGGTATGATTCTTTTATTTATCTCTGAACATTGCAAATATACTCATTTTGAGGTCATTGTCAGTTCTATAAAATCAAATTTATCTGGAGTGAATGTTCCAATTATTAATTTTGTGGTTGTTTTGCATTCCTATACACTAACAATGAAAGATCAGAAAGAGCAATTAAGGAAACAATCCCATTTACCATCGCATCAAGAAGAATAAAATACCTAGGAATAAACCTACCTTGCTATGTTTTAGAATTTTGTTTTGCAGGTTGATGTGGGTCATAAGGCTGTTTTGTCTTGCCTGTTGGTAAGCTCTCTCTCTCTCTCTTTTAATTTTTTCATACCTCCCTGACTAATGGTTTTCCAGTTGCCCCTATCTGCATTCCTGGCTTAATAGTCCTAATCCAAATCTTACAAAGGTGTCCTTTCAGCTTACCTTTAGGAATATTTGATCTCAAGGCTGAGGCTGTATCTTTATCCTTCCACCTTTCAGTGCCTTCAGCTCTATATAAGCTATTGCCCCAGGCAGCAGTTGGCCATACTTTGTGTAGACTCTTGTTGAAGTAGTAAGACAGACTTAGATCCACCATTTCATATGGAAACTTTTTGGCCCCATTACTTCAAAGACCTAGACTCCCAGCCACCTCTATGCGCTTATGGATCCAGATTTCAGTAGGCTTATGGCTTCAGACCTCCTCACTGCTTTTTTCTTTGCAGAAATGATTACTTTCTTTTTAAGTCTCACTCTGCCTCTTTAGTTTTATTCATTTTATATTGTATCAGTTTTTTCAGTTATCAGTATATCTTGAACAACACTCCTTTGATTTTTACCTCTCTTTCATTTAGATACATCATTTTAAAACAAATATTATAAATAATAGTTATTATTATTGAATGTTTAATGGTGCTGGGCACTGAACTTTATAGATACTATTTTATTCAGTTTTCTCTATAATCAGTTATTTTTATTTACATTTAATAAACTAGGAAATTGATATAAACAAGCTAAATAAATGTCCTCTTAGGAAAGAGGTTATGACTAGTAAATGGCAGAAGTAATATTTAAGCTCAGTTTTCTCCACTACCAAAACTAGTATTCTTAAAGTACTACCCTATGGTTAGATTTTGTGGGTTTTTTTAAGCCTATAGTGTTATAGTGTTTATTTTATAATAAACTAATTAACTTAATATTTATTGTTGTAAAAACTATATCTGGTACTATCTCAGAAACTTTATTTACTACTTTCTATGTTTTTCTGCATCCTTGGCCCTCTCTCTCTCTCTTTTTCTCTTTTGGTATATGACTATATTATTTGTTTGTTATCAATCTAGCAATTTGGGAGGGTTTTTGTTTGTTTGTTTTGTGTTTTGTTTTTTGTTTTTGCGGTACGCAGGCCTCTCACTGTCGTGGCCTCTCCCGTTGCGGAGCACAGGCTCCGGACGCGCAGGCTCAGCGGCCATGGCTCACGGGCCCAGCCGCTTCGCGGCATGTGGGATCTTCCCAGACCGGGGCACAAACCCGTGTCCCCTGCATCGGCAGGCCTGCCTCTCAACCACTGCGCCACCAGGGAAGCCCAATTTGGGAGTTTTAAAGCACAATTTATTCTTCTAGTAATGATTACTGTTATTTTTAAAAAATATTTAGACCTATTTTTTTAAATTATCAACATTAGTGAAATTGTATGCTGTATAAAATGAGAAATTTAGGATGCCGCTCCTTCAATCCTCTCCTCTTGCCCACTTTCTCAGTTTTTGTTATAATGCATTAGTCAGGTATATATTATTATGCATCTCTATGATACAGCTGTGGAGAGGATAATCACAAAAAGCTGGATCATTTATTTTGGTAATAGCTTCCAGCACAGAGTAGGTGCTTAATAAATGTTTGTTGAGTATGAAATGAATAGACCTATTTTGTGTGCACACACATGCACACAGAGAAAGAAAACATAGCTAAGATCTCTTTAGTCTCCCTCTACTGCTGGATGACCCACCTATTCATTTAAACCTTGGATTCTGTAACTGTGGTACTGCCATATGATTTAATAAACACTCTTT
>NW_006781722.1:427424-432839 GCF_000442215.2 Lipotes vexillifer
ACTCTTTCTGTCAGTACTTTTGTTGGACAAACACATGCTTTGTGAATCAACGCTTTACAGTCAATGAGCGCCTATCCAAGTTAGTTCAATTCATAGCTATTCCCACATTGGCCCCTTGTGCCCTACCCTATCCCTATAAATAATTGGTATATTCGGCAACTCCCAGTCTCACAGCCCATTTTCTTACAAAATAGTTCATGTTGTTTGCTATTTAAATAGTGGAGTTTTGAAATAGTTCTTTTTTAAGGGTAGTTCTTAAAATCCCCAATTATTGTTAAAGGAAATTCTTTATAGAAATTGCTAGGCAAATTGGATTTTCCATTGAATACCACTAGATCTTACCAAGAAACTTAATGATGATCTGCAACACGCTAGAATAAAAATATCGTGCTTCTATTGTAGCAAAGCAGATTAAATAAAACAACGTAGATTAGCAAGAAGAAAGCAAACTAGTATAAACTGGGTCATTTGCTGATGTGCAAATTTTATGAAAATTGTAATGACACTTTGATCAATTTATAAGTACATATTATTCATGTTTATAAGAACACTCAAGCCTTCTATGTGACATGATTTTAACAATCTTTTATACATAAGATCAGTCTGAAATTAAATGGTTTTCCTAGGTGTTTCTATTCTTTAAATTGTAAAAATGATTTTTTTATTATTCCCTATTTAAAAGGCATTGAACTGGGAATCAGGAGACTTGATTTCTAGTCCCAGTTCTATCATTTAACTAGCTCTATGACTTTGGGTAATTTGTTGAACTCTTTGAGTCAGTTTCTTCATTTATAAATGTAAAGAGTTGGGTTTGATGCTCTGTAAATCCCCTTCCAGTGCTCATGTCTAGTATCAATATCATGTGTGTGTCTCTCTCTATTGTATATAAATACTCACATATAAAAACTCATATTTAAAAACTTAACTGCATATAAGTTCCATACATCAATATCCTAAGTTAATCAACAGAATTTATAAGGAGATATCTAAGAACAGGATTAATTTTCCCCTGAAGAAGGCAGTTGAATTTAGCCAATAGATAAATAACTGGGAGTTACTGTAGGTTCTTGATCAGGACTGACATGACAAAAGCAGTATTTTCAAAATACTGTTAGGCAGTAGTGTACAGAATGGATAAGAATGGAAGAAATTTGAACTACAGACTAGGCAGACATTATGCCAAGGTTCAGGATTAGGTAAAGAGAGTCTGGAGTATAGTGATACTCTAGAGATGAAGGGGAAGCAAAAGATATGAAGGTACTGAGGTGTATATTTGTTCAAAAATATCTAAAAAGATTATAAAAAGAAAAATTTTGAAAGAGGAAATACAAATGTCTGATAAACATATGAAAAAGTATTTCAACTCACTAACACCCAAAGACATTATTTATAAAAATAATAATCCTCAATGCTGATAAATGTGCAGTAAAACTGTCATTCATATAATAGTGATGAAGGGGCACGTGTTGACATGAAATTCCGCAAAGTAATATGGCATTACATTATCAAGGACCTTTCTTTAAAACTGTGTCTTCTGGCCCAGTCATTTAATTTTTAGGAATCTATCTATAGGAACCAGAAACTCAGACAAGGATTTGTATACAAAGACTTGTTCATCGCAATGTCATTTATAAAAGTGAAAGAAGAGAATATCTTAAATATTTAATCAAAGAAATTATTAAGCAAATTATGGAACATACAAATATTATTATATAATAATTATAAACTACATAGTTATTAAAGATATTTTAAGTAATTATTTTACTAGGAAATGTTCATGAAACATTGTAACTGAAAATACCTGATCCAAAAGTAACTTGTAGACCTAACATGATCCCAAAATGATCCCAAATTAGAAAAATGAATGTAACCAAAAATGTATTTGGTTACAATCAAAGGAAATACATTAGAATATGAATAGTACTAGTACCTCTGTATGATGGAATTAAGTGATATTTTATTTCTTCTTTTTCTTAAACTTTCTAAATATTCTAAAAATACTCTGATTAGAAAAGTAAAATTTTTAAGCAAACAGCAAATCATCTAAATAAAAATAATTCCAACTCTGATACTAATTCAACTTAAGAAAAGAACACATGTCTACTATTTATCACTTCATAAAGGGATTAAAATGTTTTGCTTTTCCAATTTATTAAGCTTTTGAAGTATTTGAGATATAAATTTTTAGAATCTTAATCATTAAATATGATATATATTTTCTGAATCATATCATATAGTTTCTATTGCCCAGTGTTTCCCAGAATTTCTTTCTCTTTTTTAGATTCTTGTACATTTGCCTTAGCTTATCAGCCTGCACTTTGACATTGCAGAACCTCATTTTTTTTAGTCCATCAATCAGCTCTGACATTAATATGCTCAGACCACGTTTGCATGTATATGAGATTATCACAAGGGAAGAAATCTAGAGCACTCTTTATGTTTTCAATTGTTTTTAACTCTTAATTTTCTCATATTGTAAAAATTTCATAATCTAATAATAGCATTTTCAGTAATTGAAACAGATGAAAATGAAGTAAAGGACACAGCCAATGTCTCTATAGAGTCACTTTTACTGGGTGGCATGAGCTACTACTGATAACATTTATCAGGCACCCATCTCAAGGGGAGAATCTCGGCTGCTCTGTGTAAGAATGAATAAACATAACAACTAACTTGGCTCTGTACCCAGAATTTAGTCAAAAAAGAAACCCAGTTGGATGCCAGAAAGAATGAACCACATAAAGTTTTATCAGCCCAAAATACACAAGTAACTTAGTCTGCCCTTTTTCTAACAAAACTGTATAAGTAAAAATGTAATCTTAAAAAATCTGGATTCCTTACACTGGCCAATGGCATAGTGCTGGAGTAACTAAAAATTTCCAGACCGCACCCTTTTTCCTTTCTGCCAGGAGAATGACCACTCTCTCTCCAGCTCAGGCCTCCACTAACTACAAGTTAACCCAGAACCAGTTGTACACAAGCTCATCTCTTTTACTGAACTGTAAGTCTAACGAAGGCAGAGGCCTTGTCCTATTTATCCTTGTCATCTCAGGTTCTGGCGAAGTGCATAATTGTTGAATGAGCTAATGAAAGATCAGCAACTTAGTTTAGATGATTTTAGTAACTATACAAATAACCTAAGGGAAGAGTTACTTGGATACAAATGCTCACACCCTACGTATAGGTTATTATACATTAACCTATGATTGGTTAATTATATAACCAATTTTACTAGTATTTAGGTAAGTTCCTTTACAATGATGATACCACCAAATCATGAACATCTTTGGGAGTAAACATCTTTCAAGAACATATTTTTTCACAAGGCTAAGAGTTAAAGAGTTAAAGCTTAAGAGCTCTTGCAATAATTAATGTGACACTCACAACAAGTTACTACATCTCTCTGAATCTCAATTTCCTCATCTGAAACATGGGAATAGTAATAATACTTAACTCATAATCCTTGTTGTGGGGATCTGATGAGATCTTGCATATCACACAGCACCGTGCCTGGCTAAGCCCTTGGGTTATTATTACTACAATTAGTGCCTCCCAGGTCAGCTATGTGTACTTGGACTTGCATCTTGAGAACTGGGACAGAGGTATACTAGCGGTGCTGTCACTGGATATAGAATCAGAGAGCTGCATAAGTGCATAAGCCAGTGCTTTTCGGGCTTCAGTAGCATAAGAATTACTTGGGAAGCTTGTTAAAAACGTAGATCTTTGAGTTCCACCTCAAGAGACACTCATTCAGTTTAGTTGCTCTGGGGTGAGACTCTGAAATATGTCTTTTTAACATGTTCCTCAGGAGATTCTGGTGTAGGTGGTCCCAGACCAAGCCCTAAGTAACCCTGACATCATAACTCCATCCCAGCCTAGATTGTGTATCATCTCCAGCCCATAGCATCATTCCTCAGGACTCACTCTGTCTGCTTCATACTGTGTGGCTTTACTACCCCACCCCCTCAGCTCACCCACTAAAAGCAGAAGAGAAGAATAGGAAGGATAGGGTCAATTGGGAAAACTTGAGTAGCTGCAGTAAATTATCTATTATTTTGTATTATTTGACCTAATGATCTTCTGCATTAGTCCAAAAGTGAGTGGACTTGAGAGGTAAGCTTGAATTTAAGAATGATAGTTTTCCCCAGATAACTATAGAATGACTGACTATAGTGAAGTTTATCTCCTTTTTTTTAATGGGATTGCTATCTGTAGAACTTAGATGAATAAGCACAATTGAAGTGCAAAGTGTTAAATGCATGCTCTGATTTAGTCGATCCATTTGCACATTGAAGTAATTAGGATGTATTTAAAAAGCATTCTGCTTTCAATACTTTGTTCTCCATTTCCTACAAATCAAATTAGTGAGGGGTAGATTTGATTTTGACATCATTTTGAAAATATTTTCTTTTTCTTTTTTTAATTTTCTTAGAATTACATTTTTACAAAGTTCAAAACACAACCAACTGTGACTAAATTCATAAAAACAAAACAGAAAGTCCAAAGTGCAAGAAAATGAAAAACAGCACAGAGTAATATGCAGTAGAACAACATAAATCATATCTCACAAATATAGTTGTAATAACACCCCTTATCCATGTCTGATCAATTAACAACAAATACTTATTCAGATAGCAAATAGCTCATTCTTTTACTTTTGATTGAGAGCCCCAAGCTTAATTATTCATCTCAGTCCAGATAAATATGAAAAGACAGCCAAATCTTAGAAAAATCTTAACCATCTCCTGTTTTCATTGTACTATATGTAATGGAATGAATGAGTGTGAAGAAAGAATATGAAGGTTGTTTTCCTTGTTTGTTAACAAAGCATTCAAACAAGATTATTTATTTTTTAAATAGTTAGATTTGGCAGAACCAAGACACGTTTATGGAGCTGTTTCACAAAGACAAACCTGAGATTAAATCCCAACTCTGCACACTGTATTATCTTTGACAAATTATTTCACCCTCCTCAGCCTCAGTTTTCACATCGGTAAAATGAGGGTAATAATATCTACATTGCAGAATTATTTTCTTATCATACAATATTGTATTGGAAGTGCCTGTAATTTAATATGCACTCAATGAATGGCAGTTATTATTATTAATTCAAGAAGAAAGTTTGGAGGGATAAGAACCCAAAATCCTCAGAAGAAAAAACTACTAAACAAAAATATTCTGTGTTCTTAACTTCCCCAGAGACTATTTAAAAGAGTCACCAATTTTATCCTACAATTTTATCAGGAGTCCTACAGGATGGATTGTTTTGCCTTTTTAATCTTCTTGCCACCCAGATTGCTGTTCTTAATGTACATCAGTGACCTCAAAATACATGTTGATAAATAACCTTTATACAATTGAAGTGCATATTTGAATGACTATAATATATATATATATATATATATATATATATAT